>NC_141874.1:504372224-504675254 GCF_056163025.1 Triticum urartu
TCCGAACGCTGTAATCGTACTTTACTAGATATGGTGCGATCTATGATGTCTCTTACTGATTTACCGCTATCGTTTTGGGGTTATGCATTAGAGACAACTGCATTCACATTAAATAGGGCACCATCTAAATCTGTTGAGATGACACCGTATGAACTATGGTTTGGCAAGAAACCAAAGCTGTCATTTATTAAAGTTTGGGGTTGCGATGCTTATGTGAAAAAGTTTCAAACTGATAAGCTCGAACCCAAATCGGAGTAGTGCGTCTTCATAGGATACCCAAAGGAAACTGTTGGGTACACCTTCTATCACAAATCCGAAGGCAAGATATTTTGTTGCTAAGAATGGATCCTTTCTAGAGAAGGAGTTTCTCTCGAAAGAAGTGAGTGGGAGGAAAGTAGAACTTGATAAGGTAATTGTACCTTCTCCCGAATTGGAAAGTAGTTCATCACAAAAATCAGTTCCAGTGATTCCTACACCAATTAGTGAGGAAGCTAATGATGATGATCATGAAACTTCAGATCAAGTTACTACCGAACCTCGTAGGTCAACCAGAGTACGGTCTGCACCAGAGTGGTACGGTAATCCTGTTCTGGAAGTTATGTTACTAGACCATGACGAACCTACGAACTATGAGGAAGCGATGATGAGCCCAGATTCCGCGAAATGGCTTGAGGCCATGAAATCTGAGATGGGATCCATGTACGAGAACAAAGTGTGGACTTTGGTTGACTTGCCCGATGATCGGCAAGCCATTGAGAATAAATGGATCTTCAAGAGGAAGACAGACGCTGATAGTAGTATTACTATCTACATAGCTCTAATTGTCGAAAAAGGTTTTTCGACAAGATCAAGGTGTTGACTACAATGAGATTTTCTCAAACATGTTAGCAATTGCCGCATTTTATGAAATCTGGCAAATGGATAACAAAACTGCATTCCTTAGTGGACTTAAAAAGAGTTGTATATGATGCAACCAGAAGGTTTTGTCAATCCTAAAGGTGCTAACAAAGTGTACAAGCTCCAGCGATCCATCTATGGACTGGTGCAAACATTTCGGAATTGGAATATACGCTTTGATGAGTTGATCAAAGCATATAGTTTTATACAGACTTGCGGTGAAGCATGTATTTACAAGAAAGTGAGTGGGAGCACTACAACATTTCTGATAAGTATATGTGAATGACATATTGTTGATCGGAAATAATGTATAATTTTTCTAGAAAGCATAAAGGAGTGTTTGAAAGGAGTTTTTCAAAGAAAGACCTCGGTAAAGCTACTTACATATTGAACATCAAGATCTATAGAGATAGATCAAGATGCTTGATATATTTTTCAATGAGTACATACCTTGACAAGATTTTGAAATAGTTCAAAATGGGACAGTCAAAGAAGGAGTTCTTGCCTGTGTTGCAAGGTGTAAAGTTGAGTAAAGACTCAAACCCGACTACGACAGAAAACAGAAAGAGAATGAAAAGTCATTCCGTATGCCTCAGTCATAGGTTCTATAAAGTATGCTATGCTGTGTACCAGTCCTATTGTATACCTTAGCATGATTCTGGCAAGGGAGTACAATAGTGATCTAGGAGTAGATCACTAGACAACGGTCAAAATTATCCTTAGAGGACTAAGGAAATATTTCTCGGTTATGGAGGTGATAAAAGAGTTCACCGTAAAGAGTTACATTGATGCAAGCTTTTTACATCGATCTAGATGACTCTAAGTATCGATCTAGATACATATTGAAAGTGGGAGCAATTAGCTAGAGTAGCTCCGTGCAGAGTATTGTAGACATAGAAATTTGCAAAATACATACGGATCTGAATGTTGCAGACCCGTAGACTAAACTTCTCTCACAAGCAAAACATGATCACTCTTTGGGTGTTAATCACATAGCGACGTGAGCTAGATTATTGACTCTAGTAAACCCTTTGGGTATTAGTCACATAGAGATGTGAACTAATCACATAAAGATGTGAACTATTGGTGTTAAATCACATGACGATGTGAACTAGATTATTGACTCTAGTGCAAGTGGGAGACTGAAGGAAATATGCCCTAGAGGAAATAATAAAGTTATTATTTATTTCCTTATTTCATGATAAATGTTTATTATTCATGCTAGAATTGTATTAACCGAAAACATAATACATGTGTGAATACATAGAGAAACAGAGTGTCACTAGTATGCCTCTACTTGACTAGCTCGTTAATCAAAGATGGTTATGTTTCCTAACCATAGACATGAGATGTCATTTAATAAATGGGATCACATCATTAGGAGAATGGTGTGATTGACTTGACCCATTCCATTAGCTTAGCACTTGATCGTTTTAGTTTACTGCTATTGCTTTCTTCATGACTTATACATGTTCCTATGACTATGAGATTATGCAACTCCCGATTACCGGAGGAACACCTTGTGTGCTACCAAACGTCACAATGTAACTGGGTGATTATAAAGGTGCTCTACAGGTGTCTCCGATGGTACTTGTTGAGTTGGCATAGATCAAGATTAGGATTTGTCACTCCGATTGTCGGAGAGGTATCTCTGGGCCCTCTCGGTAATGCACATCACTATAAGCCTTGCAAGCAATGCAACTAATGAGTTAGTTGCGGGATAATGCATTATGAAAATGAGTAAAGAGACTTGCCGGTAACGAGATTGAACTAGGTATTGAGATACCGATGATCGAATCTCGGGCAAGTAACATACCGATGACAAAGGGAACAATGTATGTTGTTATGCGGTTTGACCGATAAAGATCTTCGTAGAATATGTAGGAGCCAATATAAACCTCCAGGTTCCACTATTGGTGATTGACCGGAGACATGTCTCGGCCATGTCTACATAGTTCTCGAACCCGTAGGGTCCGCACGCTTAACGTTCGGTGATGATCGGTATTATGAGTTTATGTGATTTGATGTACCAAAGGTAGTTAGGAGTCCCGGATGAGATCGGGGACATGACGAGGAGTCTCGAAATGGTCAAGATGTAAATATCAATATATTGGACGACTATATTCGGACATCGGAAAGGTTCCGAGTGATTCGGGTATTTTTTGGAGTACCGGGGAGTTACGGGAATACGGGGAAGAAGTATTGGGCCTCATGGGCCTAGTGGTGGAAGAGAGGAGGCAGGGCGCGCGGCCCCCCTAGCCCAAACCAAATTGGACTAGGGGGCCGGCCCCCTTTCCTCCTTTCCTCCCTCTCCTCCTTCCTTTCCTCCTAGTAGTAGTAGGAAAGGGGAGTCCTACTACTACTAGGAAGAGGATTCCTCCTCCTGGCACGCCCTAGGAGGGCCGGCCGGCCTCCCCCTTGCTCCTTTATATACGGGGGCAGGGGGCACCCTAGAACACACAAGTTGATTGTTCCAAGCCGCGTGCGGTGCCCCCCTCCACCATAATCCACCTCTATCATATCGTAGCGGTGCTTAGGTGAAGCCCTGCATCGGTAGCAACATCATCACCGTCATCACACCGTCATGTTGACGGAAATCTCCCGTGAAGCTCTGCTGGATCAGAGTTCATGGGACGTCATCGAGCTGAATGTGTTCTGAACTCAGAGGTGTCGTGTGTTCGGTACTTGGATCGGTCAGATCGTGAAGACGTACGACTACATCAACTGCGTTCTCATAACGCTTCCGCTTACGGTCTACGAGGGTACGTAGACGATACTCTCCCGTCTCGTTGCTGTGCATCACCATGATCTTGTGTGTGCGTAGGATTTTTTTGAAATTACCGCGTTCCCCAACACCAGCATACCTATACACCTTTTCAATTTCAGTATCAATCCCTTTTCCTGCACCCGAACAAATTGCAAGTCCAGGTGGACAACCAATTGCTTGATGAAGCTTATCCATGAACCAAGCCCATCTTTCTGTTGTTTCCCTGTTAGTAAATCCATAAGTGACGACCCACAAGTATAGGGGATCAATCGTAGTCCTTTCGATAAGTAAGAGCGTCGAACCAAACGTGGAGCATAAGGAAATGAAAAGTGGTTTTTAGCAAGACATTCGCTACAAGTGTTGTAAGTAGTGATAACAAATAGTTTTGTAGCAAGGTAATTCATGACAACTAACAAGTAACAAGAGTGCAACAAGGTGGCTGCTACCTCTTGAGCACTGCGTTGGTTTTCCCTTGAAGAGGAAAGGGTGATGCAGCAAAGTAGCGTAAGTATTTCCCTTAGTTTTTGAGAACCAAGGTATGAATCCAGTAGGAGGCCACACACAAGTCCCTCGTACCTACACAAACAAATAAGAACCTCGCAACCAACGCGATAAAGGGGTTGTCAATCCCTTCACGGTCACTTACGAGAGTGAGATCTGATAGAGATGATAAGATAATATTTTTGGTATTTTTATGATAAATATTACAAGTAAAGATTGCAAAATAAAAGGTAATAGAAATAGCTTGTTGACGAAAGATTAATATGATGGAGAATAGACACGGGGGCCATATGTTTCACTAGTGGCTTCTCTCAAGATAGCATAAGTATTACAGTGGGTGAACAAATTACTATCGAGCAATTGATAGAAAAGCGAATAATTATGAGAATATCTAGGCATGATCATGTATATAGGCATCACGTGTGTGACAAGTAGACCGACTCCTGCCTGAATCTACTACTATTGCTCCACACATCGACCGCTATCCAGCATGCATCTAGAGTATTAAGTTCATAAGAACAGAGTAACGCATTAGGTAAGATGACATGATGCAGAGGGATAAACTCAAGCAATATGATATAAACCCCATCTTTTTATCCTCGATGGGAACAATACAATACGTGTCGTTTCCCTTTCTGTCACTAGGATCGAGCACTGCAAGATTGAACCCAAAGCTAAGCACTTCTCCCATTGCAAGAAAGATCAATCTACTAGGCCAAACCAAACGGATAATTCGAAGAGACTTGCAAAGATAACCAATCATACATAAAAGATTTCAGAGAAGAATCAAATATTGTTCATAGATAGACTTGATCATAAACCCAGAATTCATCGGATCTCGACAAACACACCGCAAAAAGAGTTACATCGAATAGATCTCCAAGTAGATCGAGGAGAACTTTGTATTGAGATTCAAAGAGAGAGAAGAAGCCATCTAGCTAATAACTATGGACCCGAAGGTCTGAAGTAAACTACTCACACATCATCGGAGGGGCCATGGAGTTGATGTAGAGGCCCTCCGTGATCGATGCCCCCTCCGGCAGAGCTCTGAAAAAGGCCCCAAGATGGGATCTCTTGGGTACATAAGGTTGCGGCAGTGGAAATAGGGTTTCGTGGTGCTCCTGGATGTTTCCAGGGTATATGAGTATATATAGGAGGAAGAAGTAGGTCGGTTGAGCCACGAGGGGCCCACGAGGGGGGAGGGCGCGCCCAGGGGTAGGCGCGCCCCCTGCCTCGTGGACTCCTCGTTTGTTTCTTGACATCCACTCCAAGTCCTCTGGATCACGTTTGTTCCAAAAATCACGTTCCCGAAGGTTTCATTCCGTTTGGATTCCGTTTGATATTCCTTTTCTGCGAAACACTGAAATAGGCAAAAAAACAACAATTTGCACTGGACCTTGGGTTAATAGGTTAGTCCCAAAAATAATATAAAAGTGTAAAATAAAGCCCATTAACATCCGAAACATATAATATAATAGCATGGAACAATAAAAAATTATAGATACGTTGGAGACGTATCAAGCATCCCCAATCTTAATTCCTGCTCGTCCTCGAGTAGGTAAATGATAAAAACGGAATTTTTGATGTGGAATTCTACCTAGCATAATTCTCAATGTAATTCTCTTTATTGTGGCATGAATATTCAGATCCGAAAGATTCAAGACAAATTCTAATATTGACTTAAAAATAGTAATACTTCAAGCATACTAACTAAGCAATTATGTCTTCTCAAAATAACATGGCAAAAGAATGTTCATCCCTACAAAATCATATAGTTCGGTCATGCTCCATTTTCGTCACACAAGAATGCTCTCATGCACAACCCAGATGACAAGCCAAGAAATTGTTTCACACTTTAGTAATCTCAAACTTTTTTCAACTTTCACACAATACATGAGCGTGAGCCATGGATATAGCACTATGGGTGTAATAGAATATGATGATGGGGGTTATGTGGAGAAGACAAAAACGGAGAAAGTCTCACATCGACGCGGCTAATAAATGGGCTAGGGAGATGCCCATCAATTTATGTCAATGCAAGGAGTAGGGATTGCCATGCAACGGATGCACTAGAGCTATAGATGTATGAAAGCTCAACAAAAGAAACTAAGTGGGTGTGCATCCAACTTGCTTGCTCACGAAGACCTAGGGCATTTGACGAAGCCCATTGTTGGAATATACAAGCCAAGTTCTATAATGAAAAATTCCCACTAGTCTATGAAAGTGACCAAACAAGAGACTCTCTATCATAAAGATCATGGTGCTACTTTGAAGCACAAGTGTGGAAAAAAGGATAGTAGCATTGCCCCTTTTTATTTCTCTTTTTTTGGGACAATGCTCTATTAGTGATGATCATCACACTTCTATTTATTTACAACTCAATGATTACAACTCTATACTAGAACCAAATATGACTCTATATGAATGCCTCCGGTGGTGTACTGGGAAGGGCAATGAATCAAGAGTGACATGTATGAAAAATTATGAACGGTGGCTTTGCCACAAATAAGATGTTAACTACATGATCATGCAAGGCAATATGACAATGATGATGTGTGTCATGATAAATGGAACAGTGGAAAGTTGCATGGCAATATATCTCGGAATGGCTATGGAAATGCCATAATAGGTAGGTATGGTGGCTGTTTTGAGGAACATATAAGGAGGTTTATGTGTGACAGAGCATATCATATCACGGGGTTTGGATGCACTGACGAAGTTTGCACCAACTCTCAAGGTGAGAAAGGCAATGCATGGTACCGAAGAGGCTAGCAATGATGGAAGGATGAGAGTGTGTATAATCCATGGACTCAACATTAGTCATAAAGAACTCACATAATTATTGCAAAAATCTACAAGTCATCAAAAACCAAGCATTACTTGCATGCTCCTAGGGGGATAGATTAGTAGGAAAAGACCATCGCTCGTCCCCGACCGCCACTCATAAGGAAGACAATAAAATAACACATCATGTTTCAAATTTGTTACACAACGGTCACCATACGTGCATGCTATGGGACTTGCAAACTTCAACACAAGTATTTCTCAAATTCACAACTACTCAACTAGCACACTCTAATATTACCACCTTTATATCTCAAAACAATTATCAAGTATCAAACTTCTCCTAGTACTCAATGCACTTTTTATGAAAGTTTTTATTATACCGATCTTGGATGCCTATCATATTAGGACTAAATTCATAACCAAAGCAAATTAACATGCTGTTCTAGGGGACTCTCAAAATAATATAAGTGAAGCGTGAGAGATCAACAATTTCTATAAAATAAAACCACCACCGTGCTCTAAAAGATATAAGCGAAGCACTAGAGCAAAATTATCTAGCTCAAAAGGTATAAGTGAAGCACATAGAGTATTCTAATAAATTCCGGTTCATGTGTGTCTCCCCCAAAAGGTGTGTACATAAAGGATGATTGTGGTAAACTAAAAATCAAAGAATCAAATCATACAAGATGCTCCAAGCAAAACACATATCATGTGGTGAATAAAAATATAGCTCCAAGTAAAGTTACCGATGGACGAAGACGAAAGAGGGGATGCCTTCCGGGGCATCCCCAAGCTTAGGCTTTTGGTTGTCCTTGGATTTTACCTTGGGGTGAGTTGGGAATCCCCAAGATTAGGCTCTTGCCTCTCCTTGTTCCATAATCCATCAAATCTTTACCCAAAACTTGAAAACTTCACAACACAAAACTTAAAAGAAAATCTCATGAGCTCCGTTAGTAAAAGAAAACAAACCACCACTTCAAGTTACTGTAATGAACTCATTATTTATTTATATTGGTGTTAAACCTACTGTATTCCAACTTTTCTACGGTTCATAAACTCTATTACTAGCCATAGATTCATCAAAATAAGCAAACAACACAAGAAAAACAGAATCTTTCAAAAACAGAACAGTCTGTAGTAATATGTAGGTTTCGAATACTTACGGAACCCCAAAAATTCTAAAATAAATTTATGGACGTGATTAATTTATCTATTAATCACTCTCCAGTAAAAAATGGCAGAAAATCTCGTGAGCGCTAAAGTTTCTGTTTTTTACAGCAAGATCGCAAAGACTTTCCCCAAGTCTTCCCAAAGGTTCTACTTGGCACAAACACTAATTAAAAGCATAAAACCACATCTAAACAGAGGCTAGATGAATTATTTATTACTAAAAAGAATCAAAAAGCAAGGAACAAAAATAAAATTGGGTTGCCTCCCAACAAGCGCTATCGTTTAACGCCCCTAGCTAGGCATAAAAGCAAGGATAGATCTAGGTATTGCCATGATAATGATAAGGTAAATCGTGAAAACTCATCTCATACTCCCTACGTTCAGCAACAAGCTTTATTTGTGGCAAGAAAAAGTAATGAAAAGGGCTAAATTTAATGAGACAAAAGTCCCCAAGATCAAGTTCGGGAGGTATTGGTTCCTCCTTTGGCCCCTCATATTGCACAACCAATTCATCATTATAAGCATTCTTTTGGCAAAAAGTCATGAGCCTTTGTTCAAGGGAAAAACCTAGCTCGTTGTTCTGGATAGCAAAATTATCATTAAGTTCAGAGATCCTATTAACAAGAACATCGGTAGGAACCTTTTTTCTAAGATTTTCATTAAAAGCAACATGATCTAAAGATCGTAAACGCATAATGTCTTCTTGATAAAAAAGGATTGCTTCTACGGGAGGAAGGACGGCGTCCACCCTATAATGCGCAAAAATTTCATTGGCTTCTTTTATTATAAATCTAAACTCATGAGCTAAAAAGATGGTCGCTGCTCGCTTAACAGAAGAATGCTCAATATTAGAAAATTCTAGGAAAATCCTTTGTATGGAAGGATGCATATGTAAAAATTGTCTTTCAAGTTTAACTATGAGAAATGATATAGCATCCGCGAGACTACTAGTTTTATGAAGGATAGACCCTCTCATGGTGGGCAGAGCACCAGCACAAGTAAATAAATCTTGAATAACTCCCTTCCCAATAATATTACCGCTACCAATCCGAAACTTCTTAGTGTGTAAAATAGTAGGATTTTCAAGAGGATCATCGATAGCATCAAAGTTTTCCATATTATTATCAACGACAACCTCCCCAATTTCAGACATTAAGGCAGCAAGAGGCAAGCAAAAAGAGGTGAACTGGAAGAGAGAAGGGGAACAGAAAAAGAGGGTGAATAAAATGGCAAAGGTGAAGTGGGGGAGAGGAAAACGAGAGGCAAGTGGCAAATAATGTAATGCGAGGGATAAGAGTTTATGATGGGTACTTGGTATGTCTTGACTTGTCCGTAGACTCCCCGGCAACGGCACCACAAATCCTTCTTGCTACCTCTTGAGAACTATGTTGGTTTTCCCTTGAAGAGGAAAGGATGATGCAGCAAAGTAGCGTAAGTATGTCCCTCGGTTTTTGAGAACCAAGGTATCAATCCAGTACGAGGGCACACGCAAGTCCCTCGTACCTACACAAACAAATAAGAACCTCGTAACCAACGCGATAAAGGGGTTGTCAATCCCTTCATGGTCACTTACAAGAGTGAGATCTGATAGAAATGATAAGATAATATATTTGGTATTTTTATGATAAAGATTAAAAGTAAAGATTGCAAAGTAAAAGGTAATAGAAATAGCTTGTTGACGGAAGATTAATATGATGGAGAATAGACCCCGGGGCCATAGGTTTCACTACTGGCTTCTCTCAAGATAGCATAAGTATTACGGTGGGTGAACAAATTACCGACGAGCAATTGATAGAAAATCGAATAATTATGAGAATATCTAGGCATGATCATGTATATAGGCATCACGTCCGTGACAAGTAGACCGACTCCTGCCTGCATCTACTACTATTACTCCACACATCGAACGCTATACAACATGCATCTAGAGTATTAAGTTCATAAGAACAGAGTAACACATTAGGTAAGATGACATGATGTAGAGGGATAAAATCAAGCAATATGATATAAACCCCATCTTTTTATCCTCGATGGCAACAATACAATACATGTCATTTCCCTTTCTGTCACTGGGATCGAGCACCGCAAGATTGAACCCAAATCTAAGCACTTCTCCCATTGCAAGAAAGATCAATCTATTAGGCCAAACCAAACTGATAATTCGAAGAGACTTGCAAAGATAACCAATCATACATAAAAGATTTCAGAGAAGAATCAAATATTGTTCATAGATAGACTTGATCATAAACCCACAATTCATCGGATCTCGACAAACACACCGCAAAAAAGTTACATCGAATAGATCTCCAAGAAGATCGAGGATAATTTTGTATTGAGATTCAAAGAGAGAGAAGAAGCCATCTAGCTAATAACTATGGACCTGAAGGTCTGAAGTAAACTACTCACACATCATCGGAGGGGCCATGGAGTTGATGTAGAGGCCCTCTGTGATCGATGCCCCCTCCGACAGAGCTCCGGAAAAGGCCCCAAGATGGGATCTCTTGGGTACAGAAGGTTGCGGTGGTGGAAATAGGGTTTCGTGGTGCTCCTGGATGTTTTCAGGGTATATGAGTATATATAGGAGGAAGAAGTAGGTCGGTTGAGCCACAAGGGGCCTGCCGTGGTAACGATTCCGACAATAAGAGAGGGGTAGGATAAAGGAGCATGATCTATCGAGATGCATATGGGTGACACGGTGGTTTTAGCGAGTCGGGCCTCTCACGGTGGAGATAACAGCCCTACGTCTCGTGCTCCGGAGAGGCTTTGTTTTATCTGAGTATGTATCCGGAGATTACAATGTGTGTTTGAGAGAGAGAGAGAGCGAGAGGAGAGCGGATCTCATGCCTGAGCCATGTCCTGAGACTAATGGTTGGAAATAGAGAGAGGTGGAAGAAAAAAGCCCCCCTAGTCTAGTGGTGGGGGTGGCTTATATAGAGTGCGCCACCCCCTCACCTCCTATGTTACAAAGTGGGGGCATGAATGTCATAATGCCAGCCCACTACCAAGCCCTCACTATGAGAGTGATGCCGACTGCTTTGCTGCCTGCTGGTCTTCGTATATCCGAGTGAGTCGTACGGTCGAGTGGTGAACTGTCATCCGAGTGGATGGTATGCTGCTTGGTCGAGTGGATAGTATGCTGCTTGTCCGAGTGGATAATATGTCTGTATGAAATTTATCTGGACCCACATGTTGTGTGGACCCCATGCTTCATGATATTTTGACCCTTCATGGGCCTACCTGTTATGTGTATCCCCAACATTAGCCCCTGAATCGATTGTGATTTTGCAGAACGAGTGTGAAAGACACAATTTGGTCCGAGTGATTACGGAAATACTCGGCACATGTCATCGTGCTTTCAGACAACCAAGGTTTGAACAAAATCTCAATGGATTCCAGCACTGCGCTTCCCGACTGATCGGGGTAAGTGTTCGCGTGGAGCAATTTGGTGACATTGGTTCATCTCTCGGAAGAGGTTAACTCGTGATCAAAGTATGGATGTGTCATTAAATCCGGGCAACAGGATTGACGCATGGACTGTTCTCTCGGAGAGATGCCATTCTTTATCCCGGGGGAACGTCAATACGAGTCGGTTCTGGATCCAAACGTGTGAGTTTCACGCTTTGAATCCTAGAAGAAGGCTCAAAACAGGTCCAACAGAGGAGCGTTAAACTCATCTTATAGGATTTTTTGTAGTTTGACGGGAGTCTTTAGAACTTGTTTGTTTGTTTGTTGTTCATCACTCGGACTGGTTAGGCCGTACCGAGTGGAGATTACTCCAGTGGGGGCACGCTGAGTGCACCCACTGGGTGTAGTCCCCGAGACCGCCGTCGACTGTGGGTAGTCGACGGGGGTCTGAGAAAACTAAAAATCTTCTTAGCTGGTACCGATCGAACTTGTTCCTCTCCGACTCAGAGGTCGAGTTGTACTTGAGGATCTGGTATTGGTCTAGCTTGTTTCTCCTCGACTCGGAAGTCGAGTAATACTTGAGTGATCTGGAGCTGGTCTTGACCGAGCAAAAATGTTTCTTTCTGAGTTCTCTTCCAGTGGGGGCACGCTGAGTGCACCCACTGGGTGTAGTCCCCGAGCCTCTGTCGGACTAGATGAGTTAGGCAGAGGGTTTAAGTCTCCTGGTAAACCTCCATGTAGTCGACACGGTAAATATCTTTTAGGCTGCAATTGAGTGAATCGGATGCATCTTCAGACGCTTGACATGGTAAATAAGCTCAGCCTGGAGCTGAGTGAGTTAGACTGATCTTCGTGCACTCGGCATGAAATAAATTCAGCCTGGAACTCGGTCAAGCAGGTGAATCTTCGTGCTCTCGGCACGGTGAATGAACTCGGCTTTGAAACTGCCGACTGTAGAAAAAAGCTGGACACTCCAGGGAGTGGTCGTTCCAGTAGTACTTCTTACATTGACCATTAGATTTTGCGTGAAAGGGGTATTTGTCCGAGTGGACGTGCTTCCCGACTGATCGGGGTATGTTGACTGCAAGGAAAAATTTGGTGGCACTTGTATGTATGGTCATAAATATATTCCTGATGTGATCAATGGGTTGATCGAATGGGCGTAACCCCTAAGGACAGCATGGCCAACGGCTGTGCGTAGCCCCCGAGTGATGTTTGAAAGAGGTAAGCTTGCTACAGAGTGTGATATGAGGTTTGATCATATGAGTAACTTAGTCGTTCCCGTGCTGGGGGTGTAGAGGTAAAGACATGTCCAACTGATGGTGACGCACAAGGTGGCCGAGGGGCGATGATGTGTACAACCGAGTGATGACGCGCGAGCAGTCGAGTGGTGAAGACGTGCACAACCGAGTGGCGATGCGTGAAGCGGCCGAGTCATCACTCGGTTGTACGAGGTGGTCGAATGATGAAGACGTGCACAACTGAGTGGCAACGCGCGGGGCGGCCCAGTGGTGAAGACGTGCACAACTGAGTGGCGATGCGCGGGGCGGCCGAGTGGTGAAGACGGGCACAACCGAGTGGCGACGCACAGGGTTGTCGAGGCGTGAAGACGTGCACAACCGAGTGGCGACACACGGGGCGGCCAAGTGATGCTATGCGAGGTGGTCGAGTGAAGGACTAAGTGTTCAGCCAAGTAGCAAAAATGGTCCTTGAAGGAGTTAGCTAGATGCTTTCGAAGCTGATGTAGCGACGAGGTCGGTGTAGTGTGGCTGCGGCGCAACAAGACCGGCGCGACAACTGAGTCTGAGTAGGAACGAAGATGGCGCGCAAAGTGTCTGGGTGATTATGTAATTTGTCAAAGTGACGGATCGAATGTACTTGTTGAAGTGAAGGGTCTGACTGGTGATGAAGTACTCAACCACTTAGGAGAGTATCATTCCGAATGAGCTGCAGCTCCCGAGCGCGGCGTAGCCCCCGAGCGTACTACAGGCTTCGACAACGGACGTGCCGGAATACGAGAAATATAGTTTTGAATGGATAATTTGTAATTCATCGAGTCGGACTCGGGTAAAGATGAGGAGAAGCTTCCGAGTGATGCTCGAAAGAGGCAAACTCGCAAGGAGTGAAGGGTGCAGTTTAATTATAAAAGGGATTTATCTGTCTTATGCCTGACGAGGTCTATACCATTGATACGAGGAAGAGGATTCCACAGAGGGGTTGGTCGGCTGTATTTGAAGTCAACAGAACGACAAGGTCGGGGTTGTGGTGCGCTGGGACCGGTACGGTGACCGAGTCCGAGCAGCGATGAAGTTGGCGCATAGGGCCGTCGAGTGATCGCGCAACTTGTGTAAAAAAGGCACAAGCCAACGAAATAATTTCTCGAGCAAATTCGGTGTGTGCTCAAATGATTTGTGTGAATAACACCCATAGACACCCGCTGGGAGTGCAAGGGGCTTGCTGGTTAACCAGCAAGAGTCTGAAAGAGCGAAGGATCCGTTCGAACTTGTCGAAGCGACGGATCCGACTGAACTTATTGGAATATTGGCTCAAATAAAACGGAAATGTAGTGTTTCGACTAAGTTGCAGCCCCGGAGGACCGATGCAAACTCGAAATGAAGAACGACACATGGTGTTCGTGAATGATGTATGCGAAAAAATGGAAGTTGGACTCGGGAGTCACATAACCAGTACTAAGTAAGTATGTGAAAATAAGCAACCGAGCGTAGAGGTACACTCGGTGGTGTGGCCTCCGAGTGAACGTGATGTGTGAATTATGGGACACTCGGGAAGACGGAAATAACATAATGTAAAATGACTTAGCTGTCTGAAGGCGCGCGAGTGGCCGAGTGGTGATGAGGCGATGGTGACAGTCGACCTTCGTCTCGGTGTCCTTGCAGATAGGGATGGAGCACACATTATACTTGTGATGCAGCTCCTTGAGTTAGAGGTTTGCTCTTGTCTCAGTCGGATTTTGGCTACTTAGGAGAGTCCTTGGACTGCAGCTAAGCCTCCGAGTGGGAGGCTTGCTCTCCACTCGGTAGGATTTCAAACACTTTGGCGAGTACTGGACTGCAGCTAAGCCCCCGAGTGGGAGGTTTGCTCTCCACTCGGTAGGATTTTTTTTTCAAACTTAGGCGAGTACTGGACTACAGCTAAGCCCCCGAGTGGGAGGTTTGCTCTCCACTCGGTAGGATTTTTCGAACTTAGGCGAAACAGATTCGCAGCTAAGCCCTCGAGTGAGAGGCTCACTCATCACTCAGTAGGATTTCTTGAACTTAGGCGAAAAAGATTCGCAGCTAAGTCAGCCACTGGGGGATGGCGAGTGGTGATGAGGTGACCAACCGAGTGGCGACGCGCGGGGCGGCCGAGTGGTGATGAGGTGACCAACCGATGGCGACGCGCGGGGCAGCCGAATGGTGATGAGGTGACCAACCAATGACGACGCGCGGGGCGGCCAAATGGTGATGAGGTGACCAACCGATGGCGACGCGCGGGGCGGCCGAATGGTTATGAGGTGATCAACTGAGTGGCGACGCGCGGGGCGGCCGAGTGGTGATGAGGTGACCAACCGATGGCGACGCGTGGGGCGGCCGAATGGTTATGAGGTGACCAACCGAGTGGCGACGCACGGGGCGGCCGAGTGGTGATGAGGTGACCAACCGAGTGGCGACACGCGGGGCGGCCGAATGGTTATGAGGTGACCAACCGAGTGGCGACGCGCGGAGCGGCCGGGTGGTGATGAGGTGACCAACCAATGGCGACGCGCGGGGCGGCCGAATGGTTATGAGGTGACCAACCGAGTGGCGACGCGCGGGGCGGCCGAGCGGTGATGAGGTGACCAACCGATGGCGACGCACGGGGTGGCCGAATGGTTATGAGGTGACCAACCGAGTGGCGACGCGCGGAGCGGCCGAGTGGTGATGAGGTGACCAACCGATGGCGACGCGCCGGGCGGCCGAGTGGTTATGAGGTGACCAACCGAGTGGCGACGCGCGGGGCGGCCGAGTGGTGATGAGGTGACCAACCGATGGCGACGCGCGGGGCGGCCGAATTGTTATGAGGTGACCAACCGAGTGGCGACGCGCGGGGCGGCCGAATGGTTGTGAGGTGATGAATCGATGATGACGCGCGGGGCGGCCGAATGGTGATGAGGTGACCAACCAATGGCGACGCGCGGGGCGGCCGAATGGTTATGAGGTGACCAACCGAGTGGCGACGCGCGGGGCGGCGGAGTGGTGATGAGGTGACCAACCGATGGCGACGTGCGGGGCGACCGAATGGTTATGAGGTGACCAACCGAGTGGTGACGCGCGGGGCGGCCGAGTGGTGATGAGGTGACCAACCGATGGCGACGCGCGGGGCGGCCGAATGATTATGAGGTGACCAACCGAGTGGGGACGCGCGGAGCAGCCGAGTGGTGATGAGGTGACCAAGCGATGGCGACGCGCCGGGCGGCCGAGTGGTTATGAGGTGACCAACCGATGGCGACGCGCGGGGCGTCCGAGTGAAGTAGATGCATCCCACGGAGTGACGAAGCGCGGGCCGTCTGAGTGAAGTAGACACGCCCCACGGAGTGACGATTCCCGAGGGTCCGACTGAAGTAGACACGTTCCGCAGAGTGATGATGAGCGAGGCGTCCGACTGAAGTAGACACATCCCTCGAAGTGATGATTAGTGGGGCGTCCGACTGAAATAGACGCGTCCCGCGGAGTGACGATGGACGGGGCGTCCGAGAGAAGTAGACGCGCCCTGCGGAGCGACGATGCCCGGGGCGCCCGATTGAAGTAAACACATCCCGCGGAGTGATGAGGGCGGGGCGTCCGACTGAAATAGACGCGTCCTACGGAGTGACGATGCACGGGGCGTCCGACTGAAGTAGACGCGTCCTGCGAAGTGACGACGTGCGGGGCGTTCGAGTGATGTAGACGCGTCCCGTGGAGTGGAGGCGCACGGGACATCCAAGTCAGGCAAGTTGATGATTATGCGAGCAGCTTCGTGACTGCGTGTTGGGCAGCTGAGGATATGTCCAATCGAGCGAGGATGTACAGGCGTCGGAGTGAAGCAAACGCGTCCCGCGAAGTGGCGACTCACGGGGCGTCTGAATGAAATAGTTCAAGTGAATTTGGGTCCGCTGCCGAGTGAACTTGAGTCTGTGTCCGAGTGAATTCATATGTCTGAACTCTGAGCGAATCTAGTTAGCAGCTGTCCGATTGAAAGATCCATCGGGTGACCCTGCAAATTAGCACTAGCAAATATGGCCATGAAGTTGAAAGCTGGATAGTCATACATGCATGCATGCACGAATTAATTGGCGCGGAATCTGTGGAAGCCATGGAAACAGCCTGGTTCTGGCCGCAGCGATTAAGTGGCGTTAGTAATCCCCGTCAATTGGCTGGTTAATAAGGCGATTACCTTAACGAAGCGATCGATCCATGCTTGACGGAATTATGAGACCGACGTTAATTAGGCATGCTCTTAATGATTGCCGGTGGAGCCGCATTATCTGCGTACGTGTGGGAGTTGTCCTTCCATTCCTTTTCTCCTGCACGTAGTTATTGCTCGATTAAATGGCATACGTTATGCATGCACTTACCAGATATTTATTCCCTCAATCCCGCACGGCCGTCACGTGAGGGTCGAGGCTGCTTCGAAGGTCGCCGTCGCAGCGCGCCTCCACCACAGAGACCATCGCAGGCGACTGGCACCGGAGGTAGGAGCGCCGCGTGCCTGTGCTACCACCATGGAGGTCGCCGGCGAGTAGCTGAGAACACGAGGCCGGAGCCGACGGCGAGGTGAACGGCGATGACGGTTGTGCGTGTGGCTCAACGACGAGGTTGGAGACGATGATGACGCGGACGCCGCCGGTAGCTGCGCGCGGAGGCACAGTCGACGGTGCCGAGGTCGGAGACGACGACGGGCGGATGGTGCCGGTGGTCATCCATGGAGGCGCAGTCAGCTGTGCCGAGGTCGGAGACAGCGACGACCGCGCATGGAGGCGCAGTCGGCTGTGCCAAGGTCGGAGACGACGACGACCGCGCGTGGAGGCGCAGTCGGCTGTGCCAAGGACTACGACGACGACGGCCGCGCGTGGAGGCGCAGTCGGCTGTGCCAAGGATGAAGACGACAACGGGGCGGATGGCGCCGGTGGTCGTCCATGGAGGCGCAGTCGGTTTCTCGCTTTTGCGCCGATTCAAGTGATCCGCTCATGCGGATGGGAGGCTAGCCAACCTGAAGGCCAATAGTTCTCCTTGTACGTGCTTGGATGGATGTACGCTTTCCTTCTGTTTGCGATGCTTTGCTCGTTCGGCAGATGAACAATATAGAAAATGTGTTAAAAGATGAAGATCAAACCGAACAGAGGGTACCAGCAGGAACCGATGTGCCGCTGGTGGTAGAAGAAATAACCATCTGCATCATGGCTCAATAGACGCCATGCCCCAAGGTGGGCGCCAATTGTCGTGGTAACGATTCCGACAATAAGAGAGGGGTAGGATAAAGGAGCATGATCTATCGAGATCCATATGGGTGACACGGTGGTTTTAGCGAGTTCGGGCCTCTCACGGTGGAGATAACATCCCAACGTCTCGTGCTCCGGAGAGGCTTTGTTTTATCTAAGTATGTATTAAGAGATTACAATGTGTGTTTGAGAGAGAGAGCGAGAGGAGAGCGGATCTCATGCCTGAGCCATGTCCTGAGACTAATGGTTGGAAATAGAGAGAGGTGGAAGAAAAAAGCCCCCCTAGTCTAGTGGTGGGGGTGGCTTATATAGAGTGCGCCACCCCCTCACCTCCTATGTTACAAAGTGGGGCATGAATGTCATAATGCCAGCCCACTACCAAGCCCTCACTATGAGAGTGATGCCAACTGCTTTGCTACCTGCTGGTCTTCGTATATCCGAGTGAGTCGTACGGTCGAGTGGTGAACTGTCATCCGAGTGGATGGTATGCTGCTTGGTCGAGTGGATAGTATGCTGCTTGTCCGAGTGGATAATATGTCTGTATGAAATTTATCTGGACCCACATGTTGTGTGGACCCCATGCTTCATGATATTTCGACCCTTCGTGGGCCTACCTGTTATGTGTATCCCCAACAGGGCCCACGAGGGGGGAGGGCGCGCCAGGGGGGTAGGCACGCCCCTGCCTCGTGGACTCCTCGTTTGTTTCTTGACGTCCACTCCAAGCCCTCTGGATCATGTTTGTTCCAAAAATCACGTTCCCGAAGGTTTCATTCCGTTTGGATTCCGTTTGATATTTCTTTTCTGCAAAACACTGAAATAGGCAAAAAACAACAATTTGCACTTGGCCTTGGGTTAATAGGTTAGTCCGAAAAATAATATAAAAGTGTAAAATAAAGTCCATTAACATCCAAAATAAATAATATAATAGCATGGAATAATCAAAAATTATAGATACATTGGAGACGTATCAGTGGCCCAATCCTTTTTATAGCAAAGGACAAGCCGAAAGTACTTCTTATAGTGAGCAAAACATTCTCGAGGACACATGGGAATTCTCGTCTAGCCACGTTCATTATGCTTAGTTGATTCGCATTCACTACTTTGATAATTTGATATGTGGGTGGACCGGTGCTAGGGTGTTGTTCTTACTTGAACAAGCAATCGACTTATGATTACCCCCTCTCGCAAGCATCCGCAACTATGAAAGAAGAATTAAGATAAATCTAACTATATCATCAAACATATGTATCCAAATAAGCCCCTTACGGAATAACTCAGAAACTAGGGTTTAAGCTTCTGTCACTGTCGCAACCTATCATCTACTTATTACTCCCCAAAGCCTTCCCCTAGGCCCAAACATGGTGAAGTGTCACGTAGCCAACGTTCACACAACACCACTAGAGGAAGAACAACATACACGTCATCAACATATTGAACGAATACTAACTTCACATAATTACTTATAACAAGACTTCTCCCATGTCTTCAAGAACAAACGTATCTACTCACAAATGATATTCATGTTCAAGATCAGAGGGGTATTGTATATCATTAAGGATCTGAACATGTAATCTTCCACCTAATAAACCAACCAGCATCAACTATAAGATGTAATCAACACTACTAGCAACCCATAGGTACCAATATGAGGTTTGGAGACAAAGATTGAATACTAGAGATGAACTAGGGTTTGAGAGGAGATGGTGCTGGTGAAGATGTTGATGAAGATTGGTCCTCCCACAATGAGAGGATTGTTGGTGTCGTCGATGGCTTTGATTTCCCCCTCCCGGAGGGAAGTATCCCCGGCAGAATCACTCCGCTGAAGAGGAAAAGTGCTCCTACCCAGGTTCTTCCCCGAGATGGTGACGCTTCATCCTGAAAGTCTTCTTGTTATTTTTTCTACGGAAAATGGCATCATATAGGAGAAGGGAGGTCACGAAGGCCTGTTGGTGGGCCCACAAGCTCACATGGCGCGCCCTAGGGGGCGCCACCTGAGCTTGTGGCTCACCGGTGGGTCCCCTCCTGGTGATTCTTGTTTCAGTATTCTTTATTAATTCCAAAACAAATCTCTATAAATTTTCAGGCCATTTGGAGCTCTAGGGAATAGCTATCTCTATTGTAGCTCCTTTTATGTCAAGAATTTTAGTTGTCGGCAATCTCCTCCCTCATGTAAATCTTGCATATTAAGAGAGAAAAGTCATTAGAATTGACTCATGAAGTGAAATATTGACCCAAAACATTATAAATAATAGTAGGAAAACATGATGCAAAATGGATGTATCAATAAGCAGAAAGATACAACCAATTGTGCCAATCAACAACACAAATAGTTGCTAGCTGACCTCTATAGTTCATGTCAAATGAGTACTCAATTGCCAAATAGGGTTGGCAACTAGCCAAAAATCCATCACACAAGGCTTGAATGAAACAAACATTTGAATTCAACAAACATTATGTTTAATTATTTTAATAACCCATTTGAATTAAATTTGTCTACTTGAGAAATAACCAGTAGAAGAAGCATCAAGCATTTCCTTATCGCGAGAGAAGGCCTAGCATAAATTTTTTGAACAATAATATGCCTTGAGGGCTCATGATTGGGGCATTTGAGCATTAAATCTTCAAGCATCCCCAAACTTCAGTGATACTTTCTCCATCACAAGGCCAACAATTATAAATATAATTCCCATCATGGTGTACTAGATGCATATGATACAATTTATTACGGAACTCAAGATTCAATAGTTTCCAGCCCCATGAGTGAAAATTATCCTATAGCTATACCATGCCAATGTCTTTCCCTCTAAAGATAAAGGGAATAACTTACTCTTAACATCATCCCTCAATAACTCTGCAAGCATACATAATCCACAAAGTCCATCTATAGCAAGCAAGTACATATTAGGGTGAATTGTTCCATCTCCTGCATAAGAATTATCATGCGTTTTTTCCAAAATACCAAGAGAAATTTCATAGAAAATGTTTTTAGTAGGTGGCGGATCCTCTCTTGCTACTTGAGCATCTGGCATGGGCACCCCAAACAAGTCTCTTAAAGGATTATTTTCGATAGTAGCAAGTGTAATTAAAAATCAGCACATACGATCAAAGTTTCCTTACCAAATTCCACTTACCAAGAGTGTTACACTCCCCGTCAACAATGCCAGAAAAGAGTCTTGATGATACACAAATATATGAGATTAACCTAGTCCTTTAGATAATTAAGAGTGTTAGACCCAACGAGGAGCAAAAGGAATTGATAGACGGTTTTAGCAAAGTTTAATTGCAAGTGTTGTAAGATAGTTAGATAGCAAGATAATTTGTAGCAAGGTAACAAGTGACAATAGTAACAAAGTGCAACAAGTGGACAAATCCTTGATTGTGCTAAGGACATGCAGATGATACTTATTATAATAATTAAAATGCTCTTGAGGACACACAGGAGTATCGCCAAGTTACTTTAACCATGATTCATTGAGTTAACGTTCATTGCCTTGATAAGTGTTATGTGGGTGGACCGGATCTAAGGAACTGTCCTTACTTGAACAAATACCTACTTATGATTATACCCTCCATGATAGCATACTCAACTACAAGAGAAGTAATTAAGATCGATCAATCTAACCATATGATTAAGCAATTGGATCCAAAGCAACCCCTTACAGGATAATTCACAAACTAGGGTTTAGGTTTCTATCACTCACACAACCCATCATCTATAAACTAATTCCACAATGCCTTCCTTTAGGCCAAAATATGGTGAAGTTTCATGTAGTCGATGTTCACATAACAACACTAGAGGAAGAACACCACAACATAATATCAAAACATTGGACGAAAATCAACTTGACATGTTAAATAGTAACAAGACTTCTCACATGTCCACAAGAACAAAATGAACTACTCACAACTCATCATATTGATCATAATCAGTGGGTATAAATATATGTTTAACAATATGAACATAATAATCTTCCAGCAATTAAACCAACTAGCATCCAGAGGTACCAATTTGAGGTTTGATACAAAGATTTAGCAAAACATATGAACTAGGGTTTTGAGATGAGATGGTGCTGGTGAAGATGTTGATCCCCATGATGAACAGAGTGTTGGTGATGATGAAGGCTTCGATTTCCCCCTCCCAGTGGTGGAATTGCTCTACTTGAGAGCAAAAGTGATGCGCCCAAGTTCTGCCTCATAGACGGCGGCGGAAAGTCCCGAGAATTTGTTGTGATTTTTTCTAGGGTAAATGGGAATTTATGGCTAAAGGGCATTGGGAGGCGAGCCACCATGGCCCCACATGGGCAGGTGCGGCCAGTGGTAGGCCACGCCACTTGGCCATGTGGCTTCTTGGTGGGCCCCTACTACTTGTGAGCTGTGTTGGGTTTTTCCCCGAAGAGAAAGGGTGAAGCAATATAGTAGCAAATAGTATTTCCCTCAGTAGAGAACCAAGGTTATCAAA
This sequence comes from Triticum urartu, assembly GCF_056163025.1. Classification (NCBI taxonomy): domain Eukaryota; kingdom Viridiplantae; phylum Streptophyta; class Magnoliopsida; order Poales; family Poaceae; genus Triticum; species Triticum urartu. Next base: position 504,394,668 of record NC_141874.1, read on the forward strand.
CCAATAGGATATCCACACAAACAAACAAACGTCGACAGTACCTACGCACACAAGAGCAAATACTTGCACCCAATGCGGGAAAGAGGGTTGTCAATCCCCTTGTACTCGTTAATTGCAAGGATCAAATCTGGTAGTGGTGGATAGATAAATTGCAAAGTAACATAAAAGTAAATAAATTACAACAAGGTATTTTTTGGTTTAGCATATGATTACAATAGACCCAGGGGCCATAGTTTTCTCTATATGCATCTCTCTCAAGAACATAGCATACCGTGGGTAGACAAATTACTGTTGGGCAATTGATAGAAGAGCGCACAGTTATGATGTCATTCATGGCATGATCATGTACATATGCATTACATCCATGACAAGTAGACCGGCTCCTGCCTGCTGCTACCTCTTGAGCACTGCGTTGGTTTTCCCCGAAGAGGACGGATGATGCAGCAAAGTAGCATAAGTATTTCCCTCAGTTTTTGAGAAACAAGGCATCAATCTAGTAGGAGGCTACACGCGAGTCCCTCGTACCTGCACAAAACAAATAAATCCTCGCAACCAATGTGATAAGGGGTTGTCAATCCCTACACGTCCACTTACGAGAGTGAGAACTGATAGATATGATAAGATAATATTTTTGGTATTTTATGATAAAGATGCAAAGTAAAATAAAAGCAAAGTAAATAGCGAAGGAAATAACTAAGTATTGGAAGATTAATATGATGAAGATAGACCCGAGGGCCATAGGTTTCACTAGTGGCTTTTCTCAAGAGCATAGGTATTCTACGGTGAGTGAACGAATTACTGTTGAGCAATTGACAGAATTGAGCATAGTTATGAGAATATCTAGGTATGATCATGTATATAGGCATCACATCCGAGACAAGTAGACCGACTCCTGCCTGCATCTACTACTATTACTCCACTCATCGACCACTATCCAGCATGCATCTAGAGTATTAAGTTATGAAAACAGAGTAACGCCTAAATAAAGATGACATGATGTAGAGGTATAAACTCATGCAATATGATGAAAACCCAATCTTGTTATCCTCGATGGCAACAATACAATACGTGCTTACCCTTACTCTCACTAGGAAAGGACACCGCAAGATTGAACCCAAAGCTAAGCACTTCTCCCATTGCAAGAAAGATCAATCTAGTAGGCCAAACCAAACTAATAATTCGAAGAGACTTGCAAACATAACCAATCATACATAAAATAATTCAAAGAAGATTCAAATATTGTTCATAGATAGACTTGAGCATAAACCCACAATTCATCGATCTCAACAAACACACCGCAAAAAGAAGATTACATCGAATAGTTCTCCACAAGAGAGGGGAAGAACATTGTATTGAGATCCAAAAAGAGAGAAGAAGCCATCTAGCTAATAACTATGGACCCGTAGGTCTGAGGTGAACTACTGACACTTCATTGGAGGGGCTATGGTGATGATGTAGAAGCCCTCCGTGATCGATGCCCCCTCCGGCGGAGCTCCGGAACAGGCCCCAAGATGGGATCTCATGGATACAGAAAGTTACGGCAGTGGAACTAGGGTTTTGGCTCCGTATCCGATCGTTTGGGGGTACGTAGGTATATATAGGAGGAAGGAGTACGTCGGTGGAGCAACAGGTGGCCCACGTGGGTGGAGGGCACGCCTTGGGGGGGGGGGGGTAGGCGCGCCCCCTACCTCGTGGCCTCCTCTTTTGTGTCTTGATGTAGGGTCCAAGTCTCATGGGTCTTGTTCGGTGAGAAAATCACGTTCCCGAAGGTTTCATTCCGTTTGGACTCCGTTTGATATTCCTTTTCTTCAAAACCCTAAAATAGGCAAAAAAACAGCAATTCTGGGTTGGGCCTCCGGTTAGTAGGTTAGTCCCAAAAATAATATAAAAGTGGATAATAAACCCCAATAATGTCCAAAACAGCAGATAATATAGCATGGAGCAATCAAAAATTATAGATACATTGGAGACGTATCAAGCATCCCCAAGCATAATTCCAGCTCGTCCTCGAGTAGGTAAATGATAGAAACAGAATTTTTGATGCGGAGTGCTACTTGGCATAATTTTAATTTAATTCTTCTTAATTGTGGTATGAATATTCAGATCCGAAAGATTCAAGATAAAAGTTCATATTGACATAAAAATAATAATACTTCAAGCATACTAAATAAAGCAATCATGTCTTCTCAAAATAACATGGCCAAAGAAAGTTATCCCGACAAAATCATATAGTCTGGCTATGCTCTATCTTCACCACACAAAGTATTTAAATCATGCACAACCCCGATGACAAGCCAAGCAATTGTTTCATACTTTTGACATTCTCAAAACTTTTTCAATCTTCACGCAATACATGAGCGTGAGCCATGGACATAGCACTATAGGTGGAATAGAAGGGTGGTTGTGGAGAAGACAAAAAGGGAGAAGATAGTCTCACATCAACTAGGCGTATCAACGGACTATGGAGATGCCCATCAATAGATATCAATGTGAGTGAGTAGGGATTGCCATGCAACGGATGCACTAGAGCTATAAGTATATGAAAGCTCCACAGAAGAAACTAAGTGGGTGTGCATCCAACTTGCTTGCTCACGAATACCTAGGGCAATTTGAGGAAGCCCATCATTGGAATATACAAGCCAAGTTCTATAATGAAAAATTCCCACTAGTATATGAAAGTGACAAAATGAGAGACTCTCTACTATGAATACCATGGTGCTACTTTGAAGCACAAGTGTGGTAAAAAGGATAGTAGCATTGCCCCTTCTCTCTTTTTCTCTCATATTTTTTTATTTGGGCCTTTTCTATTTTTTATGGCCTCTTTTCTTTCTCTTTTTTTATTTTTCGTCTGGAGTCTCATCCCGACTTGTGGGGGAATCATAGTCTCCATCATCCTTTCCTCACTGGGACAATGCTCTAATAATGATGATCATCACACTTTTTATTTTCTTACAACTCAACAATTACAACTCGATACTTAGAACAAAATATGACTCTATATGAATGCCTCCGGCGGTGTACCGGGATATGCAATGACTCATGAGTGACATGTATGAAAGAATTATGAACGGTGGCTTTGCCACAAATACGATGTCAACTACATGATCATGCTAAGCTATATGACAATGATGGAGTGTGTCCTAATAAACGGAACGATGGAAACTTGCATGGCAATATATCTCGGAATGGCTATGGAAATTCCATAATAGGTAGGTATGGTGGCTGTTTTGAGGAAGGTATATGGTGGGTGTATGATACCGGCGAAAGGTGCACGGTATTAGAGAGGCTAGCAATGGTGGAAGGGTGAGAGTGCGTATAATCCATGGACTCAACATTAGTCATAAAGAACTCATATACTTATTGCAAAAATCTACAAGTTATCAAAGCAAAGTATTACACGCATGCTCCTAGGGGGATAGATTGGTAGGAAAAGACCATCGCTCGTCCCCGACCGCCACTCATAAGGAAAACAATCAATAAATAAATCATGCTCCGACTTCATCACATAACGGTTCACCATACGTGCATGCTATGAGAATCACAAACTTTAACACAAGTATTTCTAAAATTCACAACTACTCAACTAGCACAACTTTAATATCACCATCTTCATATCTCAAAACAATTATCAAGCCTCAAACTTCTCATAGTATTCACCACACTCATAAGAAAGTTTTTACTATTCTTGAATACCAAGCATTTTAGGAATATTTAAGCAAATTAACATGCTATTTAAGACTCTCAAAATAATCTAAGTGAAGCATGAGAGATCAATAGTTTCTATAAAACGAATCCACCACCATGCTCTAAAAGATATAAGTGAAGTACTAGAGCAAAACTATATAACTCAAACGATATAAGCGAAGCACATAGAGTATTCTAACAAATTCCAAATCATGTATGACTCTATCGAAAGGTGTGTACAGCAAGGATGATTGTGGTAAACTAACAAATAAAGACTCAAATAATACAATACGCTCCAAGCAAAACACATATCATGTGGTGAATAAAAATATAGGTCCAAGTAAAGTTACCGATAGAAGTAGACGAAAGAGGGGATGCCTTCCAGGGCATACCCAAGCTTTGGCTTTTAGGTGTCCTTATATTATCTTGGGGGTGCCATGGGCATCACCAAGCTTAGGCTCTTGCAACTCCTTGTTCCATAATCCATCAAATCTTTACCCAAAACTTGGAAACTTCACAACACAAAACTTAAAGTAGAAAATCTCGTGAGCTCCGTTAGCGAAAGAAAACAAAAGACCACTTCAAGGTACTGTAATTAACTAATTATTTATTTATATTGGTGTTAAACCTACCGTATTCCAACTTCTATATGGTTTATAAACTATTTTACTAGCCATAGATTCATCAAAATAAGCGAACAACACATGAAAAACAGAATCTGTCAAAAACAGAACAGTTTGTAGTAATCTGTAGCTAGAGCAAGATCTGGAACCCCAAAAATTCTAAAATAAATTGCCGGACGTGAGGAATTTACCTATTAATCATATGAAAAAAGAATTAACTAAATAGTACTTTCCAATTAAAAATGGCAATATTTCTCGTGAGCGCTAATGTTTCTGTTTTTTACAGCAAGATTAACAAGACTTTCCTAAAGTCTTCCCAACGGTTCCCCAAGTATTTCCCTATGTTTTTGAGAACCAAGGTATCAATCCAGTAGGAGGCTACGCGCCAGTCCCTCATACCTGCACAAAACAAATAAATCCTCGCAACCAACGCGATAAGGGGTTGTCAATCCCTACACGGCCACTTACGAGAGTGAGATCTAATAGATATGATAAGATAATATTTTTGGTATTTTTATGATAAAGATGCAAAGTAAAATAAAAGCAAAGTAAATAGCGAAGGAAATAACTAAGTATTGGAAGATTAATATGATGAAGATAGACCCGAGGGCCACAGGTTTCACTAGTGGCTTCTCTCAAGAGCATAGGTATTCTACGGTGGGTGAACGAATTACTGTTGAGCAATTGACAGAATTGAGCATAGTTATGAGAATATCTAGGTATGATCATGTATATAGGCATCACGTCCGAGACAAGTAGACCGACTCCTACCTGCATCTACTACTATTACTCCACTCATCGACCGCTATCCATCATGCATCTAGAGTATTAAGTTATGAAAACAGAGTAACGCCTTAAGCAAGATGGCATGATGTGGAGGGATAAACTCATGCAATATGATGAAAACCCCATCTTGTTATCCTCGATGGCAACAATACAATACGTGCCTTGTTGCCCCTACTGTCACTGGGAAAGGACACAACAAGATTGAACCCAAAGCTAAGCACTTCTCCCATTGCAAGAAAGATCAATCTAGTAGGCCAAACCAAACTGATAATTCGAAGAGACTTGCAAAGATAACCAATCATACATAAAAGAATTCAGAGAAGATTCAAATATTGTTCATAGATAGACTTGATCATAAACCCACAATTCATCGGTCTCAACAAATACACCGCAAAAAGAAGATTACATCGAATAGTTCTCCACAAGAGAGGGGAAGAACATTCTATTGAGATCCAAAAAGAGAGAAGAATCCATCTAGCTAATAACTGTGGACCCGTAGGTCTGAGGTGAACTACTCACACTTCATCGGAGGGGCTATGGTGATGATGTGGAATCCCTCCGTGATCGATGCCCCCTCCGGCGGAGCTCCGGAACAGGCCCCAAGATGGGATCTCGTGGATAATGAAAGTTACGGTGGTGGAATTAGGGTTTTGGCTCCGTATATGATCGTTTGGGGGTACGTAGGTATATATAGGAGGAAGGAGTACGTCGGTGGAGCAATAGGGGGCCCATGAGGGTGGAGGGCGCGCCTGGGGGGGGGGGGGGGGTAGGCGCGCCCCCCTACCTCGTGGCCTCCTCTTTTGTGTCTTGACGTAGGGTCCAAGTCTCCTGGGTCTTGTTCGGTGAGAAAATCACGTTCCCGAAGGTTTCATTCCGTTTGGACTCCGTTTGATATTCCTTTTCTTCAAAACCCTAAAATAGGCAAAAAAACAGCAATTCTGGGCTGGGCCTCCTGTTAGTAGGTTAGTCCCAAAAATAATATAAAAGTGGATAATAAAGCCCAATAATGTCCAAAACAGTAGATAATATAGCATGGCGCAATCAAAAATTATAGATACGTTGGAGACATATCACCTGTATCTACTACTATTACTCCACTTCAAGAGCGCTTCTATACTTGCTTCTCTAGGTATGAAGTTCATATCAAACAGAGTAATGCATGAAGTATGTGTTGGAAAACATAGTATAAAACAAAAAAAAATCACGCCCACGATCACCCGAGATCAATATGAAGATGCATAAGGGGTTGGGATCACGATAGTTACTATCACCGAGTTGCATAGGAAGAAGAACGTGTCGGGGTATATCATACTTGGAGTCCCTCGAACCGACATTGAACGATCCCACGAACCGCCCACGAACAGTCCCTCAAACTGAAGACCGAAAGCACAACCTTCCTACTTGGTTGCAAGTGTGCAACCTTCATGATCCGGCAGCACTTCACCATACAGAGCTAATCGTCGCCGGAGAATTAGAGGGAGGAGATTAGGACCACACAAGGCTTCTAATTATGAGGACGAGAGGATTATCTTAGCTCTGATTAGTCAATTAGGACCAACTAGAACTAGAACTAGAAGAACTAGAGGAGGCTCCAAAAACTTGTATATTGCAAAAGGGACAATACCTCAAGTATATATAGGTTAGAGGGGAGGGAGAGGGCAGCCACCAAGGAGGGAAGGACCCCCCTTGGCGCACCAGCCAAGGGGGAGGAGTCCAACTCCTCCCAAGTAGGATATGCCCCCCCGTACATGGAAAGTGGGCGCAACTTCCTTTTCGGCTTTGGTGGCCCTATTCTCTTTCTCCTGTTTGCCCTTTTAAGGCCCGTTGGTATTAAATTAAATATGAAAGACTTATAATAAATATTAGGACCTTTTATATATAATTTAACAATCTCGGAAACATTTTCCACCTATATATATTATTTACCAGTAATACCCGGTATGATCCAATACTCTCCGAAACCCTTCCGGTGACCCCGAAACGCTTCTGGATACTCCCAAAACTATTTCAAACATTAATGAAACAATTCCACAAATATATTCTCATCACTCCTTTCCTACTAACACTCAACATATCGTGATTTCCTTAAGCTTGTGACTCCGTAGGTTCGGGGTAACTCATAGACATGAACGAAAACCTTCGTTCAATGACTGATAATGGAACCATGGGCGTCCATATCGATCCCTATGAGCACATGAATGATATTCAACTGAAACTTTGGTTATCATGTGACGTTCCCTTTGCTTCGTGATACTTCACAAAACCTGGGATGCATCGGTATCCTCCCGAGTCATCACTATGCTCACTATACCGAAATCCTCGTTACCGGTTTTGTTCTTCTTTCTCGTTATTGTGTTCCGGCATCCTCGTGATGAAGTCACCTGTGTATGGCAATATGATCATGGATGCCATCATATAGGGGGACCTAAGAATATCTCTACATCGTCGAAGGAGAAAAGCCCACTCTCGAGCTATCCGGCCACTTGTCAAACTTTCCGATGAACCTGTAAGTTGTCGTTATGATCACCGTGTTACATGTGACATTGAGAAGTCCCAAAGCCCACCGTATGGTAAGAAGTGACCACGATACTCTCATGGTCTAAGGAGCAAGATCACACGTTAACACTCTTTGTTATTACAATTGATTACAGATGATATTAACTCATTCATAACAAACAAGATCGGGCCGATTCAATATGATCGTTCTTCCAACGTCATAATCTCATTGTTGTTTTAGGACTATCATTACATTTAGTGGTATCCTAAGATCTGGAAAACATGATAACCAACAATGCTTGAGCTAGTCCTAAGGAAAGACTTGGAACCTTTTATTTTACCATTTATCATTCCACACGTGCATATGAGTTTTCCACTGAATTGCTTATTCCAGGATCATAGCAGTTATAGCATGAAATATAAACACTTAATTACGAATATGGAAATATAATAATACAACATTGTTGGCTCTAGGGCATGTTTCCAATAGTCTCCCACTTGCACTAGAGTCAATAATCTAATTAGCACTTTGTAGCGACCCGACATGAAAACGGTCAAGTCTCTTTGTATCTGTACCACCACACGATCATGCTAGCACACACAGTACATCAATGTATATATCAAATTACAATCACACATGCTTTATTACATTGGAATCTCATATAGATTCTTTATTACAGAAGTAATAAATTGGTTGAAGGCCCACTCTAAGATAAACTACTGCGGAAGACGTAGAAGATAGCGAGTCCATCTGACTCCAAGGGCATATCACCGAGGGTAGAACGTAGCCTCACTCCTGATCAGAATAAACCTCTGCAATATGAGATGTTCCAGCCGTGTAGGTTAACATTTTGAATATGCCAGCAAAGTCACAAGGGAGAACTGATAAATGAAAATAGCTATGCTATATGCAATCATGGCTGGTGGGGCTCTAAGTTATGACTTTCGCGAAAAGCTAATTTTTCCCTACAACAAAGGGGTGAAAAGAAAAATATTACTACAAAAGTTGGATGTTAATGGGATGGTTCCGCCAACCATCTCTCATACCCGATTATTAATAAAACACAATACATTATTATTAATTGTGTCAAGAATTCCCGATAGTTTTAGTTCCCAAGGCTCAACTTGTCTGTGACCGGGAACACGGCTAATCGACTAGGTTTTGGTACTCTGCAGAGTCTTGCACACTTTCCCCACAAGATTCGATCGCCTCTGTTGAAGTCCTCGCACTACCTGGTGTTTGAGAATCGGATGACTGAAACATGGTATTTCAAAGAGTTCCTCTGGGCCACTGCTGGTGCTCATCCAATCCTACTATTATTCTACATCTCGTAGCACCGTCCGGCCAGAGTCAGTACGATGTCCAACCAAGCTGGAGCCCATAATGGCTTGTGGCTGTGCAGGTAAGCCTCGGGTCTTGCAGTATCCATCTGTCTCTTCGTGCCCGGGTGGAACTTTCTGCGTGAATACTGGGACTTCTCCAGCAACACCTGATACGTCTCCAACGTATCTATAATTTTTGATTGCTCCATGCTATATTATCGACTGTTTTGGACATTATTGGGCTTTATTATCCACTTTTATATTATTTTTGGGACTAACCTATTAACCGGAGGCCAGCCGAGAATTGCTATTTTTTTGCCAGTTTTAGGGTTTTGAAGAAAAGGAATATCAAATGGAGTCCAAACGGAATGAAACCTCCGGGAACGTGATTTTCTCACCGAATACAACTCAAGAGACTTGGACCCTACGTCAAGCCAATTAACAGGAGGCCACGAGGTAGGGGGGCGCGCCTGCCCCCCAGGCGCGCCCTCCACCCTCGTGGGCCCCCTGTTGCTCCACCGACGTACTTCTTCCTCCTATATATATCCACGTACCCCCAAACGATCAGAACCAGAGCCAAAAACCTAATTCCACCGCCACAACTTTCTGTATCCACGAGATCCCATCTTGGGGCCTGTTCCGGAGCTCCACCGGAGGGGGCATCGATCACGAAGGGCTTCTACATCATCATCCAAGCCCCTCCGATGAAGTGTGAGTAGTTTACTTCAGACCTACGGGTCCATAGTTAGTAGCTAGATGGCTTCTTCTCTATTTTGGATCTCAATACAATGTTCTCCCCTCTCTCGTGGAGATCTATTCGATGTAATCTTATTTTTGCGGTGTGTTTGTTGAGATCGATGAATTGTGGGTTTATGATCCAGTCTATCTATGAATAATATTTGAATCTTCTCTGAATTCTTTTATGTATGATTGGTTATCTTTGCAAGTCTCTTCGAATTATCAGTTTGGTTTGGCCTACTAGATTGGTTTTTCTTGCCATGGGAGAAGTGATTAGCTTTGGGTTCGATCTTGCGGTGTCCTTTCCCAGTGACAGAAGGTGCAGCAAGGTACGTATTGTATTGTTGCCATCGAGGATAACAAGATGGGTTTTTTATCATATTGCATGAAACTATCCCTCTACATCATGTCATCTTGCTTAAGGCGTTACTCTGTTTTTAACTTAATACTCTAGATGCATGCTGGATAGCGGTCGATGAGTGGAGTAATAGTAGTAGATGCAGGCAGGAGTCGGTCTACTTGTCTCGGACGTGATGCCTATATACATGATCATACCTAGATATTCTCATAACTATGCTCAATTCTGTCAATTGCTCAACAACAATTTGTTCACCCACCGTAGAATACTTATGCTCTTGAGAGAAGCCACTAGTGAAACCTATGGCTCCCAGGTCTCTTTCTCATCATATCAATCTCCATCACTTTATTATTACTTTGCTTTTTACTCTGCCTTTTACTTTTCACTTTGCATCTCTATATCAAAAATACCAAAAATATTATTTATCATCTCTATCAGATCTCACTTTCGTAAGTGACCGTGAAGGGATTGGCAACCCCTAAGCGCGTTGGTTGCGTTGAGATATTGTTTTTGTGTAGGTACAAGGGACTTGCGCGTAGCATCCTACTGGATTGATGTAACACCCGGATGTAATTTACCTTATCTGTATCCCAACTCTTGCCGTTTCCGGCACTAAGTTATTTTATTTCATCATTGTCGGGTTTTTGTCTCCGTGTGTTGTTGTCTTTGTCATGCATCTCATATCATGTCATCATGTGCATTGCATTTGCATACGTGTTCTTCTCATGCATCCGAGCATTTTCCCCATTGTCCGTTTTGCATTCCAGCGCTCCTATGTCCTCCGGTGGTCCTTCCTACCTCTTTTCATGTGCGGGCGTTAAACATTTCTGGATTGGACCGAGTCTTGTCATGTGGCCTTGGTTTACTACCGGTAGACCGCCTGTCAAGTTTCGCACCATTTGGACTTCGTTTGATACTCCAACGGTTAACCGAGGGACCGAAAAGGCCTCGTGTGTGTTTCAGCCTAACACCCTTTCAAAGTGGCCCAAAACCCACCTAAAACCCCTCCATCATCTCGGTCATTCGATCACGATCGCATGGCCGCAAACCGTGCTCAATTTGGAGCCTCCTAGCTCCCTCTACCTCTATAGATAGGTCCTCCTCGGAAATTCCGGATCAGATCCACCCCTAACCCTAGCCCCCTTCGTCCTCAGCGCGCCGGACATTGTCCGCCGGCACCGGACGCACTGCCGTGCGCCAACCACCTCTCGCCACGTGGCAGCTCCTGCCCCGCCGCCGCCGAAGCCCGTCGGGCCTGTGGCCGGCCGGCCCGCGCCGCGCCCGGGCCAGAGGCGCCTGCGCCGCGCCGCCTCATCCCCAACCTCGCGCCGCCGCCCGCGCTTGTTCCTCCGCCGCACCGCCCCGCTCCGGTGGCCGGAGTTCACCGCGCCGCCCGGTGGAGTTCGCCGCGATGCCCTGCGGAGCGCGCCGCCGACCGCGCCATCGCCGGCTTCCGCGTCCCAGGCCGGATCTGACCTCCCCGCCGCCTCTACTTCCTTGCCGGAGACATCAGGATGCGTGCATGAATAGTGCCGCCGGTTGGATCCAGATCTGGACGAGGGTTGACTTCTCCCCGAAACCCTAACTTTTTAGCATTTTTCTGCATGTCATAACTCTCCCATCGTAGCTCCGATTCGTGCGTGTAGCATATCAAAATGTTCGCCCCGACGAGTACATCATTTCATCTCATTGCATCATTTTCATTTGAGCTCATCTTGATGCCCGAAATGCTGTTGGAAGAGGGCTATGTGATGAATTTGTCAGATCTGTTTCAGCAAATAGCCTTTTGTCATTTTTGCCATGATTAATGTGTGCATGCTATGATCTTGAGCTCTACATGTGTTTTGTTATATGCCATGTCATCTTTACAGACGTGCTTGCCATGTATTTTTGTGATATTTGTGGTGACTAGCACAAGCTTGCAAACTAGCGTAATCGGTAATGCTGATTTCAGGGACTTAGAATTTCACTAAGTCCTTGTCCTGATTTTGTTGTTATGCCATATGTTCATGTTGTTTCCTAGTGACCCGTGCCTCTTCTGAGGATGATCAGTAAGGATGTTTTGTTAACATTGTGGTGCTCTATCCATCCAAGTCTTTGTTCGCACTTATGGAGCACCCTAGCTTGAGTCAATCAAGGTCTACTTTTGCTATAAAATAATCCTGGCAGATTGTTGACATGTTTAGCGATTTTGCCGAGGATGTTGCTATTGATCCGTGCATGCTATATTGTTGTTCTTATCATGTCTAGCTTCTATGTCATGTATTCTTGATGGGTGTATTCTTAGTTTGTCATGCCATGCTCTGTAGTGAGTGCATCGAGCTCGTAAACATGCCTACTCGTTAACTGTTTTGCATGCTCCAGTTTTTCACTAAGTCTGAATCTGTATATGTTTTTGCCATGTTCACTTATTTGCAATTGTATTTTGTGATCCCTTTTGGCTCAAGGTCACTAAGGGACTTTTGTTAAGTGCTTTGAGTATCTTTATGCCATGCCTTGCTTTGCCATGTTAAGTTCCTGTAGCATGTAGTTTTCATGCTCTAAAGATTGCTTCCTGATGATAAATTCCAGGCTTGTGTTAATTTCACTAAGTCTGAAACCTGTTATCATTTGCTCTTTTGCCATGCTTGTTTGAACCTGTTAGTGGATGAATTAGCCATAGCTCAGTGTTCATCTTTTGTCAAGCTTCACGAGTGGATCCCTGCCATGCATTTTGTTGCCATGTTTGGGTGCTGTAGCATATTTATCTTGATGCATTTAGATGGTCGCTTGCTGATTATCGCAGACCAGTGCCATATTTGTTTTGCTTGCCATGTTCAAACCGTGCATCCGATTCCGGTGACCTTTATATAGATTTCAACCGAAATCACCTCACCCTTCCAGTGGCACTCTTGGATTTCTATGTTGAGGCCAGGTTCAATCATTCCTTGTCAAATATTGCATATGCATCACATACCGCATCCCGCTTATCATACCATGTTTGCATTATGTTGTTTGAGCATTGCACGTGGTTGATTGCGTTCCTTTTTTGCTTGTTGTTCTTGTCTAGGTAGAGCCGGGAGAGGAGTACGTGAACGAGGAGCCCGTTAAGTTCGCTTACGAGGATCAAGCCAACTCTGAAAACTTTGCAGGCAAGATGACCATACCCTCGAAATCACTTATATCTTTGCTTGCTAGATGATCGCTCTTTTGCTATGCCTATGCTACGATACCTACCACTTGCTTATCATGCCTCCCAATTTGCCATGTCAAACCTCTAACCCACCATGTCCTAGCAAGCCGTTGTTTGGCTATGTTACCGCTTTGCTCAGCCCCTCTTATAGCGTTGCTAGTTGCAGGTGAAGATTGGAGATCGTTCCTTGTTGGAACATTGTTTATTGTTGGGATATCACCATATCATCTTGTTTATCTTAAGGCACCTATATACTTGGTAATGGTTGGAAGGCTTGGCCTTATGCCTAATGTTTTGTTCCACTCTTGCCGCCCTAGTTTCCATCATATCGGTGTTATGTTCCTGGATTTTTGCGTTCCTTACACGGTTGGGTTATAATGGGAACCCCTTGACAGTTCGCCTTGAATGAAACTCTTCCAGCAATGCCCAACATTGGTTTTACCATTCGCCACCTAGCCTTTTTCCCTTTGGTTTCGCAGACTCAAGGGTCATATTTATTTTAACCCCGCCGGGCCAGTGCTTCTCTAAGTGTTGGTCCAACTGAGCGATGTCCGGGGCTACCAGGGGCAACTCTGGGCTGGCTACCCGATGTCTGGCTCATCTGAGTGTGCCCTGAGAATGAGATATGTGGAGCTCCTATCGGGATTTGTCAGCACATTCGGGCGGTGTTGCTAGACTTGTTTTACCCTTGTCGAGGATGTCTTGTAACCGGGATGCCGAGTCTGATCGGATTGTCTTGGGAGAAGGAATATTCTTCCTTGACCGTGAGAGCTTGTGATGGGCTAAGTTGGGACTCCTCTGCGGGGATTTGAACTTTCGAAAGCCGTGCCCGCGGTTATGGGCAGATGGGAATTTGTTAATGTCCGGTTGTAGATAACATGAAACTTAATTTAATTAAAATGCACCAACCGCATGTGTAACCGTGATGGTCTCTTCTCGGCGGAGTCCGGGAAGTGAACACGGTGTTGGAGTAATGCTTGACGTAGGTTGTTCTAGGATCACTTCTTGATCATAGTTGTTCGACCGTGCTTTTGCCTTCTCTTCTCGCTCTCATTTGCGTATGTTAGCCACCATATATGCTAGTCGCTTGCTGCAGCTCCACATCATACCTTGCCTTACCTAAAAGCTTAAATAGTCTTGATCGCGAGGGTGTGAGATTGCTGAGTCCCTGTGACTCACAGTTTACTTCCAAAACCAGATGCAGGGACCGATGATACCGCTCCAGACGATGCGCTTGAGCTCAAGTGGGAGTTCGATGAAGACTCTCGCCATTACTATGTGTCTTTCCCAGATGCTCAGTAGTGGTGCCCAGTTGGGGCGATCGGGGACTTTGTCGCATTTGGGGGTTGATCTTTATTTTGGTACCGTAGTCAGACCATGAGTGTATTGGATGAATGTAATGCTATTTATGTATTTGTGTGATGTGGCGAGTGTAAGCCAACTATGTATCTTTTCCCCTTTTATTTACATTACATGGGTTGTTTGCGAAGATTACCTCACTTGCGGCATTGCTTTCAATGCGGTTATGCCTCTAAGTCGTGCTTCGACACGTAGGAGATATAGCCGCATCGAGGGCGTTACAAGTTGGTAATCAGAGCCTTCCCCGACCTTAGGAGCCCCCTGCTTGATCGAATCGCTGGCGTTGTTGAGTCTAGAAAAATGTTTTGAGTCATTTAGGATTATATATATCGGAGAGTTAGGAATTCTTTTTACTCCCCAGTCCCTTCATCGCTTTAGTAAGGCATCCTGGCGTAGAGTTTTGACTCTTCTCTTCTCAAATTTCACTAAATTTTTTTAGGATCACGCGGGTATCTTGGAATCGTTCCGATGGTTTTGTGACGAGAACATTGTTCTTGGTGCCTCCTGTCATTTAGGGGTTGTGGCAGTGTCCCGGGGAGTTGAGCTCCGAGGTGTTGTCGTCACAATTTTATCGTTGAGATTCTGGAATACCTGAGTTTCGCCGACATCGAAAATCTCTTTTATGTAGTTGTTGGTGAGATAACCTCGACGCCACCCACTACTGGGGCGGGAGTTCGGGAGTATTGACATAACTTGTATAACGGATGCTTTTCAAAGGTTAAGGTAAACGATTTCCGAAGGTTTCTTGGTTATGTGTTGAAGGATGGATACAGCTGGATGTAGGATTTGCTAGATTTGGGTGAGATATTATGCTTCCCCTGTATCCCCAACACCTGATTGCATAACCGGAAAGGTTCAGGAGTTTCATAGGTGGGAATTCTTGTAGCTCTAGTTCTTCTTCCACGGATGTTTGGATTGGGATTGGGTAATCCTCACCAAGTATTCGTTCTTGTCCGTACCTTGTTGGTTTTATTCTTCTACCTCAATTCTAAGTGGCTTCTCAATTTATGGAAATGTGACCATTTCGATTGGAATGCATTCATTCATTTTCTCCGGATGTGAAGACTTTATGTTGCAATTTCAACCCGTGTGATTCATCTTCAATATTTGTCTGTCAAGATGCTAAGGGATGTCACCCTATTCAGGATGGCTCCTCCAACGCGCACGACTCTGAATCCCGATCCGCCACCACCACCTCCACCTTCGGAGGCATGGCAAGCTGTGATGGCCGCTACCGATGCAAACACGCAACTGATCATGCAACTTCTTCAAGAGCGCAACCAAGGGAACCTGGGCCATGGCAACAATCAGAATCAATTCGGTACACTCAACCAGTTCCTTGCTAACCAGGCAAAGACCTTCAGCAATTGTGTTGAGGCAACAGACGCTGATGATTGGCTCGTGGACATATGCAAGCATTTCGAGTGCAGTAACGTCAGGCCTGAGGACTTTGTCAAGTTTGCCTCCTTCGAACTCAAAGACCAAGCTGTGGAATGGTTCCAGCAGTACAAAGATTCCAGAGGAGGCCGTGTGATTACCTGGGATGAATTCCGTCAAGACTTCAAAGCTCATCATATTCCTCAGAGTGTGGTTGAGAGCAAGCATGAGGAATTCCGCAACCTGAAGCAAGGCACTATGTCTGTTTACCAGTACAACATCATGTTTCAGAAGCTCGCCCGTTTTGCTAAGCAGGACATCCCTGACGAGAAGAGCATGATATACCAGTTCAGGGGTGGTCTCAGAGAAGAACTCCAGCTAGCTCTCATCCTCTTTGAGCCCAAGAAGTACGATGAGTTCTACAACATGGCAATGAAGCAAGAGACTACTCAACTGAAGTGCGATGCTTCCAAGAAGCGAGTCAGAGATGCAACTCCTTCTTCCTCAACTCAAGTGGCTAAGCAGCAAAAGTTTTGGCTACCTCCTCCTCCGTTCCATCAGCCTTATCAGCAGAAGAGCAAAGGTGGCAATGGATCTTCCCACCCACCCAACCCAGGCTTTCAGAACAAGACTTCGTCTCAAGCTCCAAGATCAAGTGCTCCGTATCACCGTCCGCTCTCGGAGGTCACGTGCAACAAGTGCCAACAGAAGGGTCACCATGCCAACAAATGCTTCAATCAGAGGCGTCTTCCTCCTCCTCCTCCTCCTCCTCCTCCTGTGAGATCTGCAAGTACAACTGTGGTCAAGCATAACCCCAAGTCTTCTAAGGTCAACTTGATGAATGCATCTCAGGCAGAGGACTCGTCAGATGTCATCATGGGTAACCTTCCTGTTAACGATATTCCTGCAAAAGTTCTTTTTGACACTGGTGCATTGCATTGTTTCATCTCGATACAATTTGTTTCTAATAATGAGTTGCCTTTACAAGAATTTCCTAGGCAGTTGTCAGTTGTTTCTCTAGGTAAATTCATGAATGCAAGCGCTATGGCACCGGATGTTACTATCACGTTGGGCGACTATAAGTTTCTATCCTCTCCAGTGGTCCTTGGTAACTCGGATATTGATCTTATTCTTGGAATGGACTGGCTTTCTAAGCACAAGGCTCATCTTGATTGTGCTGCCAGGCGGATTCAATTGACTCATTCGTCTGAGGATGTAATTGTCTTTGCCGCTTGTGATGATACCATCCGTCTGTTTTCTCTCAATGAGAAGGGTGAGCTGGATGCCATCTCTCAAATTCCAGTCGTTTGCGAATATCAAGACGTCTTTCCAGAAGAGCTTCCAGGAATGCCTCCGCACCCGCCAGGTGAATTTGTCATCGATCTTGAGCCTGGTACGGAACCTGTTTGCAAACGTCCTTACAATCTTGGACCTAAAGAGTTGAAGGAGCTGAAGAAGCAACTCGATATTCAGGAGCGAATGGGTCTCATCCAACCTAGTTCTTCTCCGTGGGGTTGTGGAGTTCTTTTTGTGAAGAAAAAGGATGGAACGGACCGACTCTGTGTCGACTACCGTCCATTGAACAAGAAGACTATAAAGAACAAGTACCCACTTCCCAACATCAACGAGCTGTTTGAACAACTCAAAGGTGCTCAAGTATTCTCCAAGCTTGATCTCTGTATGGGCTATCACCAGATTCGAATTCGTGAGAAAGATATTCCCAAGACGGCATTCAGAACAAGCTATGGTTCATATGAATACACTGTCATGTCTTTTGGCCTCGTCAACGCTCCTCCGACATTCTCTCGCATGATGAACTTCATATTCAACCCCTACACAAATGACTTCGTCTTGGTCTACCTCGATGACATTTTGGTCTTTTCCAAGAACAAGGAAGATCATGCCAAGCACTTGCATGTGGTGCTCGATAAGCTCAGAGAACATAAGTTCTATGCCAAGTTTTCAAAGTGCGAGTTTTGGCTCGATGAGGTTCTCTATCTTGGGCATATCATCTCTGCCAAGGGCATAGCGGTGAATCCTGAGAAGGTGTCTGCAATTGTGAATTGGGAACCACCTCAGAACGTGAAGCAACTCCGCAGCTTCCTTGGTCTCGCACGCTATTGTCGAAGGTTCATTGAGAACTTTTCAAAGATCGCGAAGCCTCTTTCAAACCTTCTCCAGAAGCACATGACGTACGTTTGGTCTCTGGAATGTGATATCACTTTCAACACCCTGAAAGAGAAATTAGTCACTGCTCCAGTTCCGTCTCCTCCTGATGAATCCAAACCGTTTAAGGTCTTCTATGATGCCTCTCTTCAAGGTCTTGGTGTAGTGTTGATGCAAGAGAAGAAAGTTGTGGCTTATACTTCTCGCCAGTTGAAGCCCAACGAAAAGAACTACCCCACTCACGACCTCGAGTTGGCGGCATTTGTGCATGCTCTTTTGACTTGGAGACATATCTTATTGGGAAGAAAAGTGGACATCTTCACTGACCACAAGAGTCTCAAGTACATCTTCACTCAGCCTAATCTCAACCTCAGGCAGACTCGTTGGGTCGAAATGATTCAAGAGTATAATCCGAGTATCGAATATACTCCAGGCAAGGCCAATGTAATTGCTGACGCATTGAGCAGGAAGGCTTACTGCAACAGTTTGATTCTCAAACCTTACCAACGTGAGCTTTGTGAAGCTTTCCGCAAACTCAATCTGCAAGTTGTTCCTCAAGGATTTCTCGCAAACCTTCAAGTCTCTCCTACTCTGGAAGATCAGATTCGCGAGGCTCAACTTCTTGATGCTATGGTGAAGAAGGTGAAGATTGGGATTGCCAAGAGTCAACCCAAGTACAAGTGCTATCGTCTTGAGATACTCTATTCTTCGAGGATCGCATTGTTGTGCCTAAAGGTGACCTTTGTAAAGTCATTATGAACGAGGCTCACAATTCACTCCTCTCCATCCACCCTGGGATCACAAAGATGTACCATGACCTCAAGCAGGCATATTGGTGGACTCGAATGAAGCGCGAGATTGCTCAGTTCGTGAATGAATGTGATGTCTGCAGAAGAGTGAAGGCAGAACACCAACGACCAGCTGGTTTCCTCCAACCTCTTGCCATTCCAGAATGGAAGTTTGACCACATTGAGATGGACTTTGTGACTAGATTTCCAAAGACCAAGCGTGGCAATGATGCTATATTCGTTGTTATCGAAAAACTCACTAAAGTGGCTCATTTCCTTCCTATCAAAGAGTCTATCACTGCAGCTAAATTGGCGGAGCTTTATACCTCTCGGATTGTCTCTCTGCACGGTATTCCGCAGTTGATTTCTTCAGATCGTGGCAGCATCTTCACCTTGAAGTTTTGGGATTCTTTTCAGAAGGCCATGGGCACCAACATCCGTTTTAGCACAGCTTTCCATCCTCAAACTAGTGGCCAAGTCGAGCGTGTCAATCAGATTCTTGAAGATATGCTCAGGGCTTGTGTTATCTCTTTCGATATGAAGTGGGAAGATTGTCTTCCATATGCCGAGTTCTCCTACAACAACAGCTTTCAAGCGAGTTCGGGCAAGGCCCCATTTGAAATTCTCTATGGCAGGAAGTGCCGTACTCCTCTTAACTGGTCAGAGACTGGTGAACGTCAACTTCTTGGCAATGACTTGATCACAGAGGCAGAAGAGATGTGCAAAGTTATTCGTGATAACCTCAAAGTAGCGCAATCGCGTCAGAAGAGCTACTATGATAGTAAGCATCGTGATTTGGCTTTCGAGATCGGAGATCATGTTTACCTCCGCGTCTCTCCAATGAAAGGTACTCGTCGCTTCGGTATCAAAGGGAAGCTTGCCCCTAGATACGTGGGTCCTTTCAAGATCGTCAGCAAGAGAGGCGATCTCGCCTATCAACTTGAGCTTCCCTCCAACTTTGCAAACGTGCACGACGTGTTTCATGTCTCTCAGCTCTGCAAGTGCTTCAAGACCCCTGACCGCACCGTCAACTTCGAAGACATTGATTTCCAAGAAGACCTTTCTTATTGTGAGCACCCAGTTGCTATTCTTGAAGAAACTGAGCGCAAGACTCGCAACAAGCCAATCAAATTCCTCAAAGTCAAGTGGTCACACCATTCGACCGTGAAGCCACCTGGGAACGCGAGGATCACCTCCGTTCTGAGTACCCAGAGTTTTTCCAGTCCTAGATCTCGGGACGAGATCCTTTCATAGTGGTGGAGTGTTGTAACACCCCGGATGTAATTTACCTTATCTGTATCCCAACTCTTGCCGTTTCTGGCACTAAGTTATTTTATTTCATCGTTGTCGGGTTTTTGTCTCCGTGTGTTGTTGTCTTTGTCATGCATCTCATATCATGTCATCATGTGCATTGCATTTGCATACGTGTTCGTCTCATGCATCCGAGCATTTTCCCCGTTGTCCGTTTTGCATTCCGGCGCTCCTATGTCCTCCGGTGGTCCTTTCTACCTCTTTCCATGTGCAGGTGTTAAACATTTGCGGATTGGACCGAGTCTTGTCATGTGGCCTGGGTTTACTACCGGTAGACCGTCTGTCAAGTTTCGTGCCATTTGGACTTCGTTTGATACTCCAACGGTTAACCGAGGGACCGAAAAGGCCTCGTGTGTGTTGCATCCCAACACACTTTCAAAGTGGCCCAAAACCCACCTAAAACCCCTCCATCATCTCGGCCGTTCGATCACGATCGCGTGGCCGCAAACCGTGCTCAATTTGGAGCCTCTAGCTCCCTCTACCTCTATAAATAGGTCCTCCTCCGAAATTCCGGATCAGATCCACCCCTAACCATAGTCCCCTTTGTCCTCAGCGTGCTGGACATTGTCCACCGGCGCCGGACGCACCGCCGCGCGCCAACCACCTCTCGCCACGTGGCGGCTCCTGCCCCGCCGTCGCCGAAGCCTGCCGGGCCCGTGGCCGGCCCGCCCGCGCCGCGCCCGGGCCAGAGGCGCCCGCGCCGCGCCGCCTCATCCCCAACCTCACGCCGCCCCCCGCGCTTGTTCCTCCGCCGCGCCGCCCCGCCCCGCTCCGGTGGCCGGAGTTTGTCGCGCCGCCCGGTGGAGTTCGCTGCGCCGCGCCGCCCTGCGGAGCGCGCCGCCGACCGTGCCATCGTCGGCTTCCGCGTCCCGTGCCGGATCCGACCTCCCCGCCGCCTCTACTTGCTCGCCGGAGCCCTGCAACCTCGCCGGAGACCTCGGGATGCGTGCGTGAACAGTGCCGCCGGTTGGATCCAGATCTGGACGAGGGTTGACTTCTCCCTGAAACCCTAACTTTTTAGCATTTCTCCGCATGTCATTACTCTCTCATTGTAGCTCCGATTCGTGTGTGTAGCATATCAAAATGTTCGCCTCGACGAGTAGATCATTTCATCTCATTTCATCATTTTCATTTGAGCTCATCTTGATGCCCGAAATGCTATTGGAAGAGGGCTATGTGATGAATTTGTCAGATCTGTTTCAGCAAATAGCCTTTTGTCATTTTGGCCATGATTAATGTGTGCATGTTATGATCCTGAGCTCTACATGTGTTTTGTTATATGCCATGTCATCTTTACATAGGTGCTTGCCATGTATTTTTGTGATATTTGTGGTGACTAGCACAAGCTTGCAAAGTAGCGTAATCGGTAATGCTGATTTCAGGGACTTAGAATTTCACTAAGTCCTTGTCCTGATTTTGTTGTTATGCCATATGTTCATGTTGTTTCCTAGTGATCCATGCCTCTTTTGAGGATAATCAGTAAGGATGTTTTGTTAACATTGTGGTGCTCTATCCATCCGTGTCTTTGTTTGCATTTATGGAGCACCCTAGCTTGAGTCAATCGAGCTCTACTTTTGCTATGAAATAATCCTGGCAGATTGTTGACATGTTTAGCGATTTTGCCGAGGATGTTGCTATTGATCCGTGCATGCTATGTTGTTGTTATTGCCATGTCTAGCTTCTATGTCATGTATTCTTGATGGGTGTATGCTTAGTTTGTCATGACATGCTCTGTAGTGAGTGCATCGAGCTCGTAAACATGCCTACTCGTTAACTGTTTTGCATGCTCCAGTTTTTCACTAAGTCTGAATCTGTTTATGTTTTTGCCATGTTCACTTGCTTGCAATTGTATTTTCTGATCCCTTTTGGCTCAAGGTCACTAAGGGACTTTTGTTAAGTGCTTTGAGTAGCTTTATACCATGCCTTGATTTGCCATGTTAAGTTCCTATAGCATGTAGTTTTCATGCTCTAAAGATTGCTTCCTGATGATAGATTCCAGGCTTGTGTTAATTTCACTAAGTCTGAAACCTGTTATCATTTGCTCTTTTGCCATGCTTGTTTGAACCTGTTAGTGGATGAATTAGCCATAGCTCAGTGTTCATCTTTTGTCAAGCTTCACGAGTGGATCCCTGCCATGCATGTGTTGCCATGTTTGGGTGCTGTAGCATATTTATCTTGATGCATTTAGATGGTCGCTTGCTGATTATCGCAGACCGGTGCCATATTTGTTTTGCTTGCCATGTTCAAACCGTGCATCCGATTCCGGTGATCTTTATATCGATTTCAACCGAAATCACCTCACCCTTCTAGTGACACTCTTGGATTTCCAAGTTGAGGCCAGGTTCAATCATTCCTTGTCAAATCTTGCATATGCATCACATACCGCATCCCGCTTATCATACCATGTTTGCATCATGTTGTTTGAGCATTGCACGTGGTTGATTGCGTCCTTTTTGCTTGTTGTTCTTGTCTGGGTAGAGATGGGAGAGGAGTACGTGAACGAGGAGCCCGTTAAGTTCGCTTACGAGGATCAAGCCAACTCTGAAAACTTTGCAGGCAAGATGACCATACCCTCGAAATCACTTATATCTTTGCTTGCTAGATGATCGCTCTTTTGCTATGCCTATGCTACGATACCTACCACTTGCTTATCATGCCTCCCAATTTGCCATGTCAAACCTCTAACCCACCATGTCCTAGCAAGCCGTTGTTTGGCTATGTTACCGCTTTCCTCAGCCCCTCTTATAGCGTTGCTAGTTGCAGGTGAAGATTGGAGATCGTTCCTTGTTGGAACATTGTTTATTGTTGGGATATCACCATATCATCTTGTTTATCTTAAGGCACCTATATACTTGGTAATGGTTGGAAGGCTTGGCCTTATGCCTAATGTTTTGTTCCACTCTTGCCGCCCTAGTTTCCATCATATCGGTGTTATGTTCCTGGATTTTTGCGTTCCTTACACGGTTGGGTTATAATGGGAACCCCTTGACAGTTCGCCTTGAATGAAACTCTTCCAGCAATGCCCAACATTGGTTTTACCATTCGCCACCTAGCCTTTCCCCCATGGGTTTCGTGGACTCAAGGGTCATCTTTATTTTAACCCCCCGGGCCAGTGCTTCTCTAAGTGTTGGTCCAACTAATCGATGTCCGGGGCTACCAGGGGCAACTCTGGGCTGGCCTACCCAACGTCTGGCTCATCTGAGTGTGCCCTGAGAATGAGATATGTGCAGCTCCTATCGGGATTTGTCGGCACATTCGGGCGGTGTTGCTGGACTTGTTTTACCATTGTCGAGGATGTCTTGTAACCTGGATGCCGAGTCTGATCGGATTGTCTTGGGAGAAGGAATATCTTTCGTTGACCGTGAGAGCTTGTGATGGGCTAAGTTGGGACTCCCCTGCAGGGATTTGAACTTTCGAAAGCCGTGCCCGCGGTTATGGGCAGATGGGAATTTGTTAATGTCCGGTTGTAGATAACATGAAACTTAATTTAATTAAAATGCACCAACCGCGTGTGTAACCGTGATGGTCTCTTCTCGGCGGAGTCCGGGAAGTGAACACGGTGTTGGAGTAATGCTTGACGTAGGTTGTTCTAGCATCACTTCTTGATCATAGTTGTTCGACCGTGCTTTTGCCTTCTCTTCTCACTCTCATTTGCGTATGTTAGCCATCATATATGCTAGTCGCTTGCTGCAGCTCCACATCATACCTTGCCTTACCTAAAAGCTTAAATAGTCTTGATCACGAGGGTGTGAGATTGCTGAGTCCCCGTGACTCACAGTTTACTTCCAAAACCAGATGCAGGGACCGATGATACCGCTCCAGACGATGCGCTTGAGCTCAAGTGGGAGTTCGATGAAGACTCTCGCCGTTACTATGTGTCTTTCCCAGATGCTCAGTAGTGGTGCCCAGTTGGGGCGATCGGGGACTTTGTCGCATTTGGGGGTTGATCTTTATTTTGGTACCATAGTCGGACCATGAGTGTATTGGATGAATGTAATGCTATTTATGTATTTATGTGACGTGGCGAGTGTAAGCCAACTATGTATCTTTTCCCCTTTTATTTACATTACATAGGTTGTTCGCGAAGATTACCTCACTTGCGACATTGCTTTCAATGCGGTTATGCCTCTAAGTCGTGCTTCAACACGTAGGAGATATAGCCGCATCGAGGGCATTACAATTGATACCTTGGTTCTCAAAAACTGAGGGAAATACTTACGCTACTTTGCTGCATCATCCTCTCCCCTTCGGGGAAATCATACGCAGTGCTCAAGAGGTAGCAAGAAGAATTTCTGGTGCCATTGCCGGGGAGTCTGCGCAAAAGTCAACATACCAAGTACCCATCACAATCCCTATCTCCCGCATTACATTATTTGCCATTTGCCTCTCGTTTTCCTCTCCCCCACTTCACCCTTGCCGTTTTATTTGCCCTCTCTCTCTCTATCCTCCCTCTCTTTCTCTATTTGCCTCTTTTTGCCTGTTTGCCTTTTGTTTGCTCGTGTGTTGGATTGCTTGTTTGTTGTGATGGCTCAAGATAATACTAAATTGTGTGACTTCACAAATACCAACAACAATGATTTCCTTAGCACTCCGATTTCTCCTCTTACCAATGCTGAATCTTGTGAAATTAATACTGCTTTGCTGAATCTTGTCATGAAAGATCCGTTCTCCGGCCTTCCCAGTGAAGATGCCGCTACCCATCTTAATAGCTTCGTTGATTTGTGTGACATGCAAAATAAGAAAGATGTCGATAATTATATTGTTAAATTGAATCTATTTCCTTTTTCGCTTAGAGATCGTGCTAAAGCTTGGTTTTCGTCTTTGCCTAAAAATAGTATTGATTCATGGAACAAGTGCAAAGATGCTTTTATCTCTAAGTATTTTCCTCCCGCTAAGATCATCTCTCTTAGAAACGATATTATGAATTTTAAGCAACTTGATCATGAACATGTTGCACAAGCTTGGGAGAGAATGAAACTATTGATACGTAATTGCCCTACTCATGGTTTAAATTTGTGGATGATTGTTCAGAATTTTTATGCCGGATTGAATTTTGCTTCTAGAAGTCTTTAGATTCGGCCGCGGGAGGCACTTTTATGGAGATCACTTCAGGAGAAGCTACTAAACTCCTAGATAATATTATGGTTAATTATTCTCAATGGCATACTGAAAGATCTACTAAAAAGGTGCATGCGATAGAAGAAATTAATGTTTTGAGTGGAAAGATGGATGAACTTATGAAATTATTTTCTAATAAGAGTGTTTCTTCTGATCCTAATGATGTGCCCTTGTCTACTTTGATTGAGAATAATAATGAATCTATGGATGTGAATTTTGTTGGTAGGAACAATTTTGGTAACAACGCGTATAGAGGAAATTTCAACCCTAGGCCTTATCCTAGTAATCCTTCTAATAATTATGGTAATTCCTACAACAATTCTTATGGAAATTATAATAAGATGTCCTCTGATTTTGAATCTAATATAAAAGAATTTATTACTTCACAAAAGAATTTTAATGCTTTGATTGAAGAAAAATTGCTTAAGATTGATGATTTGGCTAGGAACGTTGATAGAATTGCTCTTGATGTTGATTCTTTGAAACTTAGATCTATTCCACATAAGCATGATATCAATGAGTCTCTCAAAGCCATGAGAATTTCCATTGACGAGTGCAAGGAAAGAACCGCTAGGACGCGTGCTATGAAAGATGCCTTTATTAAAGCGTGTTCTTCTAGTTCCTATGAAAATAAAGATGAAGATCTAAAAGTTATTGATGTGTCCCCTATTAAATCTTTGTTTTGCAATATGAATCTTGATAATGATGGGACTGAATATGATCCACCTTCACCTAGAAGGCGTTCTAAGAATTTGGAATTTGTTGATCTTGATGCTAAATTTGATAAAAGTGGGATTGAAGAAATTAAAACCCTAGATGTTGCTAAACCCACTATTATGGATATCAAGGAATTTAACTATGAAAATTGCTCTTTGATTGATTGTATTTCCTTGTTGCAATCCATGCTAAATTCTCCTCACGCTTATAGTTAAAATAAAGCGTTTACTAAACATATCGTTGATGCCTTGATGCAATCTTATGAAGAAAAACTTGAATTGGAAGTTTCTATCCCTAGAAAACTTTATGATGAGTGGGAAACTACTATTAAAATTAAAATTAAAGATTATGAGTTTTATGCTTTGTGTGATTTGGGTGCTAGTGTCTCTACTATTCCCAAAACTTTGTGTGATTTGCTAGATTTCCGTAATTTTGATGATTGCTCTCTAAACTTGCATATTGCAGATTCCACTATTAAGAAACCTATGTGAAGAATTAATGATGTTCTTATTATTGCAAATAGGAATTATGTGCCCATAGATTTTATCGTTCTTGATATAGATTGCAATCCTTCTTGCCCTATTATTCCCGGTAGACCTTTCCTTAGAACGGTTGGTGCAATTATTGATATGAAGGAAAGGAATATTAGATTCCAATTTCCATTAAAAAAGGGCATGGAACACTTCCCTAGAAAGAAAATAAAATTACCATATGAATCTATCATGAGAGCCACTTATGGATTGACTACCAAAGATGGCAATACCTAGATCTATTCTTGCTTGTTATGCCTAGCTAGGGGCGTTAAACAATAACGCTTGTTGGGAGGCAACCCAATTTTATTTTTATTCCTTGATTTTTGCTCCTGTTTAGTAATTAATAAATTATTTATCCTCTGTTTTGGTTTTTTGTGTTTAATTAGTGTTTGTGCCAAGTAGAACCGTTGGGAAGACTTGGGGAAAGTCTTGTTGAACTTGCTGTAAAAAACAGAAACTTTAGCGCTCACGAGAACTGCTGTAATTTTTATTTGCAGAGTGCTATTTAGTTAATTATTTTTTCAGATGATTAATAGATAAATTCGTCAAGTCCAGCAATTTATTTTAGAATTTTTGGGGTTCCAGATCTTGCGCTAGACACAGATTACTACAGACTGTTCTGTTTTTGACAGATTCTGTTTTTCGTGTGTTGTTTGCTTATTTTGATGAATCTATGGCTAGTAAAATAGTTTATAATCCATAGAGAAGTTGGAATACAATAGTTATAACACCCATATAAATAAATAATGAGTTCATTACAGTACCTTGAAGTGGCCTTTTGTTTTCTTTCGCTAACGGAGCTCACGAGATTTTCTACTTTAAGTTTTGTGTTGTGAAGTTTTCAAGTTTTGGGTAAAGATTTGATGGATTATGGAACAAGGAGTGGCAAGAGCCTAAGCTTGGGGATGCCCATGGCACCCCAAAGATAATCTAAGGACACCTAAAAGCCAAAGCTTGGGGATGCCCCGGAAGGCATCCCCTCTTTCGTCTACTTCTATCGGTAACTTTACTTGGAGCTATATTTTTATTCACCACATGATATGTGTTTTGCTTGGAGCGTATTTTATGATTTGAGTCTTTGCTTGTTAGTCTACCACAATCATCCTTGCTGTACACACCTTTTGAGAGAGCCATACATAATTTGGAATTTGATAGAATACTCTATGTGCTTCACTTATATCTTTTGAGTTATATAATTTTGCTCTAGTGCTTCACTTATATCTTTTAGAGCACGGTGGTGGATTTGTTTTATAGAAACTATTGATCTCTCATGCTTCACTTATATAATTTTGAGAGTCTTAATAGCATGGTAATTTGCTTAATAATAATATGCTTGGTATTCAAGATTTGTAAAACTTTCTTTTGAGTGTGTTGAATACTAAGAAAAAAAATTGATGCTTGATAATTGTTTTGAGATATGAGGATGGTGATATTAGAGTCATGCTAGTTGAGTAGTTGTGAATTTGAGAAATGCTTGTGTTAAAGTTTGTGATTCCCGTTGCATGCACGTATGGTGAACCGTTATGTGATGAAGTCGGAGCATGATTTATTTATTGATTGTCTTCCTTATGAGTGGCTGTCGGGGACGAGCGATGGTCTTTTCCTACCAATCTATCCCCCTAGGAGCATGCGCGTAATACTTTGCTTTGATAACTTCTAGATTTGTGCAATAAGTATATGAGTTCTTTATGACTAATGTTGAGTCCATGGATTATACGCACTTTCCTTCCTTCCACCATTGCTAGTCTCTCTAATACCGCACACTTTTCGCCGGTATCATACACCGACCAAATACCTTCCTCAAAAAAGCCACCATACCTACCTATCATGGCATTTCCATACCCATTCCGAGATATATTGCCATGCAACTTTCTACCGTTCCATTCATTATGACACGCTCCATCATTATCATATTGCTAGCATGATCATTGTCGGCGTTCTGGGAACGGGGGTCCCCAGACTTGCCTGCCTGCGGCCTGCGGCATGGCTCAAAGGGGGGCCCAGCATGGCCCATCTTCACCAACACAAACTCAAGACCCTCGCGAGGGGCCAAGCCTCGCGGGGCGGACGACATGGAGCTTCCTCAGGCACGGCCTCGTCAGGCTGGCTCACGAGGAGGCGGAGAGATCAAGGCGGGGTACCTCGCGAGGTGCCCGTGACGCAAGCCATGACGACTCAGGGCGCCAGGCGGGTGCCAGCCCGTGCAGCGTCCTCCTTTCCTCTTTGGTGCAAAGGGGGCAAGCGCAGCTGCGGAGTACCGAGGCATCAGGCAAAGGTTTCCATTTCGGTGCAATGAGACCAAGACCAGGAGGACTACGAGACGGAGGTCACCGTGGAGCCCAAGACGGCGTCGTCACCAGAGCTTTGCGCAGGCGAAGACTACTTTTGTCAGGATAGTTGATACTTGCTGCCCCCCTTCAAATTAGCCCGCCATTGTTGGCTCCCTTCCCGCTCAATATTTGGGGAGAGGACCAGGGCCACTATAAATAGGACTGGCCACCCACGTAGCAAGGGGTTCGGCTGAGTCTCCTCCAAGGGCTCGACAAGTAGAGAGGTGGTAAGCAGAGAGAGAGGGAGAGATAGAGAAAGGTGGCTGAGCTCCTCCCATCAGTTCATCGCCCCAGCCAAGAACAGACCATCGCGAGGCTGTTCTTCCTTGTATTGTTCGTCATCATCAGCCCAAGAGGCAATCCACACACACAACGGTGGCCCAAACCAGTATAAACCCCGTGTCCCTTGTGTTGTTCTTTTCATAGCTTTGATCCTAGCGTGGCAGAGGGGTGCAGGTAGGTAGGAAGCGAAATCTCCGCACACACCCCAGTGTTTGAACCTCAAGGGTCTGCCGGAACCCAAAATCCGACATTTGGCGCGCCAGGTAGGGGTGCGCCGGAATTCGTCTTCCACCACCCCGCTCTCCTCCGACCATCACGCTCATGTCTGACGCACGTCGGGCCCGCGCGGAGCGCCGGGCCGCCCTCGCTTCCCGCGTCGCCCAGACAGCCCCTGTCGGTGGGCGTCCTCGCCGTTCCCCGTCACCTGCCATCAACGCCGCCACCGGCCCGGCGGGGGACGAGCAGCAAGCATCGTCTTAGCATCCATCCGTGCGCCAAGACGGCCGCACCGCGACTCCCTCACTCGCCCCAGCTGGATCTTCGTCTCGCGCGCTCTGTGCGCCCATGGAGGCTCGGGCTGCACTCATCGCGGCGAACGAGCTCCTGCGCTACCGCCCCGTCGACGACGTCTACGAAGAATGGCTCGACCGCGTCGCCGAGCTCGTCCGCGCCGCAGGGGGCTCTTCCGCGCCATCCGTTCCGCTGCACCGCACTCCGCCCCGCGCGGGCGAAGAAGCTCCGGCGGCGCCCCGGCCGCCTCCTCCCCAAGAAGACGCCATGGCTCCAAGGCGCGTGGCCCCTAGGCGGAACCCGCTCCGTCAGGTGCCAGCGCGGCAAGAGCAGAGCTGCCAAGAAGTCCCTCGCCCGCCAGAAGCTGCCCGGGCGCTCCCTGCTCCAGCACGTCACGACCATCCTCCTGCTCTGGCGCGTGGGGACATGCAAGACCAGGCTCTCCATCACCCAAGGCCTCTCGTGGCCACAGCAGGCTGCCGCGCCTACACCACTGAACTGCGCAGCGTCGCGTGGCCGGGCAAGTTCAAGCCGGACCTGCCTCCTCGCTACGACGGCACGGCCGACCCTGCGGAGTTCCTCCAGCTCTACGAGCTGGGCATCGAAGCTGCCAACGGAGACGAGAAGGTCATGGCAAACTGGTTTCCCATGGCGCTCAAGGACGGGGCCCGCACCTGGCTCCTGAACCTGGCTCCAGGCACAATCTCCTCCTGGGAAGAGATGCGCGCCCGCTTCATCGCCAACTTCCAAGGTACTCGCGACCGGCCACCCGCCGTGAGCGACATGCGCCGCATCAAGCAACAACCCGGGGAGACCCTGCAGAAGTACATCCAGCGCTTCAACAACGCACACCTCAAGATTCCCAAGGTGACTGAAGAGGCCATCATCTCAGCCTTCTCCGACGGCGTGCGCGACGTCAAGATGAAGGAGGAGCTAGCGATGCATGAAGACCTGTGCACTTCTTTGGGGCTGTTCAACTTGGCGAACAAGTGCGCCAGGGCAGAGGAAGGGCGTCTCTCCCTCCTCGAGCTGCCTGCCGCAGACCCAGAAGAGAAGAAGCTCAAGGCCAAGGAAGTGAAGCGCAAGGGGGCTGCCGTGCTCGCGGCAGAACCAGACACCAAGCGGGGCAGAGATCAGCTCGAACCCCCCAAGGGCAGCCGGTACTGCGTGTACCACGACCTCCACACCCACAACACCAGCGAATGCCAAGAACTCCGAGCCGTGCATGAAGGAAGGATCGGCCGTCGCCCTGACCGCGGTGACCGGGGCTACGACCGAGGAGGAGGAAGGAACGTAGGGCGCTGGGAAGACCGTGGCCCGTGCCAGGGGTGGCGCGACCAGCCTCGTGAGGATTGCTGGCAAGACCCACCTCGCGAGGGAGGCTGGAGGGATCATCCTCGCGAGGATCGCCCGCAAGGCAACGCAGGCCTCCCACCGCTACCGCCACAGCCAAGGAGAAACGAGGACCGCCACCAGGACGAGGAGGCTGGGGGCTTCCAGGAGCCACGCGCGATCGCCTGCATCCTGGGTGGGGCTCAGGCCCTAGCCTCTCAGCGCATCTTCAAGCAGTTCGCCCGCGAAGTGAATGCAGACCTCCCCAGGCTCGAAGCCACGCGCCCTCTTAGATGGTCGGCATGTGCCATCACATTCAGCTTAGCAGATCAACTCAAGTGTGCGGCTACAGCCGGAGTCCTCCCGATGCTTTGTTCCCCAATCATCAGCAACGTGGTGGTCACCAAGACCCTCATCGATGGCGGGGCAGGGCTCAACGTCCTGTCCGTAGAGACATTCAACAACCTCCAAGTGCCCTACAGCCAGCTTCAGCCAACCAAGCCATTCTCCGGTATCACCGACGGCTCCACGGTCCCGATCGGGCAGGTCCGCCTCCCCGTCACCTTCGGGGCACGCGACAACTACCGCACCGAGCTCATCGACTTCGACGTCGCTCACATCCGCTTGCCGTACAACGCCATCCTCGGGTACCCAGCGCTGGCCAAGTTCATGGTCGTGACTCACCACGGCTACAACGTCCTCAAGATGCCAGGAAGCGGCGGAGTCATCACGGTGCCCTGTGAAGAGAAGGACGCAGTGTGTTCCCTGGAGCGAGCCTTTTAGGCCGCATCATTGGAAGACCCGGATCGCGGTAGCAGGAGGCTTCCCAAGGCCACCCCCAAGAAGAAGAAGACATCGTCCGGCCTGGCCACTCAGGAGGTAGGCCCCTCTGGGCCCGTGCCTGCCCAGGGGGAACCTCCTTCCATCGCATAGGAAAGCGCGCCCGGCGCCCTCCTCAGGCAGGGCTCGGGGGCTCTCCCCTCGAGGGCCTTCGACCTAGCCAGGGTCACGAGGGAGGCGCTGGGGCACCACATGGAGGCGTGTTTCGAAGCACGTTTCCCTCAAGAAGGAGCAAGGCAAGGAGATCCAGACCCACATGAGTTCGTCAGCAAGGCCATTCAGGAGCTACAGGAGTCCAGAGTCATGAGAGGCGCCCGCCGCCTACCAGCAGTGGCTCCCCATCTAGGCGAGGATGGCGGGCTGCGCGTCTGCGTCGACATACCAGGGCTCAACCAAGTCGCCTCCCTGGAGCGCCTCTGGCCCACGCGAGTGGGGCGCCACGGAGGTCCACCCGACAGCTACGTTCGCATGCCTTACGGCTTGCCGAGCGCGGCTGACGCGTACCAGCGCCTCATGAGGGGCATCATGGAGGCACAAGAGGCCAGGTGCTCCGCAGCCCTGGCGGAGATGAAGATGGCCCACGAGGAACCGCCAGCGCCTCCGGAGCCTCCCGAGGCCCCTGGGCCTGGGGGCTCATGAGGATCGGCTTCCGCAGCCCACCGAGCCGGCTACACCAACACCCCTTTGTCTTCAGCGTCATCAGGTGACATCTTTCAAGTCTCACTTCCAGCTGGGAGTGCCCCCAGGGCTGCATTATTCCCAGGCCGCGTGGGTCCGTCCCTACGGCGTGTATCCCTTTTCATTCCATGTTGATGGCTTACCTTGTTGGGGGTGCCTCTCGGGCAGCATGACCCACAAGCCGCTCGGGCCAGGCCCAGCGGCATGTACCCCATTTGCGATCATTTTCCGGTTATGCGTTAGAACCACCATGCTTGATTATTTGATGCCAGTCCACGGCACCTCATCTTCTCCATGCTGACCACTTGCACGTTAAAGGGGAGGTACCTGAGCATCGCGACTCAGGGCTCTTACTGGCTCTCCAGCCCTCACCCTCTGGCCTTGACCACGGCATCGCGACCTGGCATACCAGCGACGGCTGAGACCAGCTCGAGGGCCAGGACCCGAGGACGTAGAGTGCAGGCATCTAACCGAACTTGCAGGGACACAACACAATATAAGGCCCAGTGCCAGGCGCAACCCGCCTAGAGGTAGGGCCTCGTGGGTCCCCCGATGGCTCACGGGTGCCCAGATACACCTCGCCAGGCCCTACCATGCCAGTCACGTGTCAGGGTGGGGCTGTACACGCCCCGGGGGCTCCTCCCAGAGGGGGGCCCCCTCCCACGCACCAGTGGAAGCACCATGCTCCGCGCTGGCTGACGACACTGCCGAGGAGCGGCTATGCCCGTACTCATACGGAAGCGCTATGCTCCGCGCTAGTGATAAACAACTGAGGGTGGCCTCCGGGCCGCATCAACCTCAGGGAGCCCAGTTCTCATTGTCTAGCCTCATAGCAACGCCTCCCTTCGGGAGTGCCGCGCGAGGGGGCTAGGCACGGGGGCTGCGCCAGGGTCACGCCCAGACGCACGCCGCCCAGCCAGGTCCCCACGGGCCTGGTTCGTCGCGCGCCTCTCCCCGAGCGGAGCCAAGGTATGAAGGCCATTTGAGCGTCAATGGGGACTCCTGAGCATCGCGACCTAGGAGCCTAACTGGTCACGTAGCCCCTCACTCCTTTGGTCCTGTCCTGGTTTCCGGTCGGGGCTATTGCTGGGTGAGGTACGCGCGTGGCCGGGATCTGCAGACGTAGAACGGTGGATCCACCCACATCACACCTCCCTACTTGCTGTTCGTGCGCCAAGGGGGACTCCTGAGCATCGCGACTCAGGAGCCTAACTTGTCACGTAGCCCCTCACTCCTTGGTCCCGTCCTGGTTTCCGGTCGGGGCTATTGCTGGGCGAGGTACGCGCGGGGCCGGGCTCTGCCGGCGTAGAACATAAGAAAGTAGGAAGGAAAATCACAAATTTCAAAGGAATTCGAAAGCAAATATTACAGTCCACACTGTTATCCCAATATTAGACACAAGTTTAAATGCCTCCCCGAGGCATAATACATGTGCAGGAATTAGAAGTAGGACAGGAGCCACGATGGAGTCACTTGGCGGCGGGGGAGCAGCACGGCGTGGGTTCGCCTCACGGAGTAGCGGGGTCGGCAGCGCCTTGCTCCGGCTTGGTGCTAAAGGCCCGGAACTTCCCCAGCAGAGCCTCTGCATGACCCTTCACGGCCTCGGCGGCAGCCGCCGCACGCTTGCCGCTCACGGGCTCCAGCAGGCTGTCGAGGTCGAACCCAGGATTGCGAAGGTGGATGTGGGTGAGGACCCGCGTCAGTGCTGCAGAAGACAGAACACGCGCCTCGTCCTCGGCCGTGGGGCCGAGGCCAAGGGCGACATCTTCAAGAGCGTGGACCAAGAAGGGAAGCAGCTTGGCGGGGCCGTCCTCGGCGCCGGCCAGCAGGCTCTGTAGGCCGCTGTCGTAAAGCATCCTCAGCGAGGAGCGAGCCTTCGCCTCCAGCTCCGTGAAGGCCACGCGGTCTTCGGCAAGGACCCGGGCCTTGTCGTCCAGCTCGGCCTTCCTCGTCCCCAACTCCTGCTCCAGCGCGCCTAGGCGGTTGCGGCGCTTCTTGAGCTTGGCCTCCCGGTCCTCGACGGCCACCTCGCGAGCCTTCACGCCTTCTTCCTGGTCTTGGCGAAGACGGACCTCTTTTGCGAGCTGATCCCGCAGGCCCTGCAGCTCGTCCTCCAGCACCTTGCAGCGACCACGGACGTCGACCACCTCTCCCAGGGCTGCATCGCGAGCAGCCTTCGCCTCAAGGACGGCCTGCTTCTCCTCGTCACATGCCGTCGAGGCCTGGACTAGCGCCGCCCGAATCGAAGCGTCGGAGCGAACCCATCCAGAAGCCAGCTCCAAGCGCCCGGCCACCAGGCGAGGGTCGGCGCCGAGAAGATCCTACCGCAGCCGGTCCAGCTCAGCAACAGCGCGGTCCAGAATGGTGGAAGGAGTCGGGGAGATAGCAGTCGATGGAGTAGGAGGAGAAGGCGGCAGCACGGCCGCAACATCCCGAGGCGGAGTCTGCCGCGCCCCGACAGCTATAGCAGCAGCGGCAGACGGGAGCACCTCGGGAGCCACTTGGGCCGTGGGGGCTGAGCTCGCCCCAGCCGGCTCTGTCACGCCTCACGAGGACGACCGGGCAGGAGAAGCTTGTGCGTCGCGGTCACCCTCCTTTAGAGGCGCCGCCACAAACGGAACCTCAGGAGCCCCCTTCGACTTCTTCGCTGCGGGCACCAGCCTATCCAAGGGATGCGAACCTCAAGCCTAAGAAGGAGAACAAGAAATAAAGACAAGAATCAAGCACTTACAGGTCGTCGCCAGTGAGCTCAAGCGGCCTCCGGCCAAATTTGAAGCCCGAAAGCCGGCTGGAAGGGTCAACCTCGGGAATCTTGGAGGCGGAAGGTGCGCCTGCAGTCCGCCCCGAGGCCAGGGTAGACCCGCGGGAGATCAGCCCGGTCCTGTCCTTCTTCGGGATCCGGGGTGAGCTCCCGCCGTCCTGCTCGTCGTTGTCTTCATCGTCATCCTCATCGTCATCGTTCGGAGAGAGGCGGAGAACGCGGGACCTGCGCCGGGGGAGGGGAGCCCTCAACTCTCCGTCAGTCGCCTCGGAGTCAGGCCCTTTTCCGCGCTCCCCTCCTTCTTCCTCTTCGCTGGAGTCATCGGAGGGCACGTCCACCGGTCCCTCGGGAGCCTCCAGGGGCATGGGCCCTTCCCCGTTGAAGACGGGCATGGACTTCACTACCCGCTCCCAATCGTCGCGGAGGAACAAGGGCGTAGGAGCGCCCTCCAACCTCGCCACATTGCCCCCGACCAGAGATTGGAGAACCGCAGCCAAGTCTCCGTCGGCCCAGGCCGCGGGGCTCGGACGGGGCCTCCACATTGGAAGCAAGTACTGCCGAAGCGGAGCCAGCTGGTGCTCCAGGAACTCCCTCAGCAACGACGCGCCGGTCAGCTTCGCCGCCGCCATGTCGGCCGGCCTTAGATCCGCGTCCATCTTCTCCAACACCATCTTCGCGCGGGGATCCGTGAGCTCCGCTCGACCCCAGTTGCTGGAGCTCGTGGGCTGCTCGGTGGGCAAGATCAGCCGAGGGTGGATGCGCTCAGCGTCCACCAAGACCCACTTGCTCCTGAAGCCCTCAATTCTCTTCCCAGAGTTCGAGATGGCAATGGCGCCACCGTACGCGACGAAGCTCGCGCACGCGGGAGCAGGACCGCGAGAGGTCCGGAGGGAGAAGTAGTGGCGCAGCAAGGCCACTGAGGGCTGCACCCCAACGTGGGCCTCGCAATAATAAGCAAAGATCGCGAGGAGAAGGATGGAGTTGGGATGGAGATGCAGAGCCTGCAGCTTGTAATGGCGGAGGACAGAGAAGAAGAACTCGGAGAAGGGAGGCACTAGGCCAGCAACAATGGCACTTACGAAGAGCGGATAGAAGGTGCTCCTCTGACCCTCAGGGGTGGCGGAGCCGGCCTTGAACACCTTCGCCCCATCCATGACTCGCGCCGTCGCTATCCGGCGCAACCGGGCTAGGCCCGCCTCCGACACGTTCGGCGGGTCCAGGGCAGACGAGTACCAAGCTGCGACCGGGGGCTGGCGAGGTGCCATGGCTTCCTGGGTCGCACAGTCAGAGCAGATCTGGAGATTTCGGAGGAAGGAAGGAGAAGCGCAAGAAAGGGGATCTGAACAGCAACCGAGGAAAGCAAGAAGAAGGGCCTAGGCGGACGCCACTCCCTTATCAACTCGTGCGGTTGCTGAGGCACCCACGTCTAGTCAACCGCCACGCGGCGCCCAAGGCCGCAGGCTATTAGGGCCTGCGGCGCTTCGCTCTTGCCCTTCCGCCTCCCTACACAGCCAAGTCCGGGCGCGCCTTGGGCCCGGGGGCTACTGTCGGCGTTCTGGGAACGGGGGTCCCCAGACTTGCCTGCCTGCGGCCTGCGGCGTGGCTCAAAGGGGGGCCCAGCACGGCCCATCTTCACCAACACAAACTCAAGACCCTCGCGAGGGGCCAAGCCTCGCGGGGCGGACGACATGGAGCTTCCTCAGGCACGGCCTCGTCAGGCTGGCTCATGAGGAGGCGGAGAGATCAAGGCGGGGTACCTCGCGAGGTGCCCGTGACGCAAGCCATGACGACTCAGGGCGCCAGGCGGGTGCTAGCCCGCGCAGCGTCCTCCTTTCCTCTTTGGTGCAAAGGGGGCAAGCGCAGCCGCGGAGTACTGAGGCATCAGGCAAAGGTTGCCATTTCGGTGCAACGAGACCAAGACCAGGAGGACTACGAGATGGAGGTCACCGTGGAGCCCAAGACGGCGTCATCACTAGAGCTTTGCGCAAGCGAAGACTACTTTTGTCAGGATAGTTGATACTTGCTGTCCCCCTTCAAATTAGCCCGCCATTGTTGGCTCCCTTCCCGCTCAATATTTGTGGAGAGGACCAGGGCCACTATAAATAGGACCGGCCACCCACGTAGCAAGGGGTTCGGCTGAGTCTCCTCCAAGGGCTCGACAAGTAGAGAGGTGGTAAGCAGAGAGAGAGGGAGAGATAGAGAAAGGTGGCTGAGCTCCTCCCATCAGTTCATCGCCCCAGCCAAGAACAGACCATCGCGAGGCTGTTCTTCCTTGTATTCTTCGTCATCATCAGCCCAAGAGGCAATCCACACACCACACACTGGAGTAGGGTATTACACCACAACGGTGGCCCGAACCAGTATAAACCACAACGCTTTGATCCTAGCGTGGCAGAGGGGTGCAGGTAGGTAGGAGGCGAAATCTTCGCGCGCACCCCAGTATTCGAACCTCAAGGGTCTGCCGGAACCCGAAATCCGACAATCATGTAGTTGACATCGTATTTTTGGCAAAGCCACCGTTCATAATTCTTTCATACATGTCACTCTTGATTCATTGCATATCCCAGTACACCGCCGGAGGCATTCATATAGAGTCATATTTTGTTCTAAGTATTGAGTTGTAATTGTTGAGTTGTAAGAAAAATAAAAAGTGTGAAGATCATCATTTTTAGAGCATTGTCCCAAGTGAGGAAAGGATGATGGAGACTATGATTCCCTCACAAGTCGGGATGAGACTCCGGACGAAAAATAAAAAAGAAAGAAAAAGAGGCCATAAAAAAGGAGAAGGCCCAAAAAAATGAGAGAAAAAGAGAGAAGGGACAATGTTACTATCCTTTTACCACACTTGTGCTTCAAAGTAGCACCATGATCTTCATGATAGAGAGTCTCTCATTCTATCACTTTTATATACTAGTGGGAATTTTTCATTATAGAACTTGGCTTGTATATTCCAATGATGGGCTTCCTCAAAATGCCCTACGTCTTCGTGAGCAAGCGAGTTGGATGCACACCCACTTAGTTTCTTTTGTTGAGCTTTCATATACTTATAGCTCTAGTGCATCCGTTGCATGGCAATCCCTACTCACTCACATTGATATCTATTGATGGGCATCTCCATAGCTCGTTGATACGCCTAGTTGATGTGAGACTATCTTCCCCTCTTTTTGTCTTCTCCACAACCACCATTCTATTCCACATATAGTGCTATATCCATGGCTCATGCTCATGTATTGCGTGAAGATCGAAAAAGTTTTGAAAATGTCAAAAGTATGAAACAATTGCTTGGCTTGTCATCGGGGTTGTGCATGATTTAAATGCTTTATGTGGTGAAGATAGAGCATAGCCAGACTATATGATTTTGTAGGGATAGCTTTCTTTGGCCATGTTATTTTGAGAAGACATAATTGCTTTGTTAGTATGCTTGAAGTATTATTATTTTTATGTCAACATGAACTTTTGTCTTGAATCTTTTGAATCTGAATATTCATACCACAATTAAGAAGATTTACATTGAAATTATGCCAAGTAGCACTCCGCATCAAAAATTCTGTTTTTATCACTTACCTACTCGAGGACGAGCAGGAATTAAGCTTGGGGATGCTTGATACATCTCCAACATATCTATAATTTTTGATTGCTCCATGCTATATTATCTACTGTTTTGGACATTATTGGGCTTTATTATCCACTTTTATATTATTTTTGGGACTAACCTATTAACCGGAGGCCCAGCCCTGAATTGCTGTTTTTGCCTGTTTTAGGGTTTCGAAGAAAAGGAATATCAAACGGAGTCCAAACGGAATGAAACCTTCGGGAACGTGATTTTCTCACCGAATAGAACTCAGGAGACTTGGACCCTACGTCAAGCCAATTAACAGTAGGCCACGAGGTAGGGGGGCGCGCTTGCCCCCCTAGGCGCGCCCTCCACCCTCGTGGGCCCCTTGTTGCTCCACCGACGTACTTCTTCCTCCTATATATATCCACGTACCCCCAAACGACCAGAAACGGGGCCAAAAACCTAATTCCACCACCGCAACTTTCTGTATCCACGGGATCCCATGTTGGGGCCTGTTCCGGAGCTCCGCCGGAGGGGGCATCGATCACGGAGGGCGTCTAAATCATCATCCAAGCCCCTCCGATGAAGTGTGAGTAGTTTACTTCAGACCTACGGGTCCATAGTTAGTAGCTAGATGGCTTCTTCTCTCTTTTTGGATCTCAATACAATGTTTTCCCCCTCTTTCATGGAGATCTATTCGATGTAATCTTCTTTTTGCGGTGTGTTTGTTGAGACCGATGAATTGTGGGTTTATGATCTAGTCTATCTATGAATAATATTTGAATCTTCTCTGAATTCTTTTATGTATGATTGGTTATCTTTGCAAGTCTCTTCGAATTATCAGTTTGGTTTGGCCTACTAGATTGGTTTTTCTTGCCATGGGAGAAGTGCTTAGCTTTGGGTTCGATCATGCGGTGTCCTTTCCCAGTGACAGAAGGGGCAGCAAGGCACGTATTGTATTGTTGCCATCGAGGATAACAAGATGGGTTTTTTTATCATATTGCATGAAACTATCCCTCTACATCATGTCACCTTGCTTAAGGCGTTACTCTGTTTTTAACTTAATACTCTAGATGCTTGCTGGATAGCGGTCGATGAGTGGAGTAATAGTAGTAGATGCAGGCAGGAGTCGGTCTACTTGTCTCGGACATGATGCCTATATACATGATCATACCTAGATATTCTCATAACTATGCTCAATCCTGTCAATTGCTCAACAGTAATTTGTTCACCCACCATAGAATACTTATGCTCTTGAGAGAAGCCACTAGTGAAACCTATGGCCCCCGGGTCTCTTTCTCATCATATCAATCTCCATCACTTTATTATTGCTTTGCTTTTTTACTTTGCCTTTTACTTTTCACTTTGCATCTCTATATCAAAAATACCAAAAATATTATTTATCATCTCTATCAGATCTCACTTCCGTAAGTGACCGTGAAGGGATTGACAACCCCTAAGCGCGTTGGTTGCATTGAGCTATTGTTTTGTGTAGGTACAAGGGACTTGCGCGTAGCCTCCTACTAGATTGATACCTTGGTTCTCAAAACTGAGGGAAATACTTACGCTACTTTGCTGCATCATCCTCTCCTCTTCGGGGAAATCCAACGCAGTGCTCAAGAGGTAGCAACACCTAGGCTAACCACTGGTTCCTCCAGGGCACCGTTCATCCAATTTCCACCCAGAGGTACATTGCATCAGGAAGCCTTGAGTCTTGAGATCTTGATCATATTTAACTCTCACAACCCCCATGGAATTCACTCAACCAACCCCGCCTACTAGAGAGTAGCAAACTAAAATTTCATCAAAATCCTGGGCATTGGTGTCAAGGGTGTGGGTTTTTTCCTACCTCATGATACTACTTGCATGATCAACATTAACAATGTAACCTACTAGCATGCATGGTGGAAATGTGGCAACTAATGCAAATAAAACATAGGTAAAAACAATGATCAAAGTGACTTGCCTTCCTGCTGGTCTTGAAACTCTAAGGACTTGTAGAAACAAGCCTCGCATTCCAGATAGTCTAATGAAACAAACAAATTACACAATAACACTGGTACGCGTCGGTCCTAAACAAGCGGTTTTTAACCCCTTTCCGCGACGGCATTCGGAACCGTCGCCAAGTGAGTGTGTGCGATAGGGGGGGGGGGTCCTTCCCACATGATCTAGAAACTGTTGGCGATATGCCCTCCTGGCACACATGCTTGGCAAAATGAGGTCGTGTGCGACCGACGAGCACTCAAATATGGAAATACGTACAGTAGTGCTAAAAACTATAATTATACGGTGAAATTGTTTCCAGTCGCAAGTACATCCCACACAGTTAGTTCCCGCTAAACGTTTCTGTTCGTATATACATCCCACACAGTCACTACAAGGAAAACGTTTGCGCAAGGTGGCGTAATGCAAACAGTTTTAAAAAGAATGTCATGTGTGATTGTTCATTGATCCAACACGATTTGTTCCTAGAAAATGCGTGCGTTGCCTGAGGTCATCGCCCACGGTGTTTTCTCATTAACCGTTTGCAATAGGAAAACCCAATTAGCAAGCTAATTGGCCAATTAGCGGGCTAATTGCCCTATTATTAATAATCCATTTACTAATCTAATTGACATTCATATTAATCACATAATATATTCCATTTCCATATTAAGGAAGTAGGATTTCATAATTGAAATACATCGGAGTACAACATGATATAGCTTCAGCACTCAGCTACCCCATTACACAACTGCACCAACAGCAAGTTTCACATGCAACATCTAGAACCTTTCGAAATTAGCATCATAGATGGTACATATAGAGATGCATCTCATCTGGAAAACTGCTAAAAGCGGAAGGCGAATATTGAGCCTTCATTCACGTTGAAGGTCTGTGCAACTTTAGGACAATGCCTATGGATGATTGACCGTCCATCCTTCGACCTCTTCAGGAACACTTCAATATTGAACTGTGGGTGTTGTATGAAAACTTTCCTCGCCTCCTGACCACAGAGGTGGTTTGAGAGGTAATCATCAGTGAACACTGAAAACAAGGATGTGCATGAATATCTTCTCTATATTGGAAATGGGGCAAAGGAATAAAAAAGGCAAGGTATAATAGTTAGTACCATCTTGTAAACCTCAGTGCTTCCAATTGTTTCCCTACAACACATATAAGGTAGTTAGTCATCAGGTTAAGTAAGGGTTCGCATGCTATCAGTAAAATATGTTGATGAAAAATAAGCACAGCAGATTCATCAGATTAATTCAAGCCACATGGAAAACCCATTTATCCAAACCAAGCATGATTAAGAACTAGGAAATATATCACTTGTATATGTTTCTCATGTATTAAGTGCAGCCAAATTTGATTTGTTCCTCACATGTTATACAATAACAGAATGCAGCCACATCAATTGAAGATCGCATTGCAGAATTGAACCAAGCAGTAAACTAAACACCACAACAAATGAACCAAATGTTACCTGAGCACCACATTGCACAATATAACATACTCCTAATAGAAGATCAAACAGTTAACCAAACCAAGCATGCTTAACAACTTGGAAATATAGCAATTGTATTTGTTTCTCATGTATTTAGTATAGCCAAATTCGATTTATTCCTCACATGGTATACAATAAGAGAATGCAGCCACAACAAATGAACATCACATGCAGAATTGAACGAAGCAGTTAACTAAACACCATAACAAGTGAACCAAGCCACAACAAATGAACCAAGCAGTTAACTAAGCACCAATTGAATAATATAACATACTCCTAATAGAAGATCAGAGAGTTAACCAAACCAAGCATGCTTAACAACCTGGAAATATTGCACCCTGAAGAATTGAACATCACATTTGCAGAATTGAACCAAGCAGTTAATTGAACACCACATTGCACGACA
Source organism: Triticum urartu (assembly GCF_056163025.1). Lineage (NCBI taxonomy): Eukaryota > Viridiplantae > Streptophyta > Magnoliopsida > Poales > Poaceae > Triticum > Triticum urartu. Next base: position 504,437,402 of record NC_141874.1, read on the forward strand.
TATAGAACATATACACTATATGTCGGATCACGGGTTCCGGCAAAACCCTCAAGGTTCGAACACTAGGGTGCACGTGAAGATCTCCCCCTACCGATCCATGTCCTAGCTTTGCTAAGATCTTACGGGCTAACTCAACGAACTTGAAACACAAAGGACACAAGATTTATACTGGTATGGGCCACTGTTGCTGTGTAACACCCTACTCTAGTGTGTGGTGGTGGATTGCCTCTTGGGCTGAGGATGAACAGTACAAGGGGAAGAACAGCCTCCTAAGGCGAGGTGTTCTTGTGCTCGGTGAACTCGTGGTTGCTCTGGTCTCTCTTGATCCTACCGATCCCTCCTTAGCTATGGTGGTGTCTAGTCCTATTTGTAGAGGCCCTGGTCCTCTCCCCAAATATTGAGCGGGAAGGGAGCCAACAACGGCCAATTCGAAAGGGGACAACTAGTACAACTTATCCTGACAAAAGTGGTCTTCGCCTGCCAAAGGCTCTGGTGGTGACACCGTCTTGGGCTCCACGGTGACCTCCGTCTTGCTGTCCTACTGGTCTTGGTCTTGTTGCACCAATATGGAAACCTTTGCTTGATGCCTCGGTACTCCGCGCCTGCGTTTGTTCCCTTGGCGTCAAAGAGGAAACAAGGATATTGTGCGCACTGGCGCCCGCCTGACGCCCGGCTGATCTCGATCATCATGGCTCACGTCATCAGAACCTCGCGTGGTTTGCCTGGCCTTGATCTCTCCGCCCCTCATGAGCCAGCCTGGTGAGGCCGCTCCTGAGGAGGTCTTGTGTCGTCCGCCTCGCGAGGCTTGGCCCCTCGCGAGGGTCTTGAGTCCTTGCTGGTGAAGATGGGCCGTACGGGCCCACTCACAGAGCCACAGCATGGGCCGCAGGCAGGCAAGTCTGGGGACCCCCATTCCTAGAACACCGACAGTAGCCCCCAGGCCCAAGGCGTGCTCGGGCTTGGCTTCGAGGCGAAGCCAAAGGGGAAAGTGCATAGCGTCGCGGGCCCCAATAGCCTGCGGCCTTGGTCGACGCGTGATGGTTGATTGGACGTGGGCGTCTCCGCTTCCGCACGCTGCCTTGGAGTCTGCCTGGCTATGCGGCCATTGTAACCTACACAGTTATTCTTCCATCGCCTACACCATACTCCTCCAATTCCTCTGCTTACCCCGGACTCCGCTCCTCTTTCCAATCTGACCTGAGCTCTGCTCACTCCATCACCATGGCGCCGACGCAAGCGGATAAGGGGAAGAAGCCTTTGTCTTCGGCTAGTGCGCCCTCGGCCGCCGAGCCCGCAGTTGGCCGATCGCTGGTGCTCAACGATGAGGCTATGGGCAAGGTGCGTCCCATGCTCGCCTCCAGCTTCAATGAGTGGGGAAAGACGGTGGCTTGGCCGACATCTCGTGCTTGCATTGACCGAGTGGCCACCGAGGTCCCATTCTTCATCGACGCCCTTTGGGCCGGCCTGGTCCCTCCTTTCTCCGCCTTCTTCAACGCTATGCTTGCGCATTATCAGATCCATATGATGCACCTTGATCCTCAATCAGTGACCCTTTTCGCCGTCTTCGCCTTTGTTTGCAAGGCCATGATAGGCATTGCCCCTTCAGTGGCCCTTCTCCACCACTTCTTTTTGCTGCACCTGATTGATCCCCAACAGAGCTCAGGATGCCTGAGCTTTCAGGCCGTGGCGGCGACGGCCGGCGCGGGGATTGACTTTGAGCTCCCACCATCCACAAACGGGTTTCGGACATGGTGGGTATTTGTTGATGTCGGAGTGCTCAGCCCCCTGATCTCTTCTCCGTCAGTGCCCGCTATTCCCAGCTCCGGTTGGTGCCATCAAAGGCTTATCGATTCGCGCCTTACCCCCGCCCGGCTCAGGCTGAGGTGGCTCAAGGACCTTGATGTGACTGCGCCTATGGTGGTGAAGGAGTTCGTCCGGCGTCGGATCTCCCCGCTTCAGCGCCACCCTCAACCGATGTGGGCCTTGCTCAACAACAAGGACCACATGGGACTTCAGGAGACCGGGCTCCCTCTCGAGGCGCGGCGAACGTGCTCGAGGTCCTGACGGGTGTCCCGCTGCGAGATGACATGCCGAGGAAGAGTTGCCTTCTGTACTGCTGCTTGAACAAGGTGACATTCGCGGAGCAGATGCCCGCCTTTGATGAGTGGGGGCTGCGTTCAGTCGGCCTCGTGGGGCCTCGTGAGAACCCCATTGTCGTGGTTCCTCTTCCTGCTGCTACTGTCGAGCTCGCCCCAAGTGTGGATGCAGGGGGGCGAGCACAGCTGGGGGCCGATGGCAAAGGTGCCGAGATGCTGATGCCGCCCAGGGCTCCTGAGGTGTCGTCCTCAGGAACTCACGACTCTTGCCCTGGGGCGGCGGTAGAGGAGGCGACACAACCCACGTCTCCCGAGGCCGGGGCTCCTAAGACCTCGATAGGACACTGTGAGGCAGGGCCTGATGGCTCCCCTCAGCTTGGCGCTCCTGAGGCTGCCCCTTCGAGCGCTTCTCCAGTTGCGCCTCGTGTTGGCCGCCATGTCCAGCACTTCGGTCAGCTCTGCATGGACTTTGAAGAGCTCCACAAGAGGAAGGGGTCCCCGAGCAGCAGCACCTTCGGGCCGTTAAAGCGGAGAAAGTACATCGCCGTTGACGAGTAAGTACCTTATCTTGGTGATCCTCCACGTGCTGCTTCCCTTCCTGATGATATCTCTTCAGGATTCCTTCCGCTAAGGCTGCAAGACCTTCTGAGGAGCAGCCTCCTCTCGCCTCGCTTCTCCTGCTAGGCTCGAGCGCTTCAGGCCCGCGCTCTACTCACGGTGTGGAGTCAACCGGGGAAGCCGGCTCATCAACAAGGTGTCTCGAGCTCGCGCCTTCGCTGTCTTTTCTTCGCGGCCTTGTTCGGTGCATAGCAAGCGTGCCAAGGGTTCCTCCCCTGGTCGTGGACGGCGACTGGTTGGCTTCGACCCTGGGGTCTTCTTCAAGCAGTGGGGCTTCACTCATGCGGGCCCCTCGCGAGGCCCGTCCCGCAAATGGATGGATGCCAGCCCCCAGCCCCCTGTTGAAAGGGGGAGAGCCGCTCCGGGCCCCATCCGTGGTCCCCATGACGGAGGATGAAGTCAGCAGCATGGTCGAGTTGGCGCAAGAAAGGAGTGTCGTTCACCACGAGCTCTTTCAGGAGGCGATGGGCGCGATGAACCGACTTGGTGAAGAGCTCGTGGATGTGGACGCATGCCTCGTGGCCGAGGGTCTTCGGCTAGTGGAGGAGCGACATAAGCTGAAGGTGGCCATCAACCTCGGGCGCCACCAGCGTGAGCTCAATAATGCGAAGGCCGAGGCTTCCCTTGCAGCCTCCCGTGAGGCCTGCTCCCGAGCTCTGGAAGAGGCTCAGGAAGCTGACCGCCGTTGCGAGGCCACGGAGAAGCGCGCAAGGGAGCTCCAAGCCTGGAGCACCGTCTTGGATTAGCAAGTGGAGGCGCGCAGGGCTGCCCTTGCGTCGTTGAGGGGGACGCCCGCCGAAGAGGAAGAGATCCGAAAGTGCGAGGAGGCACTTGCGCTGGAAGCCATGGAGCGTAGCCTTGAGCTCGAACGACCGGAGATGAGGGAGCGGCAAGTTGCCCAAGCGGAGGATGCCATTGGTGCACGCGAGGCTAGGGCCCAGGTGGAGGTTGATCGCCAGGTGGCCGAGGCCCGCGCGGATCTCGAGAGCAGGTACGACCTGAAGCTGAAGCTCGCGGAAGCTGGGGCTGATGGTAGGACTGCTGCCCTCAAGTCCAGGTTGGTCGAGGTGGAGCGGCGCGAGGAGGCCGCCGCAACCGCCCTGGCCTCGACGCAGGCTGAGCTGTCTTCCGCCCGCGCCGAGTCCGTTGTGCGGCAGAACAAGTAAGAAGTGCTTCAGCGGCAGACGTTGGAGCGTGTGCATGCCCCCATGCTCCAGGATCTTAGGAACAGAGCCAACACCGCCCTGGGCCATATCTGCGATGAGAATGCTCCTCATCCCCATGTGAACGACTACGCCAGCCACCTCTGCTTATTCGCCGACGTGGTGACACGCCTGGAGAGCCATTCCGAGAGGGCTCGCCAACTTGTTGAAGAGAGGAGCCGCGACCTGCTCGGACGTGCATTCTCCCGAGTCTTTAGCCATCTCCAGAACGCCGACCCCAACTTCGACTTTGATGCCGTGGTCGCTCCCGTACCCGAGGCCATCTGGGGCGACCTGGCGCGATGGGTGGAAGACAATGTGGATGCGCTGGTCAGGGTCTTCACTTCCGATGACGACGGGGTGGTGGTCACGGCAGACGCGGGCGACGTGGTCGACGATGGTGATGGTGGCGCTGGTGGAGGTGATGGTGATGCCATCGATGGTGGCAGCGATGCCAACGATGGTGGTGGCGATGCCAGTGACGTGTCTGAGGGTGATCCGGGGGACGCGGCGAGCGACATGTCTGACTGATCCTGTGCTTCCCAGCTATTTGTCCTGCACACAGAAGCTCGGGCGTAGCCCTTGAAGTTGTAAGAGCATTTTTGGAGGGGAAGCCCCTCTTGTAAATTTGCTACTGCCTTTATCTTGTTAGGTCTCAAGTTGAATATGTATCTTCGTGGACTCACGTGCCCTGGGGCGAAGTTGCTGTTGCAGTTTACCTTAGCCTGGACGAGCCCAAACCGGCTCATGAGGTTGGAAGCTCTGGAGGAACTCGCCGAGACGCGCGAGGGGGCCGCGTGATATGCGAGTGCTAGCCACGGCACGACACGCGCGTGGCGCGTGTGCGTCTTGCCCAGCCCCGCCCGCGAGGAGCCCGTGAGGGGGGAGAAACAGGCGCAAACTCGGAAATAAGGCAAGAACCAGACAACAAGAAAACACTCGAACGAGAAAAGGCACCCCCCGCGCGCATCAAATGAAAACTCAACTTCAACTTAAATCCAAAGCCAGAAAGTAGGGCTACAAAAAAGTGGTTAAAAGCAGATGGCCGCGTCTGGTGCCTAGTCTAGTCTTCTTGTCTTCAAGTCTTCTCACCAGCACGGAGCTAAGTGCTACCACTAGGACGTGGGAGGGAGCCCCCGAGGCCCGAGGGCAGCACTCCTGAGACTCCGGGGCGTGTACAGCCCCACTCATTATTACGTGAGAGTGTCATGGGCGGCGATCTTCACATGCGTGAGCCTTACTTCATATTGCCAGACGAGGGCCCCGCCTTGCGCCACCCCCTACCACCGTTGGGATGACCGGAGACCAGGACGACACCAACGAGGGCAGAGGGGACGCCAGTGGCGCCCTCGGCGACCACAGGTCCTCTGCCGGCGGTAGGCTCTGCAGCACCTCCCCGACAGAGGGCCTACCTCCGAGGGACACCTTGTTCGACGCGGCGCTGGGGAGGGCCTTCGTCCCGGCTTCCTTCCTGCAGTCCCCAGTGTGCCCACCCCGGCGGGAGGGAGGCCGACGAGCTGGGACCGCCATCCGTTGCTGCGACCTGATCCCCTTGCGCACCATGGTTAGCGTAAGCCTGCTCTTGAGAAATTAGTGGTGCCCTATAGTTGTTGTCGCCGGCGCGGTTGGCGAGGCTTCCAGAGGGGTCCTGAAAGGCGCCGGCTTCTAGCGCCTCCTCCTCCCAGCCCAGCTCGAGGAACGAGCCAGGGTCGTCTTCCAGCACGTACTCCTGGTCCACCATCCGGGGCACGTAGGCCTCCGAGGCCGCCACCTCGAAGACCTCGCCGTAGTGCCCCACACTCCATGTCGCTTGACCTAGCATGCCGCCTCGAGGATGGTAGGGCTGCATCCCGCCCGGACCGTAGGTGGCAGCGCTCGTGCTCGCGCCCAACAGAGGTGGCGCGGGCGCGAGCAGGCGTGTGGCTCCATCAGTTGCGCCGGCGTCGATGAAGCCTGGTGGTGCGCCAGTAGGCACGCGGGAGCATCGTGGCCCGCCATGCAACCCGGCCGTAGCTTGTCGCGCGAGCAGAGAATAGAAGGGTGTTGGGTTTCGTAGTAATTTCAAAAAATTTCCTACGCTCACGCAAGATCATCGTGATGCATAGCAACGAGAGGGGAGAGTATGATCTACGTACCCTTGTAGATCGACAACGGAAGCGTTTGGTTGATGTAGTCGTACGTCTCCACGGCCCGACCGATCAAGCACCGAAACTACGGCACCTCCGAGTTCTAGCACACGTTCAGCTCGATGACGATCCCCGGACTCCGATCCAGCAAAGTGTCGGGGAAGAGTTCCGTCAGCACGACGGCGTGGTGACGATCTTGATGTACTACCGTCGTAGGGCTTCGCCTAAGCACCGCTACAATATTATCGAGGACTATGGTGGAAGGGGGCACCGCACACGGCTAAGAGTATGATCACGTGGATCAACTTGTGTCTCTAGGAGTGCCCCTACCTCCGTATATAAAGGTTCAAGGGAGGGGGGCCGACCGGCCAAGGTGTGGCGCGCCAGGAGGAGTCCTACTCCCTCTGGGAGTAGGAATCCCCCCTTTCCTAGTTGGAATAGGATTCGTGAGGTGGGAAAAGAGAGAGAGAGAGAGAAGGAGGGGGGCGCCGGCCCCCTCTCTCCTTGTCCTATTTGGACTAGGGGTGAGGGGCGCGCGGCCCAGCCCTGGCTGCGTCTTCTCTTCTTCCACTAAGGCCCACTAAGGCCCATATACCTCCCGGGGGGTTCCGGTAACCTCCCGGTACTCCGGTAAAATCCCGATTTCACCCGGAACACTTCCGATATCCAAACATAGGCTTCCAATATATCAATCCTTATGTATCGACCATTTCAAGACTCCTCGTCATGTCCGTGATCACATCCGGGACTCCAAACAACCTTCGGTACATCAAAATGCATAAACTCATAATATAACTGTCATCGTAACCTTAAGCGTGCGGACCCTACGGGTTCGAGAACAATGTAGACATGACCGAGACACGTCTCCGGTCAATAACCAATAGCGGAACCTGGATGCTCATATTGGCTCCTACATATTCTACGAAGATCTTTTATCGGTCAGACCGCATAACAACATACGTTGTTCCCTTTGTCATCCGTATGTTACTTGCCCGAGATTCGATCATCGGTATCCCATACCTAGTTCAATCTCGTTACCGGCAAGTCTCTTTACTCGTTCTGTAATACATCATCGCGCAACTAACTCATTAGTTGCAATGCTTGCAAGGCTTAAGTGATGTGCATTACTGAGAGGGCCCAGAGATACCTCTCCGACAATCGGAGTGACAAATCCTAATCTCGAAATACGCCAACCCAACATGTACCTTTGGAGACACCTGTAGAGCTCCTTTATAATCACCCAGTTACGTTGTGAAGTTTGGTAGCACACAAAGTGTTCCTCTGGCAAACGGGAGTTGCATAATCTCATAGTCATAGGAACATGTATAAGTCATGAAGAAAGCAATAACAACATACTAAACGATCGGGTGCTAAGCTAATGGAATGGGTCATGTCAATCAGATCATTCAACTAATGATGTGATCCTGTTAATCAAATGACAACTCTTTCTCCATGGTTAGGAAACATAACCATCTTTGATTAACAAGCTAGTCTAGTAGAGGCATACTAGTGGCACTCTGTTTGTCTATGTATTCACACATGTATTATGTTTCCGGTTAATACAATTCTAGCATGAATAATAAACTTTTATCATGATATAAGGAAATAAATAATAACTTTATTATTGCCTCTAGGGCATATTTCCTTCAGTCTCCCACTTGCACTAGAGTCAATAATCTAGATTACACAGTAATGATTCTAACACCCATGGAGCCTTGGTGCTGATCATGTTTTGCTCGTGGAAGAGGCTTAGTCAACGGGTCTGCAACATTCAGATCCGTATGTATCTTGCAAATCTCTATGTCTCCCACCTGGACTAGATCCCGGATGGAATTGAAGCGTCTCTTGATGTGCTTGGTTCTCTTGTGAAATCTGGATTCCTTCGCCAAGGCAATTGCACCAGTATTGTCACAAAAGATTTTCATTGGACCCGATGCACTAGGTATGACACCTAGATCGGATATGAACTCCTTCATCCAGACTCCTTCATTTGCTGCTTCCGAAGCAGCTATGTATTCCGCTTCACACGTAGATCCCGCCACGACGCTTTGTTTAGAACTGCACCAACTGACAGCTCCACCGTTTAATGTAAACACGTATCCGGTTTGCGATTTAGAATCGTCCGGATCAGTGTCAAAGCTTGCATCAACGTAACCGTTTACGATGAGCTCTTTGTCACCTCCATATACGAGAAACATATCCTTAGTCCTTTTCAGGTACTTCAGGATGTTCTTGACCGCTGTCCAGTGATCCACTCCTGGATTACTTTGGTACCTCCCTGCTAGACTTATAGCAAGGCACACATCAGGTCTGGTACACAACATTGCATACATGATAGAGCCTATGGCTGAAGCATAGGGAACATCTTTCATATTCTCTCTATCTTCTGCAGTGGTCGGGCATTGAGTCCGACTCAACTTCACACCTTGTAACACAGGCAAGAACCCTTTCTTTGCTTGATCCATTTTGAACTTCTTCAAAATCTTGTCAAGGTATGTGCTTTGTGAAAGTCCAATTAAACATCTCGATCTATCTCTATAGATCTTTATGCCTAATATGTAAGGAGCTTCACCGAGGTCTTTCATTGAAAAACTCTTATTCAAGTATCCCTTTATGCTATCCAGAAATTCTATATCATTTCCAATAAGTAATATGTCATCCACATATAATATCAGAAATGCTACAGAGCTCCCACTCACTTTCTTGTAAAATACAGGCTTCTCCAAAATTCTGTATAAAACCAAATGCTTTGATCACACTATCAAAGCGTTTATTCCAACTCCGAGAGGCTTGCACCAGTCCATAAATGGATCGCTGGAGCTTGCACACTTTGTTAGCTCCCTTTGGATCGACAAAACCTTCCGGTTGCATCATATACAACTCTTCTTCCAGAAATCCATTCAGGAATGCAGTTTTGACATCCATCTGCCAAATTTCATAATCATAAAATGCGGCAATTGCTAACATGATTCGGACAGACTTAAGCATCGCTACGGGTGAGAAGGTCTCATCGTAGTCAATCCCTTGAACTTGCCGAAACCCTTTTGCGACAAGTCGAGCTTTGTAGACAGTAATATTACCGTCGGCGTCCATCTTCTTCTTGAAGATCCATTTATTCTCAATTGCTTGCCGATCATTGGGCAAGTCAACCAAAGTCCATACTTTGTTCTCATACATGGATCCCATCTCAGATTTCATGGCTTCTAGCCATTTTGCGGAATCTGGGCTCACCATCGCTTCTTCATAGTTCGTAGGTTCATCATGATCTAGTAGCATGACTTCCAGAATAGGATTACCGTACCACTCTAGTGCGGATCTCACTCTGGTTGATCTACGAGGTTCAGTAGTATCTTGTTCTGAAGTTTCATGATCATTATCATTAGCTTCCTCACTAATTGGTGTAGGTGTCATAGAAACAGTTTTCTGTGATGCACTACTTTCCAATAAGGGAGCAGGTACAGTTACCTCGTCAAGTTCTATTTTCCTCCCACTCACTTCTTTCGAGAGAAACTCCTTCTCTAGAAAGTTTCCGAACTTAGCAACAAAAGTCTTGCCTTCGGATCCGTGATAGAAGGTGTATCCAATAGTCTCCTTTGGATCTCCTATGAAGACACATTTCTTCCATTTGGGTTCGAGCTTATCAGGTTGAAGCTTTTTCACATAAGCATCGCAGCCCCAAACTTTCAGAAACGACAACTTTGGTTTCTTGCCAAACCATAGTTCATAAGGCGTCGTCTCAACGGATTTTGATGGTGCCCTATTTAACGTGAATGTGGCCGTCTCCAAAGCATAACCCCAAAACGATAGCGGTAAATCAGTAAGAGACATCATAGATCGCACCATATCTAGTAAAGTACGATTACAACGTTCGGACACACCATTACGCTCTGGTGTTCCGGGTGGCGTGAGTTGCGAAACTATTCCGCATTGTTTCAAATGTACACCAAACTCGTAACTCAAATATTCTCCTCCACGATCAGATCGTAGAAACTTTATTTTCTTGTTACGATGATTTTCAACTTCACTCTGAAATTCTTTGAACTTTTCAAACGTTTTAGACTTATGTTTCATTAAGTAGATATACCCATATCTGCTTAAATCATCTGTGAAGGTGAGAAAATAACGATATCCACCACGAGCCTCAATATTCATCGGACCACATACATCTGTATGTATGATTTCCAACAAATCTGTTGCTCTCTCCATAGTACCGGAGAACGGCGTTTTAGTCATCTTGCCCATGAGGCACGGTTCGCAAGTACCAATTGATTCATAATCAAGTGGTTCCAAAAGTCCATCAGTATGGAGTTTCTTCATGCGCTTTACACCGATATGACCTAAACGGCAGTGCCACAAATAAGTTGCACTATCATTATCAACTCTGCATCTTTTGGCTTCAACATTATGAATATGTGTGTTACTACTATCGAGATTCAATAAGAATAGACCACTCTTCAAGGGTGCATGACCATAAAAGATATTACTCATATAAATAGAACAACCATTATTCTCTGATTTAAATGAATAACCGTCTCGCATCAAACAAGATCCAGATATAATGTTCATGCTTAACGCTGGCACCAAATAACAATTATTTAGGTCTAATATTAATCCCGAAGGTAGATGTAGAGGTAGCGTGCCGACCGCGATCACATCGACTTTGGAACCGTTTCCCACGCGCATCGTCACCTCGTCCTTAGCCAATCTTCGCTTAATCCGCAGTCCCTGTTTCGAGTTGCAAATATTAGCAACAGAACCAATATCAAATACCCAGGTGCTACTGCGAGCATTAGTAAGGTACACATCAATAACATGTATATCACATATACCTTTGTTCACCTTGCCATCCTTCTTATCCGCCAAATACTTGGCGAAGTTCCTCTTCCAGTGACCAGTCTGCTTGCAGTAGAAGCACTCAGTTTCAGGCTTAGGTCCAGACTTGGGTTTCTTCTCTTGAGCAGCAACTTGCTTGCTGTTCTTCTTGAAGTTCCCCTTCTTCTTCCCTTTGCCCTTTTTCTTGAAACTAGTGGTCTTGTTGACCATCAACACTTGATGCTCCTTTTTGATTTCTACCTCCATAGTTTTCAGCATTGCGAAGAGCTCGGGAATAGTCTTATTCATCCCTTGCATATTATAGTTCATCACGAAGCTCTTGTAGCTTGGTGGCAGTGATTGGAGAATTCTGTCAATGACGCAATCATCTGGAAGATTAACTCCCATTTGAATCAAGTGATTATTATACCCAGACATTTTGAGTATATGCTCACTGACAGAACTGTTCTCCTCCATCTTGCAGCTATAGAACTTATTGGAGACTTCATATCTCTCAATCCGGGCATTTGCTTGAAATATTAACTTCAACTCCTGGAACATCTCATATGCTCCATGACGTTCAAAACATCGTTGAAGTCCCGGTTCTAAGCCGTAAAGCATGGCACACTGAACTATCGAGTAGTCATCAGCTTTGCTTTGCCAGACGTTCACAACATCTGGTGTTGCTCCAGCAGCAGGCCTGGCACCCAACGGTGCTTCCAGGACGTAATTCTTCTGTGCAGCAATAGGATAATCCTCAAGTTACGGACCCAGTCCGTGTAATTGCTACCATCATCTTTCAACTTTGCTTTCTCAAGGAACGCATTAAAATTCAACGGAACAACAGCACGGGCCATTTATCTACAATCATACATAAACAAGCAAGATACTATCAGGTACTAAGTTCATGATAAATTTGGGTTCAATTAATCATATTAATTAAAGAACTCCCACTTAGATAGACATCCATCTAATCCTCTAAGTGATTACGTGATCCAAATCAACTAAACCATGTCCGATCATCACGTGAGATGGAGTAGTTTCATTGGTGAACATCACTATGTTGATCATATCTACTATATGATTCACGCTCGACCTTTCGGTCTCCGTGTTCCGAGGCCATATCTGTATATGCTTGGCTCGTCAAGTATAACCTGAGTATTCCGCGTGTGCAACTGTTTTGCACCCGTTGTATTTGAATGTAGAGCCTATCACACCCGATCATCACGTGGTGTCCCAGCACAAAGAACTTTCGCAACGGTGCATACTCAGGGAGAACACTTCTTGATAATTTAGTGAGAGATCATCTTATAATGCTACCGTCAATCAAAGCAAGATAAGATGCATAAAAGATAAACATCACATGCAATCAATATAAGTGATATGATATGGCCATCATCATCTTGTGCTTGTGATCTCCATCTTCGAAGCACCGTCATGATCACCATCGTCACCGGCGCGACACCTTGATCTCCATCGTAGCATCGTTGTCGTCTCGCCAATCTTATGCTTCCACGACTATCGCTACCGCTTAGTGATAATGTAAAGCATTACAGTGCGATTGCATTGCATACAATAAAGCGACAACCATATGGCTCCTACCAGTTGCCGATAACTCAGTTACAAAACATGATCATCTCATACAATAAAATTTAGCATCATGTCTTGACCATATCACATCACAACATGCCCTGCAAAAACAAGTTAGACGTCCTCTACTTTGTTGTTGCATGTTTTACGTGGCTGCTACGGGCTTAAGCAAGAACCAATCTTACCTACGCATCAAAACCACAACGATAGTTTGTCAAGTTGGTGCTGTTTTAACCTTCGCAAGGACCGGGTGTAGCCACACTTGGTTCAACTAAAGTTGGAGAAACTGTCACCCGCAAGCCACCTATGTGCAGAGCACGTCGGGAGAACCGGTCTCGCGTAAGCGTACGCGTAATGTCGGTCCGGGCCGCTTCGTCCAACAATACCGCCGAACCAAAGTATGACATGCTGGTAAGCAGTATGACTTATATCGCCCACAACTCACTTGTGTTCTACTCATGCATATAACATCAGCATATAAAACCTAGGCTCGGATGCCACTGTTGGGTTTCGTAGTAATTTCAAAAAATTTCCTATGCTCACGCCAGATCATGGTGATGCATAGCAACGAGAGGGGAGAGTATGATCTACGTACCCTTGTAGATCGACAACGGAAGCGTTTGGTTGATGTAGTCGTACGTCTCCATGGCCCGACCGATCAAGCACCGAAACTACGGCACCTCCGAGTTCTAGCACACGTTCAGATCGATGACGATCCCCGGACTCCGATCCAGCAAAGTGTCGGGGAAGAGTTCCGTCAACACGACAGCGTGGTGACGATCTTGATGTACTACCATCGCAGGGCTTCGCCTAAGCACCGCTACAATATTATCGAGGACTATGGTGGAAGGGGGCACCGCACACGGCTAAGAGTATGATCACGTGGATCAACTTGTGTCTCTAGGGGTGCCCCTGCCTCCGTATATAAAGGTTCAAGGGAGGGGGGCCGGCCGGCCAAAGTGTGGCGCGCCAGGAGGAGTCCTACTCCCTCTGGGAGTAGGACTCCCCCCCTTTCCTAGTTGGAATAGGATTCGTGGGGTGGGAAAAGAGAGAGAGAGAAGGAGGGGGGCGCTGGCCCCCTCTCTCCTTGTCCTATTCGGACTAGGGGTGAGGGGCGCGCGGCCTGTGACACTCCAAAAATTTTATTTGGTTTTCAACAAAAAAACTTTGTTGGTTTTTGAAAAGAGGCCATTTAAATTTTTTTCCAGAAAACCTTCCTCTTAAAAACTTCTTTGGCAAGGATTTTTATTTTTGTATCTTCTTCAAACTATGGTGTTTGATCATTTAAAACTCTTTCTCTGATGGTTCCCTTCTCAAAGTATATTTTTGGAAATTATTCTTTTTCTTATAAAAAGAACTCTGTGAATTTTGAGGTTTTTCTTATCTTGAAAACCACCCATGGTTTTACCATGTCTCTTATAGTAAATCTTCTCAAAATCCCTCCCTCCACCTTTGAACAATCTAAATTCTCTGTCTCAACAAGTCCAAACAAGTTTGGATTTTATTTAAATTATTTTTATCTCCCAAATCATTTCTGCCAATTATTTTGAGCCTGGGTGATTTTCAAAGCAAGTAACTCATTGCCTTTGAGTTTTTATCCCAAACCAACTCCCCTGGATACTCCTTAGTACCCACAACCTAGAACCATCTTGATCCACTCTTCTTCTTTTCAAAATTTTCAAACTTTACTCTCTGCAAGTTTGGACTAGATTTGCCAAATTTGGTGAAATTCATATCTACACTTCTCCAAAAATTCCACCAAAATTCAGGCAACCTCTAGTTGCAATGATAGACCTCTCCACCAAAAATCAGCTCAAGCAGAGCCTCCCTCATACCAAAAACATTCTGTCGAACACCTGAGCTGCACTGTTCCTTTGCACATTCAGAAAATTCACAGAAACTTCAGGGTTCAGTGTCGTTTCTCTTCGTCAGATTTCGGTCATGCGGCCACAGTGCCCTTGGCACATTGCTCGCCGCCTGGCCTGCTTGTCCGGAGCTCCACACGCGCGCTTGGCGCCTTCCTGGCGTCGGTGGCACCCTGGCCCGCCTGCGCCGACGTGTCTTGCAGCGGCCGAACCACCGTAGCGGCCGACAGGGAGCAGGACGGCGGCTCAACGCCGTTCGGCGCCACCCAATCCTCCTGGTAGCTCCGCGTGGCCTCATGCACGCCAGCACACCCCGCTGTACCGTCGCCGTGGCCCAGCAAGCACTGGGCACGCTCTCTACCGCCGACGGACCCGCGCCGCCCCGTTCCGTCGAAACCCACCCCAAGCTCCTAATCCAAGTCCGTTTAGCGTCTGAATGGAACCAGTGGACCACCACGTTGATGCCCAACCTCCTAAACTCCCCGACCGAGCACTGCGCCGCCGTAATCCATCGCCGGAGAACCCCGTTCACGGCCACCGCCTTGGATCGCCTATAAAAGGGGACCCCGAGCTCGCCCTCGAGCACACACCCTCACTACACCTCACAGACACCCCGCCAGGCCACTAGGAGGACCTCGAGGAGGTCTCCTCCCCCAACTCCGGCCACCTCGTTCCGCCTCGGCCACCAACTCGATTCACTCCGGTGAGGCCATCCCCGACGCCCAAACCTCGTCAGTAGCCTCCTCGAGCACCCAAGAGTCTAACCCCCACTCCAATTTGATCTTCACAGCTCTCTCCGACGAGGTCCACAACCACCCGAATCGCCGTCCGCCGGAGCCAGCGTCACCGCCAATGTGGTACTCGCCGGCGACCACCACCACCACCCACCGACGCGGAAGGACGCACTGAACACAGAGGAACCACCCGATCCCCCTGACTCGCCGTGGATCGCCGCCGGCGACCACCGCGGTGTTGGGGAACGTAGTAATTTCAAAAAATTTCCTACGCACACGCAAGATCATGTGATGCATAGCAACGAGATGGGAGAGTGTTGTCTACGTACCCAACGCAGACCGACTGCGGAAGCGCTGACACGACGTAGAGGAAGTAGTCGTACGTCTTCACGATCCAACCGATCAAGCACCGAAACTACGGCACCTCCGAGTTCGAGCACACGTTCAGCCCGATGACGATCCCCGGACTCCGATCCAGCAAAGTGTCGGGGAAGAGTTCCGTCAGCACGACGGCGTGGTGACGATCTTGATGCACTACAGCAGCAGGGCTTCGCCTAAACTCCGCTACAGTATTATCGAGGAATATGGTGGCAGGGGGCACCGCACACGGCTAAGGAATAGATCACGTGGATCAACTTGTGTGTTCTAGGGTGCCTCTACCTCAGTATATAAAGGAGCCAAGGCGGGAGGGGGACGCCGGCCAGGGAGAGAGGCGCAGGAGGAGTCCTACTCCTTCCGGGAGTAGGACTCCCCCCCAATCCTATTCCAATTAGGATTCCCAAGGGGGAAAGAGGGAGAGGGGTGGCCGGCCACCTCTCCTAGTCCTAATAGGACTAGGGGAGGGGGGAGGTGCGCAGCCCCCTTGGGCTGCCCCTTTCTCCTTTCCACTAAGGCCCATGAAGGCCCATATGGCTCCCGGGGGATTCCGGTAACCTCCCGGTAACCCGGTAAAATCCCGATTTCACCCAGAACACTTCCGATGTCCAAACATAGGCTTCCAATATATCAATCTTTACGTCTCGACCACTTCGAGACTCCTCGTAATGTCCGTGATCACATCCGGGACTCCGAACAACCTTCGGTACATCAAAATGCATAAACTCATAATGTAACTGTCATCGTAACCTTAAGCGTGCGGACCCTACGGGTTCGAGAACAATGTAGACATGACCGAGACACGTCTCCGGTCAATAACCAATAGCGGGACCTGGATGCCCATATTGGCTCCTACATATTCTACGAAGATCTTTATCGGTCAGACCGCATAACAACATACGTTGTTCCCTTTGTCATCGGTATGTTACTTGCCCGAGATTCGATCGTCGGTATCCAATACCTAGTTCAATCTCGTTACCGGCAAGTCTCTTTACTCATTCCGTAATACATCATCTCACAACTAACATATTAGTTGTAATGCTTGCAAGGCTTATGTGATGTGTATTACCGAGAGGGCCCAGAGATACCTCTCCGACAATCGGAGTGACAAATCCTAATCTCGAAATACGCCAACCCAACATCTACCTTTGGAGACACCTGTAATGCTCCTTTATAATCACCCAGTTATGTTGTGACATTTGGTAGCACCCAAAGTGTTCCTCCGGTAAACGGGAGTTGCATAATCTCATAGTCATAGGAACATGTATAAGTCATGAAGAAAGCAATAGCAACATACTAAACGATCGGGTGCTAAGCTAATGGAATGGTCATGTCAATCAGATCATTCAACTAATGATGTGATCCCGTTAATCAAATAACAACTGCTTTGTCTATGGTTAGGAAACATAACCATCTTTGATTAACGAGCTAGTCAAGTAGAGGCATACTAGTGACACTCTGTTTGTCTATGTATTCACACATGTATTATGTTTCCGGTTAATACAATTCTAGCATGAATAATAAACATTTATCATGAAATAAGGAAATAAATAATAACTTTATTATTGCCTCTAGGGCATATTTCCTTCAGTCTCCCACTTGCACTAGAGTCAATAATCAAGATCACATCACTATGTGATTAACATCGATAGTTCACATCATCATGTGATTAACACCCATAGTTCACATCGCCATGTGACCAACACCCAAAGGGTTTACTAGATTCGGTAATCTTGTTCACATCGCTATGCGATTAACACCCAAAGAGTACTAAGGTGTGATCATGTTTTGCTTGTGAGAGAATCTTAGTCAACGGTCTTTCACATTCAGATCCGTTATGTATTTTGCAATTTTCTATGTCTACAATGCTCTGCACGGAGCTACTCTAGCTAATTGCTCCCACTTTCAATATGTATCTAGGTCGAGACTTATAGTCATCCAGATCAGTGTCAAAACTTGCATCGACGTAACCCTTTACGGCGAACCTTTTTGTCACGTCCATAATCGAGAAACATATCCTTATTTCACTAAGGATAATTCTGACCGCTGTCTAGTGATCTACTCCTAGATCACTATTGTACTCCCTTGCCAAATCAGTGCAGGGTATACAATAGATCTGGTATACAGCATGACATACTTTATAGAACCTATGGCCAAGGCATAGGGAATGACTTTCATTCTCTTTCTATCTTCTGCCGTGGTCGGGCTTTGAGTCTTACTCAACTTCACACCTTGTAATACAGGCAAGAACTCTTTCTTTGACTGCTCCATTTTGAACTACATCAAAATCTTGTCAAGGTATGTACTCATTCAAAAAACTTATCAAGCGTCTTGATCTATCTCTATAGATCTTGAAGCTCAATATGTAAGAAGCTTCACCAAAGTCTTTCTTTGAAAAACTCCTTTCTAACACTCCTTTATGCTTTGCAGAATAATTCTACATTATTTCCGATCAACAATATGTCATTCACATATACTTATCAGAAATGCTGTAGTGCTCCCACTCACTTTCTTGTAAATACAGGCTTCACCGCAAGTCTGTATAAAACTATATGCTTTGATCAACTTATCAAAGCGTATATTCCAACTCCGAGATTCTTGCACCAGTCCATAGATGGATCGCTGGAGCTTGCATATTTAGTTAACACCTTTAGGATCGACAAAACCTTCTAGTTGCATCGTATACAACTCTTCTTTAGTAAATCCATTAAGGAATGCAATTTTGTTTATCCATTTGCTAGATTTCATAAAATGCGGCAATTGCTAACATGATTCGGATAGACTTAAGCATAGATACGAGTGAGAAAATCTCATCGTAGTCAACACCTTGAACTTGTCGAAATCCTTTTGCGACAATTCTAGCTTTGTAGATAGTAACACTACTATCAGCGTCCGTCTTCCTCTTGAAGATCCATTTATTTTCTATGGCTTGCCGATCATCGGGCAAATCCATCAAAGTCCATACTTTGTTCTCATACATGGATCATATCTCAGATTTCATGGCCTCAAACCATTTTGCAGAATCTGGGCTCATCATCGCTTCCTCATAGTTCGCAAGTTCGTCATGGTCTAGTAACATGACTTCCAGAACAGGATTATCGTACCACTCAGGTCCGGATCTCACTCTGGTTTACCTACGAGATTCGGTAGTAACTTGATCTGAAGTTTCATGATCATCATCATTAGCTTCCTCACTAATTGGTGTAGGTGTCACAGAAACCGGTTTCTGTGATGTACTACTTTCCAATAAGGGAGGAGGTACAGTTACCTCATCAAGTTCTACTTTCCTCCCACTCACTTCTTTCGAGAGAAACTCCTTCTCCAGAAAGTTTCCGAATTTAGCAACAAAATTCTTGCCTTCGGATCTGTGATAGAAGGTGTACCCAACAATCTCCTTTGGGTATCCTATGAAGACATATTTCTCCGATTTGGGTTTGAGCTTATCAGGTTGAAACTTTTTCACATAAGCATTGCAACCTCAAATTTTAAGAAACGACAGCTTAGGTTTCTTGCTAAACCACAGTTCATACGGTGTCGTCTCAATTGATTTAGATGGTGCCCTGTTTAACGTGAATGCAGCTGTCTCTAATGCATAACCCCAAAACAATAGTGGTAGATCGGTAAGATACATCATAGATTGCACTATATCCAATAAAGTACGGTTATGACGTTCGGACACACCATTACATTGTGGTGTTCCAGGTGGCATGAGTAGTGAAACTATTTCACATTGTTTTTAACTGAAGGACAAACTCGTAACTTAAATACTCTTCTCTACGATCAGATCGTAGAAACTTTATTTTCTTGTTACGATGATTTTTCACTTCACTCTGAAATTCTTTGAACTTTTCAAATGTTTCAGACCTATGTTTCATCAAGTAGATATACTCACATCTGCTCAAATCATCTGTGAAGATCAGAAAATAATGATACTTGTCGCGAGCCTCAATATTCATCGGACCATATACATCAGTATGTATGATTTCCAACAATCTGTTGCTCGCTCCATTGTTCCGAAGAATAGAGTCTTAGTCATCTTGCCCATGAGGCATGGTTCGCAAGCATCAACTGATTCATAATCAAGTGATTCCAAAAGCCCATCAGCATGGAGTTTCTTCATGCGCTTTACACCAATATGACCTAAACGGCAGTGCTACAAATAAATTGCACTATCATTATTAACTTTGCATCTTTTGGTTTCAATATTATGATTATGTGAATCACTACGATCGAGATCCAACGAACTATTTTCATTGGGTGTGTAACCATATAAGGTTTTATTCATATAAACAGAACAACAATTTATTCTCTTACTTTAAATGAATAACCGTATTACAATAAACATGATCAAATCATATTCATGCTCAACGCAAATACCAAATAACACTTATTCAGGTTCAACACTAATCCCGAAAGTATAGGGAGTGTGCGATGATGATCATATCAATCTTGGAACCACTTCCAACACACATCGTCACTTCACCCTTAACTAGTCTCTGTTTATTCTGCAACTCCCGTTTCGAGTTACTAATCTTAGCAACTGAACTAGTATCAAATACTGAGGGGTTGCTATAAACACTAGTAAAGTACACATCAATAACATGTATATCAAATATACTTATGTTCACTTTGCCATCCTTCTTATCTGCCAATCACTTGAGGTAGTTCCGCTTCCAGTGACCAGTCCCTTTGCAGTAGAAACACTTAGTCTCAGGCTTAGGACCAGACTTGGGCTTCTTCACTTGAGCAGCAACTTGCTTGCTGTTCTTCTTGAAGTTCCCCTTCTTCCCTCTGCCCTTTTCTTGAAACTAGTGATCTTGTCAACCATCAACACTTGATGTTTTTCTTGATTTCTACCTTCGTTGATTTCAGCATCACGAAGAGCTTGGGAGTTGTTTCCGTTATCCCTTGCATATTATAGTTCATCACGAAGTTCTACTAACTTGGTGATGGTGACTAGAGAATTCTGTCAATCACTATCTTATCTGGAAGATTAACTCCCATTTGATTCAAGCGATTGTAGTACCCAGACAATCTGAGCACATGCTCACTAGTTGAGCGATTCTCCTCCATCTTTTAGCTATAGAACTTGTTGGAGATTTCATATCTCTCAACTCGGGTATTTGCTTGAAATATTAACTTCAACTCCTGGAACATCTTATATGGTCCATGACGTTCAAAACGTCTTTGAAGTCCCGATTCTAATCCGTTAAGCATGGTGCACTTAAACTATCAAGTAGTCATCATATTGAGCTAGCCAAACGTTCATAACGTCTGCATCTACTCCTGCAATAGGTCTGTCACCTAGCGGTGCATCAAGGACATAATTCTTCTGTGCAGCAATGAGGATAAACCTCAGATCACGGATCCAATCCGCATCTTTGCTACTAACATCTTTCAACACAATTTTCTCTAGGAACATATCAAAATAAGCATATGAAAGCAACAACGCGAGCTATTGATCTACAACATAGATATGCTAATACTACCAGGACTAAGTTCATGATAAATTAAAGTTCAATTAATCATATTACTTAAGAACTCCCACTTAGATAGACATCCCTCTAATCCTCTAAGTGATCACGTGATCCAAATCAACTAATCCATGTCTGATCATCACGTGAGATGGAGTAGTTTTCAATGGTGAACATCGTTATGTTGATCATATCTACTATATGATTCACGCTCGACCTTTCGGTTTCCGTGTTCCGAGGCCATATCTGCATATGCTAGGCTCGTCAAGTTTAACCTGAGTATTCTGCGTGTGCAAAACTGGCTTGCACCCGTTGTAGATGGACATAGAGCTTATCACACCCGATCATCACGTGGTGTCTGGGCACGACGAACTTTGGCAACAGTGCATACTCAGGGAGAACACTTCTGGATAATTTAGTGAGAGATCATCTTATAATGCTCCCGTCAATCAAAGCAAGATAAGATGCATAAAAAGATAAACATCACATGCAATCAATATAAGTGATATGATATGGCCATCATCATCTTGTGCTTGTGATCTCCATCTCCGAAGCACCGTCATGATCACCATCGTCACCGGCGCGACACCTTGATCTCCATCGTAGCATCGTTGTCGTCTCGCCAATCTTATGCTTCCACGACTATCACTACCGTTTAGTAATAAAGTAAAGCATTACATCGCGATTGCATTGCATACAATAAAGCAAGAACCATATGGCTCCTGCCAGTTGCCGATAACTTGGTTACAAAACATGATCATCTCATACAATAAAATTCAGCATCATGCCTTGACCATATCACATCACAACATGCCCTGCAAAAACAAGTTAGACGTCCTCTACTTTGTTGTTGCATGTTTTACGTGGCTGCTACGGGCTTAAGCAAGAACCAATATCACCTACGCATCAAAACCACAACGATAGTTTGTCAAATAGACTCCGTTTTAACCTTCGCAAGGACCGGGCGTAGCCATAGTTGGTTCAACTAAAGTTGGAGAGACAGTCGCCCGCAAGCCATCTATGTGCAAAGCACGTCGAGGGAACCGGTCTTGCGTAAGCGTACGCGTAAGGTTGGTCCGGGTCATCTCGTCTCGTCCAACAATACCGCCGAACCAAAGTATGACATGCTGGTAGGAAGTATGACTTGTATCGTCCACAACTCACTTGTGTTCTACTCGTGCATATAACATCAACATAAATAACCTAGGCTCGGATGCCACTGTTGGGGAACGTAGTAATTTCAAAAAATTTCCTACGCACACGCAAGATCATGTGATGCATAGCAACGAGATGGGAGAGTGTTGTCTACGTACCCAACGCAGACCGACTGCGGAAGCGCTGACACGACGTAGAGGAAGTAGTCGTACGTCTTCACGATCCAACCGATCAAGCACCGAAACTACGGCACCTCCGAGTTCGAGCACACGTTCAGCCCGATGACGATCCCCGGACTCCGATCCAGCAAAGTGTCGGGGAAGAGTTCCGTCAGCACGACGGCGTGGTGACGATCTTGATGCACTACAGCAGCAGGGCTTCGCCTAAACTCCGCTACAGTATTATCGAGGAATATGGTGGCAGGGGGCACCGCACACGGCTAAGGAATAGATCACGTGGATCAACTTGTGTGTTCTAGGGTGCCTCTACCTCAGTATATAAGGAGCCAAGGGGGAGGGGGGCGCCGGCCAGGGAGAGAGGAGCAGGAGGAGTCCTACTCCTTCCGGGAGTAGGACTCCCCCCCCCAATCCTATTCCAATTAGGATTCCCAAGGGGGAAAGAGGGAGAGGGGTGGCCGGCCACCTCTCCTAGTCCTAATAGGACTAGGGGAGGGGGGAGGTGCGCAGCCCCCTTGGGCTGCCCCTTTCTCCTTTCCACTAAGGCCCATGAAGGCCCATATGGCTCCCGGGGGGTTCCGGTAACCTCCCGGTAACCCGGTAAAATCCCGATTTCACCCGGAACACTTCCGATGTCCAAACATAGGCTTCCAATATATCAATCTTTACGTCTCGACCATTTCGAGACTCCTCGTCATGTCCGTGAAAAAATCCGGGACTCTGAACAACCTTCGGTACATCAAAATGCATAAACTCATAATGTAACTGTCATCGTAACCTTAAGCGTGCGGACCCTACGGGTTCGAGAACAATGTAGACATGACCGAGACACGTCTCCGGTCAATAACCAATAGCGCGAGCTGGATGCCCATATTGGCTCCTACATATTCTACGAAGATCTTTATCGGTCAGACCGCATAACAACATACGTTGTTCCCTTTGTCATCGGTATGTTACTTGCCCGAGATTCGATCGTCGGTATCCAATACCTAGTTCAATCTCGTTACCGGCAAGTCTCTTTACTCGTTCCATAATACATCATCTCACAACTAACATATTAGTTGTAATGCTTGCAAGGCTTATGTGATGTGTATTACTGAGAGGGCCCAGAGATACCTCTCCGACAATCGGAGTGACAAATCCTAATCTCGAAATACGCCAACCCAACATCTACCTTTGGAGACACCTGTAATGCTCCTTTATAATCACCCAGTTACGTTGTGACGTTTGGTAGCACCCAAAGTGTTCCTCCGGTAAATGGGAGTTGCATAATCTCATAGTCATAGGAACATGTATAAGTCATGAAGAAAGCAATAGCAACATACTAAACGATCGGGTGCTAAGCTAATGGAATGGGTCATGTCAATCAGATCATTCAACTAATGATGCGATCCCGTTAATCAAATAACAACTCATTGTTCATGGTTAGGAAACATAACCATCTTTGATTAACGAGCTAGTCAAGTAGAGGCATACTAGTGACACTCTGTTTGTCTATGTATTCACACATGTATTATGTTTCCGGTTAATACAATTCTAGCATGAATAATAAACATTTATCATGAAATAAGGAAATAAATAATAACTTTATTATTGCCTCTAGGGCATATTTCCTTCACGCGGCTCTCAGGCACCGTCGAGCTCTGCAGCCTCTTTTTGAAAATTCAAACCTGACGGGCGGGACCCGCCTGTCAACCTCTCTGTCCTTTCTAAACGAACCATTTTCTGAAAGCGTCTTCTGCCAAATGCGTTTTCCCGCTGGGCTAGCGTATTCTTTATCGACTCATTTTCTGTTTTTATAAGTTAGCCCCTGGGAACTTTCTGTTTCATTACAGATGAGTCCCTGGACTAAAACCCTTATAACTTTTTAACAGAAAAGTATTTTTGATTGATTCTTTTTCTGTCCTCCTTAAAATTTTGTCTAGTTTTTTATCAGATTTATTTGAAAAATATTTGGAGAAATTTTTGTGCACCTCATGGTATTCACGATAGCGCGTATATTTTCTTTATGCTGTAGATACCGAAGGAGGTGACGGGACCGCGAACTTCACCGAGCTAGGCTCCGACTACTCTGAACCAGGCAAGCATGTTTGAACTTTTGATATGATGATTGTTTTGGCATGTTTGCATTAAGTAGTTTCATGGCATGTTGATGAGTATACCGACGAATGTCATGTTACATGCAACGATGAGGCAAGTGAGTTTCAAAAATCCATAAGTGGATGGATGTGAGTATGCATGGCCATGTGTTGGCATGAGGATGGGTAAGATGGCAGTGTTGTAGCATGCCAGTCTTATGCCAGACTATATGACTTCAGTGTCAACCCGTATCGGTCCAGTTCCTTCCATTTTTCCT
Source organism: Triticum urartu (assembly GCF_056163025.1). Taxonomy (NCBI): domain Eukaryota; kingdom Viridiplantae; phylum Streptophyta; class Magnoliopsida; order Poales; family Poaceae; genus Triticum; species Triticum urartu. The sequence continues at coordinate 504,461,981 of NC_141874.1, forward strand.
TCCCTGTACTACCACATGTTTTCCGCAAGGAATATGGCTTAGTAAGTTGCAAACCGCTTTCTTGGTACACACCAAAAGGAGAGGCCGTGATGATGGTTCCATGGCCCTGGATTAAAGCCAGTCATCCGGTCAGGGGGCATGGGTGTTTCCGGTTGGGACCGAGAGGGGGGCACCCCTTAGAGCGCGCGTATATAAATTTGATCCCATGCTATTCGAGATTGTGATCTCCCCGTCTCACCCTCGGCAGGGCAAAGGAGATCGTCAACATCGCCGACCGAGTACGCTTAGCCACCATGCAATGTACCGCTTTGTACGATATGTTTATATGTACATAGGTTGTGAGGAGTAGCTTGTTTGCGCATCATGTAGGAACTGGGAGAAGTGCACTAGCCTAAATAACATGTCAGGATTATGTACGCATATCCTGAGTGATGTATTGTATAATTACCGCCCGCGTGTAAGATATGTAATGAGCAGTCCTTCTCCGCGCGCAAATCGATTTGTTTTTCTTAAGTAAGCTTGGTTATTTAATTTATTTGCCAGCTTTGTGCATTTATGGAATTGTTTTTGCGACCCTTTTCGCTTTTCTTATGGGTTTTACAAAATATATCCCCAGAGTGAAAAATGTCTCGTCCTTGGACTCGCTCCATGCCAACTCCACCAGAGGAAAATTATGATACACAACCCAGCAACAAGTTCACACAGGGACAGTCAAGCCAACAGGGCAGTGAATCGGCACTTTCACAAATGTGTCGCCTTTATGAGCAGAGTCAGCAACAACATCGGGAAATGATGAACCAAGTCATCAACATGGGAAATCACCATGGACAGTATCAGCAGCATTCCAAGTTATCTGAGCTACAGAAGACATGTCCCCAAACATTTTCTCATACTGACAAGCCTCTTGAAGCCGAGGATTGGCTTCGAGATATGGAGAGAAAATTAGTTATTGCAAAATGTTCAGACCCCAAGAAGGTACTATATGCCCCGCACTATCTCACAGGAGCAGCTGCATCATGGTGGGAGAATTTTCTGCACATGCACCCCAACGAAAGTGATATAACCTGGGATGATTTCAAGGAAGGTTTCCGTGGTGCACACATTCCTAAGAGTATTATGAAAATCAAGAAGAGAGAGTTCGATGACCTCAAACAAAGGAACATGACAGTGTCAGAATACAACGGTCAATTTACTCTATTGTCTCGCTACGCCAATGAAGAACGTATGACTGAAAGCAAGAAGATGGAGAAATTCCTTGACGGTCTGGCGCCCGCGCTTAAATGCCAACTGGTCGTGCACACTTTTCTAGATTTTAAGACACTAGTGGACAAAGCCATTACTCCGGAAAATGAGAGACGTAGCTTGGAGGATTTCCGCAAGCGAAAAGGAGACCAGACTACTCTTGCGCGCAACCACCGAAGCAAGACAGATTTTCAGAAAGGTGGGACACACAAACCTACGACAAACGTCTCACGCCCAACCAAGAATTTCCATGCAAGGGACAAGGAGTTCACATATCGCCCAGGCGTTACTTGCTACGCTTGTGGGGAGGAAGGGCACTATGCCAAGCAGTGCCCCAAACCAAGGAACTCGACCCCAAAGCCGAACAACGGTGGCAATAATTCAGCACCCAAGCGAAACAATTTCAACCCCAACAACAACCACAGGAAGGGTCATTTGAACCACGTAACCAAAGAGGAGGCACAAAATGCTCCAGATATCGTACTCGGTACATTTCCTGTCAACACAATACCTGCGATGGTTTTGTTTGATTCTGGAGCTTCTCACTCTTTCATATCAAAAAGTTTTGCTTTGCAAAATAATTTTTTGATGTTTCCCTTGGAAAAATCCATGATCATCAAGTCCCCTGGGATTCAGCAAGTCACTCAGAATTACTGTCAGGATGTGGTTATTGAGTTTGAAGGATCGAAGTTTCATGCCAATCTTATTGTATTGGAAAATAAAGGACTGGATGTCATCCTAGGGATGGACTGGTTAACCACCAACAAAGGTTTTATTGACTGTTTCAACCGGACCGTAATTCTCACACACCACCACGGGAAGACCATAAAAGTATCAGCCAAAGAAAGAAAAATACCCCGGCAGCCGAGATTGAATAAGGTGGACGTTTCTGAGCTAAACAAGGTTCCAGTATTATGTGAATTTCTAGACGTATTTCCCGAAGAACTACCAGGCATGCCACCAGACCGAGAGATAGAATTCAGCATTGAGCTAGCACCAGGAACCACCCCCGTATACAAGAAACTATACAGAATGGCACCATCCGAGTTGATTGAGTTGAAGAAACAAATAAAGGAATTGCTGGACAAGGGATACATTCGAGCCAGCTCCTCACCTTGGGGATCACCAATTTTATTTGCCAAAAAGAAGGATGGAACACTGAGATTGTGCATAGACTACCGAGCACTTAACATGGTCACAGTCAAGAACAAATACCCGATGCCACGGATAAATGATTTATTTGATCAGCTCGCTCAAGCCAAGGTATTCTCAAAGATTGACTTAAGGTCAGGATACCATCAATTAAAAGTGCGAACAGAAGATATCCCCAAAACAGCCTTCACCTCCAGATATGGACTATATGAGTTCACAGTAATGCCTTTTGGATTAACAAACGGCCCCGCATATTTTGTTCACCTCATGAACAAAGTATATATGAAGTTTATGGACAAGTTCGTTGTGGTATTTATCGACGATATTCTGATATACTCCAAGACACCAGAAGAGCACGCGGAACATCTCAGGATTGTGCTAGGAGAACTCAGGAAACATCAATTGTATGCCAAGTTCAACAAGTGCGAATTTTGGCTAAGACAAGTAGGCTTTCTAGGCCACGTGCTGACCCAAGACGGTATCGCAGTGGACCAGGAGAAAGTCAGGGCCATACTTGGCTGGAAGTCACCAGCCAGCGTAACAGACATACGAAGTTTCTTGGGAATGGCAGGATATTACCGCAGATTTATTGAAGGATTCTCCACCATAGCCAAGCCAATGATGCAGTTACTCAAGAAGGACAAGAAGTTTGAATGGACAGAAGCCTGCGAGAAAAGTTTCCAAGAGCTAAAACGGAAATTAACGACAGCACCGGTATTAATTGTGCCAGACATACACAAGAATTTTGAAGTGTATTGTGACGCATCCCGAAAGGGCCTCGGGTGCGTGTTGATGCAAGAAGGCAAGGTTGTCGCATACGCTTCAAGGCAACTTCGCAAGCATGAGGAAAATTATCCCACTCATGACTTAGAAATGGCAGCAGTCATTCATGCACTTAAGGAATGGAGGCATTTCTTACTTGGAAATCGATGTGAAATATACACGGACCATAAAAGTCTCAAATATATTTTCACACAGCCAGAACTAAACTTACGGCAACGACGCTGGTTGGAATTGGTAAAGGATTATGATGTTGGTATCCACTATCATCCAGGAAAAGCAAATGTAGTGGCCGATGCTCTTAGTCGGAACCCCAGCTCCAACAAAAACAGTCTGCAAAGCTTGAGACCTGAATTCCAACAAGAATTTGCCAAACTCAACTTGTTAATGATCGCGGAAGGCACCATATCAAACTTGGAAATACAGCCCGACCTTGTGGAGAGAATTAAAGAAACTCAGCCTGGTCACCCCAGCATCGAGGGAATTAAAAGAAAGGTGAGTATGGGCAAGGCCTCGGAGTTCGTCATAGACGATGGAGGAATATTATGGTACGGAGACAGACTCTGCGTGCCAAATATAGAGGACCTCAAACAGCAAATTCTAGCTGAAGCCCACACCGCCCCATATTCGATCCACCCTGGAGGAACCAAAATGTATAAGGATATTCAGGAAAGATTTTGGTGGCACGGTATGAAGAGGGACATAGCCACATACGTTGCATGTTGCGATTCTTGTCAACGCATAAAAGTTGAGCATCAAAGACCAGCCGGACTACTGCAACCAAACAAAATACCTGAGTAGAAATGGGATGAAATAGGGATGGATTTCATTGTCGGACTACCTCGGTCACGACACGGGAATGATGCCATATGGGTCATCACCGATAGATTAACCAAGGTGGCACATTTCATTCCAGTAAAGACAACCTACAACACTCAGAGGCTCGCCAGGATTTATCTCTCCCGTATAGTTTGTCTGCATGGAGTCCTGAAGACTATAATATCCGACAGAGGCACTCAGTTCGTCTCGAGATTCTGGGATCATTTACAACAGGCTCTGGGAACTCAACTGGCCTTTAGTATAGCCTACCATCCCCAGACTGATGGGCAGGCTGAACGCGTAAACCAAATTCTAGAAGACATGCTGAGAGCATGTATCCTCACCTATGGAACCAGTTGGGAAGAAAGCCTGCCATATGCCGAGTTCGCATACAACAACAGTTACCAGGCCAGCCTGCAAATGGCACCTTTTGAAGCCCTATACGGACGGAGATGTCGTACCCCGCTAAATTGGTCAGAAACCGGAGACAGCCGTATCTTCGGCCCAGACATGCTCAAAGAAGCTGAGGAAAAGGTCAAGCTAATCAGAGATCGACTCAAGACCACTCAAAGCCGACAGAAGAGTTATTACGATCAGAAACATCGTGGGGTCAGCTTCGAACCCGGTGAGTTCGTGTACCTAAGAGTATCCCCTATGAGGGGATTGCAACGATTCAAGATTAAAGGAAAGCTAGCGCCAAGATTCATCGGACCATTCTGTATAGTGACACGAAGAGGCATGGTAGCCTACCAGCTAGACTTACCCGAGGAATTATCCGATGTCCACAACGTATTCCACGTTTCGCAGTTAAGGAAGTGCGTAAGCAACCCAGAGAAACAAGTATCCCATGAGAACATTGACGTGCAGCCAGACCTCACCTATCGAGAACGCCCAGTAAAAATATTAGAGGAGTCTGAAAGGAGGACCCGACAGAAAAACCATCAAGTTTTTCAAAGTTCAGTGGAGCAACCACACCGAAAGTGAAGCAACCTGGGAAAGGGAGGATTTCCTTCGGACAGAGCATCCATACTTATTTAAGGATCAGCTGAAATCTCGGGACGAGATTTTTCCTAAGGGGGTAGGTGTTGTGACACTCCAAAATTTTTATTTGGTTTTCAACAAAAAAAAACTTTGTTGGTTTTTGAAAAGAGGCCATTTAAATTTTTTCCAGAAAACCTTCCTCTTAAAAACTTCTTTGGCAAGGATTTTTATTTTTGTATCTTCTTCAAACTATGGTGTTTGATCATTTAAAACTCTTTCTCTGATGGTTCCCTTCTCAAAGTATATTTTTGGAAATTATTCTTTTTCTTATAAAAAGAACTCTGTGAATTTTGAGGTTTTTCTTATCTTGAAAACCACCCATGGTTTTACCATGTCTCTTATAGTAAATCTTCTCAAAATCCCTCCCTCCACCTTTGAACAATCTAAATTCTTTGTCTCAATAAGTCCAAACAAGTTTGGATTTTATTTCAATTATTTTTATCTCTCAAATCATTTCTGCCAATTATTTTGAGCCTGAGTGATTTTCAAAGCAAGTACCTCATTGCCATTGAGTTTTTATCCCAAACCAACTCCCCTGGATAGTCCTTAGTACCCACAACCTAGAACCATCTTGATCCAGTCTTCTTCCTTTCAAAATTTTCAAACTTTACTCTCTGCAAGTTTGGACCAGATTTGCCAAATTTGGTGAAATTCATATCTACACTTCTCCAAAAATTCCACCAAAATTCAGGCAACCTCTAGTTGCAATGATAGACCTCTCCACCAAAAATCAGCTCAAGCAGAGCCTCCCTCATACCAAAAACATTCTGTCGAACACCTGAGCTGCACTGTTGCTTTACACATTCAGAAAATTCAGAGAAACTTCAGGGTTCAATGTCGTTTCTCTTCGTCAGATTTCGGTCACGCGGCCACAGTGCCCTTGGCACGTTGCTCGCCGCCTGGCCTGCTTGTCCGGAGCTCCACACGCGCGCTTGGCGCCTTCCTGGCGTCGGTGGCACCCTGGCCCGCCTGCGCCGGCGTGTCTTGCGGCGGCCGAACCACCGTAGCGGCCGATAGGGAGCAGAACGGCGGCTCAACGCCGTTCGGCGCCGCCCAATCCTCCTGGTAGCTCCGCGTGGCCTCATGCACGCCAGGACACCCCACTGTACCGTCGCCGTGGCCCAGCAAGCACTGGGCACGCTCTCTACCACTGACAGACCCGCGCCACCCCGTTCCGTCGAAACCCACCCCAAGCTCCTAATCCAAGTCCGTTTAGTGTCTGAATGGAACCAGTGGACCTCCACATTGATGCCCAACCTCCTAAACTCCCCGACCGAGCACTGCGCCGCCGTAATCCATCGCCGGAGAACCCCGTTCGCGGCCACCGCCTCGGAGCGCCTATAAAAGGGGAACCCGAGCTCGCCCTCGAGCACACACCCTCACTACACCCCACAGACACCCCGCCAGGCCACTAGGAGGACCTCGAGGAGGTCTCCTCCCCCAACTCCGGCCGCCTCGTTCCGCCTCGGCCACCAACTCAATTCACTCCGGTGAGGCCATCCCCGACGCCCAAACCTCGTCAGTAGCCTCCTCGAGCACCCAAGAGTCTAACCCCCACTCCAATTTGATCTTCACAGCTCTCTCCGACGAGGTCCACAACCACCCGAATCGCCGTCCGTCGGAGCCAGCGTCGCCGCCGACGTGGTACTCGCCGGCGACCACCACCACCACCCACCGACGCGGAAGGACGCACTGAACACAGAGGTACCACCCGATCCCCCTGCCTCGCCGTGGATCGCCGCCGACGACCACCACGGCTCTCGGGCACCGTCGAGCTCTGCCGCCTCTTTTTGAAAATTCAAACCTGACGGGCGGGACCCGCCTGTCAACCTCTCTGTCCTTTCTAAACGAACCGTTTTCTGAAAGCGTCTTCTACCAAATGCGTTTTCCCGCTAGGCCGGCGTATTCTTTATCGAATCATTTTCTGTTTTTATAAGTTAGCCCCTGGGAACTTTCTGTTTCATTACAGATGAGTCCCTGGACTAAAACCCTTATAACTTTTTAACAGAAAAGTATTTTTGATTGATTCTTTTTCTGTCCTCCTTAAATTTTGTCTAGTTTTTTATCAGATTTATTTGAAAAATATTTGGAGAAATTTTTGTGCACCTCACGGTATTCACGATAGCGCGTATATTTCCTTTATGCTGTAGATACCGAAGGAGGTGACGGGACCGCGAACTTCACCGAGCTAGGCTCCGACTACTCTGAACCAGGCAAGCATGTTTGAACTTTTGATATGATGATTGTTTTGGCATGTTTGCATTAAGTAGTTTCATGGCATGTTGATGAGTATACCGACGAATGTCATGTTACATGCAACGATGAGGCAAGTGAGTTTCGAAAATCCATAAGTGGATGGATGTGAGTATGCATGGCCATGTGTTGGCATGAGGATGGGTAAGATGGCAGTGTTGTAGCATGCCAGTCTTATGCCAGACTATATGACTTCAGTGTCAACCCGTATCGGTCCAGTTCCTTCCATTTTTCCTTCCCTGTACTACCACATGTTTTCCGCAAGGAATATGGCTTAGTAAGTTGCAAACCGCTTTCTTGGTACACACCAAAAGGAGAGGCCATGATGATGGTTCCATGGCCCTGGATTAAAGCCAGTCATCCGGTCAGGGGGCATGGGTGTTTCCGGTTGGGACCGAGAGGGGGGCACCCCTTAGAGCGCGCGTATATAAATTTGATCCCATGCTATTCGAGATTGTGATCTCCCCGTCTCAAAAGTTTTTCTTGGACGATGTCTAGGGTGATTCCTGGCATCGAGAGGTAGGATGGGTGTGTACTGGTTAGCTGTGTTTTCTCCCGAAATACCGTAAACGGAACTAGTCCTTCATGACTACGGAAATCCATTGGCTGTGGGAAAAATTTTCGTACAAACTCTGCAGAGTCATATATTCCTTTGAATCATCTATTCCATGTCCAAGTTCGGTATTATCTTATCCTGACAAATGTCAGTTTTGATGACAGAGACTCCGGTGAATCACATGAGTGCTAAGTCCGGTTAAATGTTTATTCCTATGGATGGACTAACCCGTTTATTTTCATGAATTGAATATTTATTATGAGTATTATTTACTTGTGAATAAAAGCCCTTTCTGTGATGTCGCTCAGACGTCCGACTGTGGCATTGTTATTATTTACTTTCAATAAAAGCCCTTTCTGTGATGTCGCTTAGACGTCCGACTGTGGCATTGTTATATTTTACTTTCAATGAAAGCCCTTTCTGCGATGTCGCTCAGACGTCCGACTGTGGCATTTCTTTTAAAGCCCTTTATGTGGCGTCGCTCAGACGCCCGACTGTGGCATTTCTTTTAAAGCCCTTTATGTGGCATCGCTCAGACGCCCGACTGTGGCATTTCTTTTAAAGCCCTTTATGTGGCGTCGCTGAGACGCCTGACTGTGGCATTTCTTTTAAAGCCCTTTATGTGGTGTCGCCTAGATGCCCGACTGCGGCGTGCTTTATTTATTTATCTTCCTATCAAGGTGTCGCTTCAGACACCCGATTGGGTTTATAGTTATTTTGTTAGGTTTTCGAGCGGACTACCGCCGACCCCCTTTTTACCTGTCTTGTTTTTACGAATTAATGTGCCACTGTTAAAATACTCATGATGCATCCATGCATGCATTGGTTATATCTTACGTCCGAACTGTCTTGCGAGTACTTTCAAAGTACTCACCTGGCTTGTTGATTTGGCCAGATGCGGACGAAGGCGATCTCATGGATGAAGAATTTGATAGCCAGTCCGACGCTTAGAGGAATCCCAGTCATTCTCGTGCGACCCTGGATTTGGTCACTGTATTATATCCGCTTCTGCTACCAAATAAATTCATCGAGCCTCACCTCGACGCTCGATGAGATGCCAGTTTTAGAGTCATGTATCTCACTCCCCGCTGTGTTTTTCCACCACCACCCTATCCTCGAGTCAGTAGTATGCCTCCACACCACTGTGTCATGTCCGCCATTATGTATAATTATTGGCGTACTTGTAATAATTTGGTTGAGCAACCGTAGCTCGACCCTGTAATATATTTTATGCTACTGGCTTATTGTATCAAGAATTTGTCTATCGGTAAAGAGGATTTTTCTCATACTGGACTCAAAAGATTGGTTTCTCAATAAACATTTTTATTGGAAAACCGGTCGTGACACGGCCCAGCCCTGGCTGCCTCTTCTCTTCTTCCACTAAGGCCCACTAAGGCCCATATACCTCCCGGGGGGTTCCGGTAACCTCCCGGTACTCCGGTAAAATCCCGATTTCACCCGGAACACTTCCGATATCCAAACATAGGCTTCCAATATATCAATCTTTATGTCTCAACTATTTCGAGACTCCTCGTCATGTCCGTGATCACATCCGGGACTCCGAACAACCTTCGGTACATCAAAATGCATAAACTCATAATATAACTATCATCGTAACCTTAAGCGTGCGGACCCTACGGGTTCGAGAACAATGTAGACATGACCGAGACACGTCCCCGGTCAATAACCAATAGCGGGACCTGGATGCCCATATTGGCTCCTACATATTCTACGAAGATCTTTATCGGTCAGACCGCATAACAACATACGTTGTTCCCTTTGTCATCGGTATGTTACTTGCCCGAGATTCGATCGTCGGTATCCCATACCTAGTTCAATCTCGTTACCGGCAAGTCTCTTTACTCGTTTTGTAATACATCATCCCGCAACTAACTCATTAGTTGCAATGCTTGCAAGGCTTAAGTGATGTGCATTACCGAGAGGGCCCAGAGATACCTCTCCGACAATCGGAGTGACAAATCCTAATCTCGAAATACGCCAACCCAACATGTACCTTTGGAGACACCTGTAGAGCTCCTTTATAATCACCCAGTTACGTTGTGACGTTTGGTAGCACACAAAGTGTTCCTCTGGCAAACGGGAGTTGCATAATCTCATAGTCATAGGAACATGTATAAGTCATGAAGAAAGCAATAGCAACATACTAAACGATCGGCTGCTAAGCTAATGGAATGGGTCATGTCAATCAGATCATTCAACTAATGATGTGATCCTGTTAACCAAATGACAACTCTTTGTCCATGGTTAGGAAACATAACCATCTTTGATTAACAAGCTAGTCTAGTAGAGGCATACTAGTGACACTCTGTTTGTCTATGTATTCACACATGTATTATGTTTCCGGTTAATACAATTCTAGCATGAATAATAAACTTTTATCATGATATAAGGAAATAAATAATAACTTTATTATAGCCTCTAGGGCATATTTCCTTCAAAGGGCGGCGCTCCTGAAGCCACGACGTCCAGTAGCTCGGCGACGCGCTCCAGCAGTGCATCCCGGCCTCTCTCCATCAGCCAGCACCGTAGCAGCTCCCATGCCACCATGAGTGCAGCTCACATATTTGCCTGTTCCCTCCGGATGTGCGGTACCGTTGCCGTGGCGTGGCTTGCGGCCCTTGCAGCAGCTCGCACCTGTCGTGGGGTGAGGGTGGACGGCGCCTGCCCACGCCGCCCATGCCTGGTCAGTGTCAGGTGGCGCTCGTGCCGCCTGGAGCGCGGGGTTGAGGTCTTCCTGGGCAGGCGGCGCCGCCCGGGCCAGCCAGGATGCCCAGCGGTTGGCGTTGGTCCTTGAGTCACCGGACATCGGAACTGCAGAGTGTCGGTGAATCGACTGGCGGGACAGAAGCTCCGGCGCACCCCTACCTGGCGCGCCAAATGTCGGATCACGGGTTCCGGCAAAACCCTCAAGGTTCAAACACTGGGGTGCACGCAAAGATCTCCCCCTACCGATCCATGTCCTAGCTTTGCTAAGATCTTACGGGCTAACTTGACGAACTCGAAACACAAAGGACACAAGATTTATACTGGTTCGCCACCGTTGCGGTGTAAGACCCTACTCCAGTGTGTGGTGGTGGATTGCCTCTTGGGCTGAGGATGAACAGTACAAGGGGAAGAATAGCCTCCTGAGGCGAGGTGTTCTTGTGCTCGGTGAACTCGTGGTTGCTCTGGTCTCTCTTGATCCTACCGATCCCTCCTTAGCTATGGTGGTGGCTAGTCCTATTTGTAGAGGCCCTAGTCCTCTCCCCAAACATTGAGCGGGAAGGGAGACAACAACGGCCAATTCGAAAGGGGACATCTACTATATCTTATCCTGACAAAAGTGGTCTTCACCTGCCAAAGGCTCTGGTGGTGACGCTGTCTTGGGCTCCACGGTGACCTCCGTCTTGCCGCCCTGCTGGTCTTGATCTCATTGCACCGATATGGAAACCTTTGCTTGATGCCTCAGTACTACGCGCCTGTGTTAGTTCCCTTGGCGTCGAGGAAACAAGGACACTGTGCGCGCTGGCGCCCGCCTGTCGCCCACCCGATCTCAATCGTCATGGCTCACGTCATCAGAACCTCGCGAGGTTTGCCTGGCCTTGATCTCTCTGCCCCTCGCGAGCCAGCCTGGTGAGGCCACTCCTGAGGAGGTCTTGTGTCGTCCGCCACATGAGGCTTGGCCCCTCGCGAGGGTCTTGAGTCCTTGCTGGTGAAGATGGGCCGTCCGGGCCCACTCGCAGAGCCACGCCGTGGGCCGCAGGTAGGCAAGTCTGGGGACTCCCATTCCCAGAACACCGACACTATAGTAGAAGATTGCATGGTAAAAGTAGATAGCACAATTCACTAGAATTTGTTAAGGAAAGGCAGTAGCTAGCAAACTGCACATGGGTCCTTATAGTGAGCTAATAAGACAAGCTACTCCTCATTATCGGAGATATCGATGATGATTGGCTCCATGGACATGGAAGAGGACGAGGACTCCGCATCATGGGTGCCCTCGTTGTAGTGGTGAGTTGCCTGAGCCGCTCCAGGCACCAACCTGCTAGCTCTCGAGATGAGGTAAGCATGTGCACGCTGAGAAAACTCCACGTAGTCTTCGTCGAAGGCACCGACGGTGGCCTTGAGAAAACGCCACGAACTATCATTTAAAGCAGCCAACCGCGTCACGGTGCTGGCGCGCGAGGCATCAACGGTGGCCTCGACGGCGAGGTGCTCCTCCAAGATCTGGGGGTCGACACGAATGGAAGCCATCGCGGCCTCATCCGCGCGTGCGGCCGCGATTTGCTTCTCCGCTGCCAAATGCTCGTTAAGGTCCTGGCTATACTGCGTGTGCCCTGGCTTAGGCCGACGCTTATTTGGTGGAGGGGTCGGTGATTTGGGTGGAAGGTGTTGCGCTCGCGCCGGCGGTTGGGGCATGTTGGATGTGGAAGGAGGAGGAGGATGGGGGTCGGGTGTGGATTACCTGCCTGGATAGGCGAGGTCGAGCAGCGTGAAGGAGGGTCACCGGCGAGGAGGCGGCGGTGCTGCAAGCAAGGAGTGAAGGTTTCAACTTGGAAGGAAGGCAGAAACAGGGGAAATGTGGCTTTTGGTAAGGGGGAAGGGGCGGGGAGGTAGATATTTCCGCGAAAGCCAAAAATTTGGAATCGCTTCAGCCAAAAAACTGGCGCGCGAAGTGTCATCAGACACGGTCCCTTATTCAGACACGGTCCAAAGATAATTTGTACTGCATCTCACACAGCTGGTTATAAAAAACTTTGTGGGATCTACTTGATTTTTCGTCTTGATTTGAATCACATAATGGGGTCACATCGGCCATGGACGGTGTTTGAATTGCTAGACCTTTTATCTGCAGTGATCATGCAACTATATATGTGTCATAAAAGAATTGGAATTATTCAAGGTTCGTTTGGACATTTTTATGCATTAAGTGAGTTTTCAATGCATTTATGTGCATAATTCAAATTTGAACTACATGCACATGCTCCAATGCATATAAATTGGTTGAAAAATCAAATCTTTGTCCTTGGGTGCATGCTTAGGTCCCATGCAAGAAATGGAATGAATTTCAAACACCAGGGCACCGTTGATAGCCGGCAAAACATTGAGATGCCTGGTTTTTAAATTCTAGTAAATCCAAAACTCATCTGAAATTCATGAAACTTGGCATGCTATCATGGAGTGGCATCAACATGCGGTGGTAAATTTTTTGTCCCATTTGGGGCAGGTTTGGGTATATGCTTCTCACAAACTAGAGCTTCTCAGAACAAGCATGATGGTTTTGGTAGGGAATGCCCCACCTTTGGGGACGAAACGATATCCATTGCCTCTTATTGCTTTCAAAAATTTTCTCGTGTCAACATAGAACAACAGGAGTGTTGTGTTATTTTTTGTGATTTTTCAGGGTTCGTTTGGACATTTTTATGCATTAATTGAGTTTTCAATGCATTTATGTGCATAATTCAAATTTGAACTACATGCACATGCTCCAGTGCATATAAATTGGTTGAAAAATCAAATTTTTGTCCTTGGGTGCATGCTTAGGTCCCATGCAAGAAATGGGAATGAATTTCAAACACCAGGGCACCATTGATTGCCGTCAAAACATTGAGATGCCTGTTTTTTCAATTCTAGTAAATCCAAAACTCGTGTGAAATTCATGAAACTTGTCATGCTATCATGGAGCGGCATCAACATGCGGTGGTAAATTTTTTGTCCCATTTGGGGCAGGTTTGGGTATATGTTTCTCACAAACCAGAGCTTCTCACAACAAGCATGATGGTTTCGGTAGGGAACGCCCCAACTTTGTGGGCGAAACGATATCCATTGCCTCTTATCGCTTTCAAATTTTTTCTCGTGTCAACATAGAACAATAGGAGTGTTGTGTTATTTTTTGTAATTTTTGAGGGTTCGTTTGGACATTTTTATGCATTAAGTGAATTTTCAATGCATTTATGTGCATAATTCAAATTTGAATTACATGCACATGCTCCGGTGCATATAAATTGGTTGAAAAATCAAATCTTTTGTCCTTGGGTGCATGCTTAGGTCCCATGCAAGAAATGGGAATGAATGTCAAACACCCTGCCACCGTCACTCGGCCGCAAACATTGAGATGCCTTGTTTTTAAATTCTAGTAAATCCAAAACTCGTCTGAAATTCATGAAACTTGGCATGCTATCATGGAGCGGCATCAACATGCCGTGGTAAATTTTTTGTCCCATTTGGGGCAGGTTTGGGTATATGCTTCTCAAAATCCAGAGCTTCTCACAACAAGCATGATGGTTTCAGATAGAACACCCGTATGCAAAGTGAGAGCAGGATTTGTGCATCTCTTGAACACTAACGGTTCTTTTGGATGACCCGTCTGAACCATTTACAAACAATTTGGTGCGATTTGCATCTGTCATATTGGGTATGTTTCCATTTGTCAAACTAGAAAGATTGACATTTGTTGATCTAGTAACATTGCCATTTGCCAACCTTGCAACATTGCAATTTGTCAAAAATATGAAGCTAAAAATCACTAGCAGTATCTAATTTTTGCAACTAAAATTCAGTAATTAGGCATAGATGGAGGTGAGGAGGCGTGTTCAGCCAGGCGTGCAGCAGGCGGCGCAGTACTATTCGATTTGAAAGCGGGCGACGCAGTTCTTGATACGGCTTTAATGCAGACAAGGGAGAGGGTAGCTGTTCCTGAAATGTTGAACGGCCAATGATGCATCCTCCTTCAATTAGCATTGTGTGAATGCATGAGGGAAGTAATGGGAGGACCGGGAAAAGAGAGGCAACACGATGTGAATGCAACATAGTTTGCACTCATATAAAGGCGCCCCTCCATTCCAATGCATCTACCACATCGTACACACCTAAGCATTTGCCTAAGCACCTACACTAATAAGCATAAAAGTGCCCACTCCAGACCCATGGAGGTGATGCGCGCGAGCAGCCAGCGGCTGTGCCAGATGGTCCACGACGCCAGCTTGCGGCATGGCACCGTGGATCGTCTCCATACGGTGTTGGCGACCGGCTGGTGGATGGCCGCCATCGACACCAGCTACGACTCTCAGTTGAACCAGATGATTGTTCGCACCACCAACAGGTTCGCCGTTGTCATGAAGCTCGCGGACGACATCACCGTACTCCTCTAACCCGCGCGCCCGGGCTCCTCATTGCCTGCCACCCTAATCGGCCTCCATGGTCGGAACCTCTTTCAAGCACTGGTGGCCCTGTGACTGCCCGCCTATGCCATGAAGAATGTCCACCTAGAGGTCGTGCTCGCTGCGAGGTGCCTCGCCCTACAAGAAACCGTCAACCTACACATCCATCAAATCATGTACATAGGTATCTACAAGGCCAGTGAGGACACTACGACGTTGACCTTCTTCAGCCGGCTGGAAGCCTTGGATGCCTTTGTTGAGAAGCACCTCGACCTCGCCACAAAAGCCACTGCTCCTTAGCCGCCGGTCGGTAGCCAGGCCGTCGCACTTAGTTGAGGAGGAGGAGGTCGCACGTTGATGGATGCATCTTTCTTCTCGCCTCCTGTAAACCACCACTGCGATCGCATAATCGTGGCCTTAGTTCTTATTTTGCTATTGCATTCTCGTTCTAGTCAATACATACATGTGTGACCCCTTTGCTCAATACATACATGTGTGACCCCTTTGAAACAATATAACTAGTGACTAGGAGCAAAAAGAACTAAATTAATACCTATTTTTACACTCAAGTCATTGCCAAATCAGTGATTTAAACAAATTTAAGCAAATTCAAATTTAAAATTTTCACACATGGCCAAACTTTGCGTCTACAGAAACTTCATAACTTTCTGAACCTAAATCAAAAAGAATCAATCAAAAACACTAAAAACTCTAAAAGATATTGAATTTCTAAAACAGAAACTATTTGGAAAAGGAACGGAAATTGAAAGAAAAGATAAAACTACCGGTCGGTAAGTGGCCACGTGGCGCACTGCTACTGGCTAAGGGGGGGGTGCACGACCGACGTTATTTGGTAGTCAACCGAGCCTTAAAGAAAAATGTTTCGGTCGACTAAATAAAATAGAAAAACTGGCTAGTCCACTAAAAAAGCCGGTCTATTTGAAGGGGTATGCAAGACTAATCTATGCCTTAGATTTGAATCGGACATAGGGGATTCCTCTCGAGGATTACAACGGCGGCGGCGAGCTCCGGCGATGTTGAACTCCTCAGGCGTTGATGGGGCGGCATCTTCGGTGGGTCTCCGACGGCGGCGAGGACACCAAGCGACGTAGGCGAGTGAGGCAAGCAAGATGGTGGTAACAGCGAGGGCTCGGGGTGGCTAGGACGACTGCGGTGAGCTAGAGCATGTGGCGGCAGAGGAGAGCGACGACGAGCAATTGTGGCGCGGTGGTTGACGGGCAAAGGGTGTTCAGTTGAGGGGAGTGCCCTCTTTATAGTGGTGAGCTTCGTGGGGCAGGCGAGGTAGAGGAAGGTGAGCGCGAGGGAGATGCGGTCGGGCAGTGGGACTGGTGGTCAGTGAGAGAGAGAGAGAGAGGATCGGGTGATCGAATTTGGGGGGATTTGGTCGTGCGCGTGTGCAGCTGGGCCGGCTGGCCAAATCCACTAGTGGGCATGCACGCGCTTGGTTTCATATTAAAAGAATTTTTCCTTTTTCTGAAATACATAGAGATAAAAGAAAATAAAATAAAAATAAATATACTATATACATATTATATATCAAAATGACCAGGAGAAAATATCCTGAAACATGGACTATTCTCTAGAGGCAAATAGAGTACTTTATAAAAACATTTTTTTGAGAAGTCCAAATAAAAGAAAATTTAACTTCAAATATTTTGGCATTATTTCTTATGAATATTTTGGGGTGTCATGTTTCCTTCTCTCATACTTTTTGAGCAACGTATCTGTCAAATATTTTTGAATATAATACAAATGCCATTTTGAAATGAAGTCAAAGGAAACCTTGCAAATTCAAATGGCACATTCAAATCAAACAAAATGCATAGATGCTTAGCTCTAATTGTAAAACATTCCAAATTGGAAATTTGGGATGTTGCACACTTTAACTTTTACACCAATGGCAATCCGGTGTCAGTCCATGCTTTGCTTATGGTATAGACTTCGTCTTATCAAATATGACAATCTTCAGATCCGTGTGTATCATTTTGCATTTCAATGCATCTGTCATGCTTTCACATGATTTCATAATTTATGTGAAACAAGCTTAGTATATATTGAATCATCGGCAAGACCTTTGATTCCTTAGATTGAGCCATAGAACCACTATTGAGAACAATGTTCTAGTTGCACAATCATGTTGAAATCACACTAAGTTCATAAATGAACCTTTTGATTCACCATCCTCTATTGTTGCTTCGAAGGCAACAATATACTCAACCTTCTATTGTAGAATTCACCACAGTAACTTTCTTTGACCAATTCCAACTTAGTGTGCCACCATAAATCATTTAGTTGAAATCAAAAATTTGCTTGGAGCACCGATTGAAGATTTTTGTTGATATACTACTTACATCAAGTATGTATTAATGTCACTCCTTATAGCAATCTCTTCATTTTCTACGTATGCAAGAACCATGTCATTAGTACTCAATGACATATTTATTGTTGTCCTATGGACAACAATTTGACCATTCCAGTAACTTTATTCAAAACTTACTTGACGTACTAGACATATCTGGTTATTTACATACCATGGAATTAACACAACTGTGATTGAAATCATGTATTTCATTCATTAGTATTTCAAGATACTGATTCTTACTAAGAACTCCTTCCATGTGACTTTGTTAAGAAAACTCTTCTTGGCATTTTTCATACTAAACTTCCTTAGTACTTTATCAATATGTATTTTGGCTAAGCCTTAATTAGACACTACTATCTCTGTAGATTATAATGCTTAATACAAGGACTATATTGCCTAAGTACTTTACTGAAAACTAGTTTCAATAAAGTCTTAATCCGTGTCAACAAATTTATACAATTTCCGATCAACAATGTGTCTTGCACACACAGTGTTTAGAAATATCACCATGCTCCCACTTACTTTCTTGTAGATACAATCATCTTAGCTTTCCTTGATGAAATCAAATTATTTGACCATTTCATCAGGACGAAGATTCCAACTCCACTACTCTTGATTCAGATTTGCACACTCACTAGCCTGCTCTGGATCGGCAAAACTACCTTGGACCGTATCAAATATACAACCTTGGTTATATTACCATCTCATGGGAATCATTTTGACATGCATCTGTTATATCTCATAGCTAAAATATTTAGTAATTGCTAGTGTAGTCCGAACTGATTTTAAGTATTATTATGATGCGACAATCTCGTCATAATCAACTCTTTGATCTTGTCATAAACCATTTGCAACAAGTCAAGTATTATAAAACATTTTTGTCAATCTATAGATCCATCACTACACTTTAGACATTAAGTCTTTGAGAGGGTTCATCAAGTTCTAAACTTGAATCATGTGTATGGATACTATCCCGGATTATTTTGGCGTACTATCACAACCCTAGAATAATGTTTGTAGTTAGCTGCATCAGAGGCATTCATGAATCATATTTAAATTCAAAGAAATTTGAATTGAGGAAAAGTTCAAAGCCTCAGTATAACACCCCAGTAGTTAAGCTACAGTAATCACACACTAATGGTGCAATGTCATCGCAATTAATTTGCTAAACCGCACTTTGGTCCAAGCCGAGTTCAAATTCAAAATTTAAAATAAAGTCAAAAATAATAATTATTCAAAATGCAAAACTAAAATGCTCGTAATGTTTCAAATAACCGCTTAGTAATTGTGATGGTAAAACCAACATTTTTTTGAAATAATAGTATGGCCCTAAAATAATCAAAACATGATGAGCAGCATTTAATTGAGCCATTTCAGTTCAAACAAATTATTATGTGTTTCAAAGTAAACTAAAAATTGGTGGGCTAACTCAAAATGTTAGCTAATAATTAAGTGCTAAATATCAAATACAACAAAAATCATTTGATTTTAAATAAAGGTACAAAAGAGAGAGAAATAATAAAACAGAAACAGAAATAAAAGAAAAAGAGAAAATAAGCAAAGAAAGATAAAGAAAAGGAGCCAATGGACTGGGAGGCCCAGCCCACCACCCCATGCCTCCTCCTACCTCCTCTACAGTGGAGGCAGTGGGCGTGGACGCCATCCGCCATGGCTGTCGGCCAGGCGTCGGCATCCGAACTGCTCGGACGAACCACCTTCACTTGCTTCAATGTGGTCCCACATTATGCTTACTTAAAGCTCAAAATGCCCGGACCCCACGGTGTCATCACAGTTAACGGAGACATGGAGCGCTCCCTCCATACAGAGGAGCACACCGCGGACCTCGCAGCCGAGGTGCAGAGCAGCCCTATCAAGACGCACACTTCATCGGCCATCAAGCCCCCGGACAATGTCAAACGAGTCCGGTCCACACTGCATAACAACAACTTGGTTCATCCAGAGTTGGACTAGCAATTCGGCCTCCATCAAAACCCCCATCTAATCGCGGCATACGTACTGCGCGTGCATAAGTACACACTAAAAATACCTTGGGCAAGGACGGAGGCACACCAAGGACAAGGTCCACAATATGGCTTGGCCCTATTTGGACCTTAATCTTCTCCTTTTTCTCTTTTCTCTCTTATTTCATGTTCTTTAAAACCTAAATCACTTTTCGGTGGTACAAAGGCCCTTTCCCAGGCCACTTCTATATACACAATCGTTGATCCTCTCAAAGGATCCTACACCAAGGTGAAAAGCGGCGCAAACATGCGGCAGGGTGTCCAAAGGATCTTCAAGACCACCTTTTCTTTTTAGGACCTGTATACAACTTTCCCTTGTTCACAAAATCTTGGCATGTAAAATAGCCTTTGTGCTTATGGCATTCTTTGTAAGTGCACGTTTTGATGTATCAATCTGACTATAATGGAAACAGTTTTGTCCAACCCTATTCGGTATTGGCTTATTTCATAATCTGTATTCCCTCTTTACGTCAGATTGGAGTATACACCTTGGCATGATTTAAATTGCCCGGTGCTCTATTCGGACACATACACTACAAAAAAAGACACATCCATGACATTTTGGGCCGAACGATTTTTTCTGTCATACTTATGACACTTCTATGATGATAATTGTGACAAAACCTGGTATCATCATAGATGTGGTAGGCTCCTACGTCTATGACAAAAAATCATGACAAAAAATGGGCTTTTCGTCCTGGGCGTGCCGGAGACGCAGCTGCATGACATTCTTTGGGTCGCCATGACGGAAAAAACCGTGGTAGAAGCGAGGGTGAGGAAAATTTCGAGGAGTTCCCGGTTACGGTGGGTGGTCGGGGGCCGAGCGATGCGCGTTTCTCTTGTACACGTACGCGCGTGTGTGCGAGGCGTTGGGCCCTAACTGAACCCGAGCGATTGCACTGCAGGCTATGCGTTACTGAACCCGAGTGATTCCTTCGCTACTGCTGCTAACTGAAGACGATCGATGCTGCCTCTGGATGAACAGTGAGCATTGCTGGGGGGGTTGGATGAACATTTCCCGGTGGGGGTGGATGAACAGGACCCCGTGGTGTTGCCTCTGGATGAACATGACCCCGATTGATCGAGCCGGTTGGGGCTGGATGAACAGGACCCCGTGGAGGGCTGGATGAACAGGACCACCCCGTGGAGGGATGGATGAATAGTAGACGGTGGAGGGCTGGATGAATAGTAGTCCATGGAGGGGTGGTTGAACAGGAGCCCATGGAGAGGGCTGGTTGAACAGTAGCCGGTGGAGTGCTACCTCTTGAGCACTGTGTTGGTTTTCCTTTGAAGAGGAAAGGGTGATGCAGTAAAGCAGCATAAGTATTTCCCTTAGTTTTTGAGAACCAAGGTACCAATCCAGTAGGAGACCACGCGCGAGTCTCCTCGTACCTACACACACAAATAAGAACCTCGCAATCAACGCGATAAAGGGGTTGTCAATCCCTTCACGGCCACTTGCAAGAGTGAGATATGATAGAGATAATAATAATAATATTTTTGGTATGTTTATGATATAGATTGAAAGTAAAAGATTGCAAAATAAAATAGATGGAAACTTATATGATGGAGAATAGACCCGGGGGCCATAGGTTTCACTAGTGGCTTCTCTCAAGATAGCATAAGTATTACGGTGGGTGAAAAAATTATTGTCGAGAAATTGATAGAAAAGTGAATAATTATGAGAATATCTAGGCATGATCATGTATATAGGCATCACGTCCGTGACAAGTAGACCGAAACGATTCTGCATCTACTACTATTGCTCCACACATCGACCGCTATCCAGCATGCATCTAGAGTATTAAGTTCATAAGAACAGAGTAACGCCTTAAGCAAGATGACATGATGTAGAGGGATAAACTCATGCAATATGATGTAAACCCCATCTTTTTATCCTCGATGGCAACAATACAATACGTTTCATTTCCCTTTCTGTCATTGGGATCGAGCACCGCAAGATTGAACCCAAAGATAAGCACTTCTCCCATTGCAAGAAGGATCAATCTAGTAGGGAAAACCAAATTGATAATTCGAAGAGACTTGCAAAGATAAACAAATCATACATAAAATAATTCAGAGGAGATTCAAATATTGTTCATAGATAAACTTGATCATAAACCCACAATTCATCGGATCTCGACAAACACACCACAAAAGAAGATTACATCGAATAGATCTCCAAGAGAATCGAGGAGAACTTTGTATTGAGATCCAAAGAGAGAGAAGAAGCCATCTAGCTACTAGCTATGGACCCGAAGGTCTGAAGTAAACTACTCACACATCATCGGAGGGTCCATGGAGTTGATGTAGAGGCCCTCTGTGATCAATGCCCCCTCCGACGGAGCTCCAGAAAAGGCCCCAAGATGGGATCTCTTTGGTACAGAAGGTTGCGGCAGTGGAATTAGGTTTTCGTGGTGCTCTTGGATGTTTGCGGGGTATATGGATATATATAGGAGGAAGAAGTAGGTCGGTGGAGCAACGAGGGGCCCACGAGGGTGGAGGGCGCGCAGGGGGGTGGGCGCGCCCCCTGCCTCGTGGTCTCCTTGATTGTTTCTTGACGTCCACTCCAAGTCTCCCGGATCACGTTTGTTCCAAAAATAACGCTCCCGAAGGTTTCATTCCATTTGGACTCCGTATGATATTCCTTTTCGGTGAAACTCCAAAATAGGCCAAAAAACAGCAATTTGGGTTGGGCCTCCGGTTAATAGTTTAGTCCCATAAATAATATAAAAGTGTAAAAATAATCCCATTAACATCCAAAATAGATAATATAATAGCATGGAGCAATCAAAAATTATAGATACGTTGGAGATGTATCAAGCATCCCCAAGCTTAATTCTTGCTCGTCCTCGAGTAGGTAAATGATAAAAAACAGAATTTTTGATGTGGAATGCTTCCTAACATATTTCTCAATGTAATTTTTTCTTTATTGTGGCATGAATGTTCGTATTCGAAAGATTCAAGTTAAAAGTTTAATATTGACCTAGAAATAATAATACTTCGAGCATATTAACTAAGCAATCATGTCTTATCAAAATAACATGGCCAAAGAAAGTTATCCCTACAAAATCATATAGTCTGGCTATGCTCTATCTTCATCACACAAAATATTAAATCATGCACAACCCCGATGACAAGCCAAGCAATTGTTTCATACTTTTGATGTTCTCAAACTTTTTCAATCTTCACGCAATATATGAGCGTGAGCCATGTATACAGCACTATGGTGGAATAGAATGGTGGTTGTGGAGAAGACAAAAAAAGGAGAAGATAGTCTCACATCAACTAGGCGTATCAACGAGCTATGGAGATGCCCATTAATAGATATCAATGTGAGTGAGTAGGGATTGCCATGCAACAGATGCACTAGAGCTATAAGTGTATGAAAGCTCAACAAAAGAAACTAAGTGGCTATGCATCCAACTTGCTTGCTCACGAAGACCTAGGGCAATTTGAGGAAGCCCATCATTGGAATAGACAAAACAAGTTCTATAATGTAAAATTACCACTAGTTTATGAAAGTGACAACATAGGAGACTCTCTATCATGAAGATCATGGTGCTAATTTGAAGCACAAGTGTGGAAAAGGATAGTAACATTGTCCCTTCTCTTTTTTTCTCTCAATTTTTTATTTGGGCCTTCTTTCTTTTTTTTGGCCTCTTTTTTTTCGTCCGGAGTCGTATCCCGACTTGTGGGGGAATCATAGTCTCCATCATCCTTTCCTCATTGGGACAATGTTCTAATAATGATGATCATCACACTTCTTTTTACTTACAACTCAATACTTAGAACAAAATATGACTCTATGTGAATGCCTCCGGCAGTGTACTGGGATTTGCAATGAATCAAGAGTGACATGTATGAAAGAATTATGAACGGTGGCTTTGCCACAAATATGATGTCAACTACATGATCATGCAAAGCAATATGAAAATGGTGAAGTGTGTCATAACAACGGAATTGTGGAAAGTTGCATGGCAATATATCTCGGAATGACTATGGAAATGCCATAATAGGTAGGTATGGTGGCTGTTTTGAGGAAGGTATATGGTGGGTTTATGGTACCGGCAAAAGTTGCGTGGTACTGGAGAGGCTAGCAAATGTGGAAGGGTGAGGGTGCGTATAATCCATGGACTCAACATTAGTCATAAAGAACTCACATGCTTATTGCAAAAATCTATTAGTTATCAAAACAAAGTACTACGCGCATGCTCCTAGGGGGATAGATTGGTAGGAAAAGACCACCGCTCGTCCCCGACCGCCACTCATAAGGAAGGCAATCAATAAATAAATCATGCTCCGACTTCATCACATAACGGTTCACCATACATGCATGCTACGGGAATCACAAACTTCAACACGAGTATTTCTCAAATTCACAACTACTCAACTAGCATGACTCTAATATCACCATCTCCATATCTCAAAACAATCATCAAGTATCAAACTTCTCTTACTATTCAATGCACTTACATGAAAGTTTTTATTATGCCTAAAAGAAAATTGCCATGTTGTTCTAAAGGACTCCCAAAATAATATAAGTGAAGCATGAGAGATCAATTATTTCTATAAAATAGAACCACCGCCGTGCTCTAAAAGATGTAAGTGAAGCACTAGAGCGAAAACTATATAGCTCAAAAGATATAAGTGAAGCACATAGAGTATTCTAACAAATTATAATTCATGTGTGTCGCTCTCAAAAGGTGTGTACAGCAAGGCTGATTGTGGTAAACTAAAAATCAAAGACGCAAATCATACAAGACGCTCCAAGCAAAACACATATCATGTGTTGAATAAAAATATAGCTCCAAGTAAAGTTACTGATGAACGAAGACAAAAGAGCGGATGCCTTCCGGGGCATCCTCAAGCTTAGGCTTTTTGGTGTCCTTGTATTTTACCTTGGGGTGCCATGGGCATCCCCAAGCTTAGGCTCTTGCCACTCCTTGTTCCATAATCCATCAAATCTTTACCGAAAACTTGAAAACTTCACAACACAAAACTTAACAAGAAGATCTCGTGAGCTCCGTTAGCGTAAGAAAACAAAACACCACTTCAAGGTACTGTAATGAACTCATTCTTTATTTATATTTGTGTTAAACCTACTATATTCCAACTTCTCTATGGTTTATAAAATCTTTTACTAGCCATAGATTCATCAAAATAAGTAAACAACACACGAAAAAATATAATCTGTCAAAAACAGAACAATCTGTAGTAATCTGTAACTAACGCAAACTTATGGAACCCCAAAAATTCTAAAATAAATTTCTGGACGTGAGTAATTTATCTATTAATCATATTAAAAAATAATTAACTAAATATCACTCTCCAATAAAAAATGGCAGCAATTGTCGTGAGCGCTAAAGTTTTTGTTTTTTATAGCAAGATCAAAAAGACTTTCCCCAAGTCTTCCCAACGGTTCTACTTGGCACAAACACTAATTAAACACAGAAAACACAACCAAAATATAGTCTAGATATATTATTTATTACTAAACAGGATAAAAAATAAAGGAATAAAAATAAAATTGGGTTGCCTCCCAACAAGCACTATCGTTTAACGCCCCTAGCTAGGCATAAAAGCGAAGATAGATCTAGGTATTGCCATCTTTGGTAGGCAATCCATAAGTGGCTCTCATAATAGATTCATATGGTAATTTAACTTTCTTTCTAGGGAAGTGTTACATGCCTTTCCTTAACGGAAATTGAAATCTAATATTCCCTTCCTTCATATCAATAACTGCACCAATCGTTCTAAGGGAAGGTCTACCAAGAATAATAGGACATGAAGGATTGCAATCTATATCAAGAACAATGAAATATACGGGCACATAATTCCTATTTGCAACAATAAGAATATCATTAATCTTTCCCATAGGTTTCTTAATAGTGGAATCCGCACGGTGCATGTTTAAAAAACAATCATCAAATTCACGGAAACCTAGCAAATCACACAAAGTTTTTGGGATCATGGAAACACTAGCACCCAAATCACACAAAGCATAGCATTCATGATCTTTAATTTTAATTTTAATTGTAGGTTCCCACTCATCATAAAGTTTTCTAGGGATAGAAACTTCCAACTCAAGTTTTTCCTCATAAGATTGCATCAAAGCATCAACGATATGTCTAGTAAAAGCTTTGTTTTTACTATAAGCATGAGGAGAATTTAGCACAGATTGCAACAAGGAAATACAATCTACCAAAGAGCAATTATCATAATTAAATTCCTTGAAATCCAAGATAGTGGGTTCGTTGCTATCTAAAGCTTTGACCTCTTCAATCCCACTTTTAACAATTTTTGCATCAAGATCTAAAAAATCCGAATTATTGGGACGCCTTCTAACTAAAGTTGACTCATCTCCAGTTCCATCATTATCAAGATTCATATTGAAAAACAAATATTTAATAGGGGACATATCAATCACTTTTAGATCTTCATCCTTATTATCATGAAAACTAGAAGAACATGCTTTCACAAAGCAACCTCTCTTAGCACGCAACCTAGCGGTTCTTTCTTTGCACTCATCAATGGAAATTCTCATGGCTTTGAGAGACTCATTGATATCATGATTAGGTGGAATATATCTAAGTTTCGAAGAATCGACATCAAGAGAAATTCTATCCATGTTCCTAGCCAACTCATCAATCTTAAGCAATTTTTCTTCAATCAAAGCATTGAAACTCTTTTGCGAACTAATAAATTCTTTAATATTAGATTCAAAATCAAAGGGCATATTATTATAATTTCCGTAAGAATTGTTGTAGGAATTACCATAATTATTAGAGGAATTACTAGAAAAGACCTAGGATTAAAATTACCTCTATACGCGTTGTTACCAAAATTGTTCCTACCAACAAAATTCACATCCATAGATTCATTATTATTCTCAATCAAAGTAGACAAAGGCATATCATTAGGATCAGTAGGAGCACTCTTATTAGCAAAAAAATTCATAAGTTCATCCATCTTTCCACTCAAAACATTAATCTCTTCAATTGCATGCACTTTTTTACTAGTAGATCTTTCAATGTGCCATTGAGAATAATTAACCATAATATTATCTAGGAGTTTGGTAGCTTCTCCTAAAGTGATTTCCATAAAAGTGCCTCCCGCGGCCGAATATAAAAGATTTCTAGAAGCAAAGTTCAATCCGGCATAAAACTTTTGTATAATCATCCAAAGATTCAAACCATGTGTAGGGAAATTACATATCATTAATTTCATCCTCTCCCAAGCTTATGCAACATGCTCATGATCAAGCTGCTTAAAATTCATGATATCATTTCTAAGAGAGATGATCTTAGCGGGAGGAAAATACTTAGAGATAAAAGCATATTTGCACTTATTCCATGAATCAATACTATTTTTAGGCAAAGACGAAAACCAAGCTTTAGCACGATCTCTAAGCGAAAACGGAAATAGTTTAAGTTTAACAATATCACTATCCACATCTTACTTCTTTTGCATATCACACAAATCAACGAAGTTGTTTATATGGGTGGCAGAATCTTCACTAGGAAGGCCAGAAAATGGATCTTTCATGACAAGATTCAGCAAGGCAGTATTAATTTCACAAGATTCATCATCGGTAAGAGGAGTAATCAGAGTGCTAATAAAATCATTATTGCTAGTATTGGCAAAGTCACACAATTTAGTATTATCTTGAGCCATCGTGACAAGCAAGAAATCCAACACACAAGCAAACAAGCAAAGAAGAAAAATAAGCAAATTGAAAAGAGAAGGGGGGAACGGAAAAAGAGGGCGAATAAAACGGCAATGGTGAAGTGGGGGAGAGGAAAACGAGAGGCAAATGGCAAATAATGTAATGCGAAGGATAAGAGTTGTGATGGGTACTTGGTATGTCTTGACTTGGCATAGATATCCCCGGCAATGGCGCCAGAAATCCTTCTTGCTACCTCTTGAGCACTACGTTGGTTTTCCCTTGAAGAGGAAAGGGCGATGCAGTAAAGAAACGTAAGTATTTCCCTCAGTTTTTGAGAACCAAGGTATCAATCCAGTAGGAGACCACGCGCGAGTCACCTCGTACCTACACACACAAATAAGAACCTCGCAACCAACGCGATAATGGGGTTGTCAATCCCTTCACGGCCACTTGCAAGAGTGAGATCTGATAGAGATAATAATAATAAGATAAATATTTTTGGTATTTTTATGATATAGATTGAAAGTAAAAGATTGCAAAATAAAATAGATGGAAACTTATATGATGGAGAATAGACCCGGGGGCCATAGGTTTCACTAGTGGCTTCTCTCAAGATAGCATAAGTATTACGGTGGGTGAACAAATTACTGTCAAGCAATTGATAGAAAAGCGAATAATTATGAGAATATCTAGGCATGATCATGTATATAGGTATCACGTCCATGACAAGTAGACCAAAATGGTTCTGCATCTACTACTATTACTCCACACATCGACCGCTATCCAGCATGCATCTAGAGTATTAAGTTCATAAGAACAGAGTAACGCCTTAAGCAAGATGACATGATGTAGAGGGATAAACTCATGCAATATGATGTAAACCCCATCTTTTTATCCTCGATGGAAACAATACAATACGTTTCATTTCCCTTTCTGTCATTGGGATCGAGCACCGCAAGATTGAACCCAAAGATAAGCACTTCTCCCATTGCAAGAAGGATCAATCTAGTAGGGCAAACCAAATTGATAATTCGAAGAGACTTGCAAAGATAAACCAATCATACATAAAAGAATTCAGAGGAGATTCAAATATTGTTCATAGATAAACTTGATCATAAACCCACAATTCATCGGATCTCGACAAACACACCACAAAAGAAGATTACATCGAATAGATCTCCAAGAGAATCGAGGAGAACTTTGTATTGAGATCCAAAGAGAGAGAAGAAGCCATCTAGCTACTAGCTATGGACCCGAAGGTCTGAAGTAAACTACTCACACATCATCGGAGGGTCCATGGAGTTGATGTAGAGGCCCTCTGTGATCAATGCCCCCTCCGACGGAGCTCCGGAAAAGGCCCCAAGATGGGATCTCTTTGGTACAGAAGGTTGCGGCGGTGGAATTAGGTTTTCGTGGTGCTCCTGGATGTTTGCGGGGTATATGGATATATATAGGAGGAAGAAGTAGGTCGGTGGAGCAACGAGGGGCCCACGAGGGTGGAGGGCACGCTTAGGGGGGTGGGCGCACCCCCTGCCTCGTGGCCTCCTCGATTGTTTCTTGACGTCCACTCCAAGTCTCCTGGATCACGTTTGTTCCAAAAATAACGCCCCCGAATGTTTCATTCCATTTGGACTCCGTTTCATATTTCTTTTTGGCGAAACTCTAAAATAGGCAAAAAACAACAATTTGGGCTGGGCCTCCGGTTAATAGGTTAGTCCCGAAAATAATATAAAATTGTAATAATAAGCCCATTAACATCCAAAATAGATAATATAATAGCATGGAGAAATAAAAAATTATAGCTACGTTGGAGACGTATCATGGAGTAGCGCGCGGTGGAGGCTGGATGAACAGGAGCCCGTGGATGAACAGCCGCAGGTGGAGGGTGGAAGAGGTCGACGGTATATGAACAGTAGCCCGTGGAGGCTGGAGGGGGTCGACAATGGAGATGAACAATATCCCGTGGACTCCCGTTTTGTGGTACGCCACACCCCTCCCGATGAACAGGACCCCCATTTCGACCGTAAGCTCCAACACAAGTCTGTTTCCTCCATTTTGCGGTACGCCACACCCCTCCCGATGAACGGGACCCCCATTTCGACCGTAGGAGGTCCATTTCCTCCGTTTTGCGGTACGCCAGACCCCTCCCGATGAACAAGATCCCGTTTCGACCGTGGCCGGTCGAACACAAGGCCATTTCCTCCGTTCTGCGGTACGGCATGCCTCGTTTCCATCGGCTGTTCCGTCCAAGCCCTCCCGATGAACACGATGATGCATTCCGTTCTGACCCAGCCGGTTGGCTCCCCATGAACACGATGATGACACTGTTTCTCCGTTCCGACCCAGTCATGTACATGAGCCCTGACCGTACGTATGCGTGAGTAGGCGTTCGAGACCCTGCCCGTATGTACATACGTGGCCGTATTTTCTTTCTTGCACACTGGCCGCAGTACGTACATGTACATGCTATGTGCGCGCTTCTACATCGACGAGTATGTACGTACACGTTCGCGACCAGAATGACAACGCTACATACGCTTCGACCAGGTGGGTCCCGACTGTCAGGCACTTCCTTGCGTGCGAAGATGTAGCTGGTGGGTCCTAGCAATCAGGGTGCGAATGGTTTTTTTGCCCGGACGCACTTCCTTGCGTGCGAAGATGTCATTGGTAGGTCCCAGCAGTTAGGGGGGAAATGTTTTTTCGCGAAATACGGTTGCCCGTCCGGTGGGTCCCTGCTGTCAGGTGGTGGAATCATTATTTTCCGTGTAATAAGGAGGCACTTCCTTGCTGTGGCCGTGGACCCGACTGTCAGCCTCTCCATGTATAGTCCACGTCCGATGGAAGCCGTTCCTTGACCACGTTGACCACGCCGCCGAGAGCACCAGGGCGGTGGACGACAGCGAGGCCTAGGAAGGGACGACGCGGAGCCGGGGAAGACGCGGCAGTGGATGCCCACACGTACATGAGTATGAGGGTTCACTGGTTTGTCGTGGTGTGAGGTTGCCATCGCTGCAGAATAACAGGGGGTGTGGGTGAGTAGAGGGATGGCCTGACCAGCGGTGGGAGTAGTAGGGGGCGGTGAGGCCTCCGCGGCATCGCAGCCGGCCACGGGAGGCAGGAGCATGAGGCACGACCGGCGGTGCTTTGGGCGGCTGGAGCAAGAAGACCAGAGGTTGAAGAAGCACTACGGCCGTTGGATGGACACCGTACGGTCACTGGAGCTAGAATCGTGCATATTGACTAAGTTGACAAAGCCCTCCGTCCCCGTCAACTTAGTAGGCCCACAAGTCAGCCTCCCACTATACTAGGTCCCAGCTAGCAGGGGGAGTATTCATTTTTTGTGCGTAATAAGGAGGCACTTCCTTGCGTGCGAAGATATAGCTGGTGGGTCCGAGCTCTCAGCGGCGGTAACGTTTTCTTCGCGAAATACAGAGGCCCTTACGGTGGGTCCCAGATGTCAGGTGGAGGAATCATTATTTTGCGTGTAATAAGGAGGCATTTCCTTGCGTGCGGCCGTGGACCCAGCTGTCAGCCTCTCCACATAGAGTCCACTTCAGATGCATGTCGGTCGTTGACCACATTGACCAAGCCGCGCTGAGAGCACCAGGGTGGTGGACGACGGTGAGGCCTAGGAAGGGAACGACACAGAGCCAGGGAGGACTCGACAGTTGTTTCCCACGTGGAGGGGAGTACGACTGTACGAGGGTTTACTGGTTCATCTGCCGTCGCCGGAGAATAACAGCAGGTGTGGGTGAGTAGAGGGATGGCTAGGCCAGCGATGGGAGTATGCTGGGGCGGTGACGCCTGCGTGACAGCACAACCGACCGCGGGGAGGAGGGAGGAGGCAGTCCCGCCAGCGCTTGTTTGAGCGGCTGGAGCAGGAAGAGCAGAGATTGAAGAAGCACGACGGCCGTTGGATGAACATCCAACAGTCACTGCTTGTGCATCAACCTTTTTTTGGAAAGCCTCAAATCTGTGGAAAACAAAATACAGCCCATCTGCCATAATTTCTAATAATTTACAACCCATTTGCTAATTCTTAAGGTTTTTTTGGAGCCCATATTCTTTTTGTTAGCATTACAGCCCATATTCTAGGCACGGTTAAAAAATTATATGAAATTTTGCATATTTCGGTGCGGCCCAAACTGTTTTCAATCCCGAAATTTCGAGTCACATTCAAACTGATTTTAAAAATAAATGTATATCAATATAAAATCCAACAAATTGTCCACGCATAAAAATCAATGCAATTTAAAATCTCGAAATGAAAAAAAGAAATTTGAAACTAATTGTCGGTTTGATGTGTTTTAAAAATGTACAACCCATTTCTCATTACTGATAGGCCATTTTCTCGGCCAGCCGAATGAAGCTCTCCTCGTCTTGAAAGATTTGCAGCCCAACAGGCCTGACTAAGTGACTTACTTGGGAAATCACAAAAAAACTAGGCTGTGGCCATGGACCCAACTACGGCCGTGGACCCAGCTGTCAGCCTCTCCATGTACAGTACTCTTTCGATGGAAGTCGGTCGTTGACCACATTGACCACGCCGCGCCGAGAGCACAAGGCGGTGGACGACGACGAGGCCTAGGAAGGGGACAACGCGGAGCCGGGGAAGACGCGGCAGTGGATGCCCACACGGAGAGGAGTACGAGGGTTCACTGGTTCGGCTGCGGTGTGAGGCTGCCGTCGCCGCAAAATAACAGGGGGTGTGGGTGAGTAGAGGGATGGCCTGGCCAGCGGTGGGAGTAGTAGGGGCCGGTGAGGCCTCCGCAGCATCACAGCCAGCCACGGGAGCCAGGAGCATGAGGCACGACCGGCGCTGGTTTGGGTGGCTGGGGCAAGAAGACCAGAGGTTGAAGAAGCACTATGGCCGTTGGATGAACATCGTATGGTAACTGGAGCTAGAATTGTTAATATTGACTAAGTTGACAAAGCCCTCCATCCCTATCAACTTGGTAGGCCCACAAGTCAGCCTCCCACTATGCTAGGTTCCAGCTAGCTGGGGGAGTA
The DNA here is from genome assembly GCF_056163025.1 of Triticum urartu. Taxonomy (NCBI): domain Eukaryota; kingdom Viridiplantae; phylum Streptophyta; class Magnoliopsida; order Poales; family Poaceae; genus Triticum; species Triticum urartu. The sequence continues at coordinate 504,494,067 of NC_141874.1, forward strand.
TTCATTTTTTTGCGTAATAAGGAGGCACTTCCTTGCGTGCGAAGATAGCTGGTGGGTCCGACCTGTCAGTGGGGGGCATGTTCTTTTTTTTGCAAAATACAAAGGCCCTTCCGGTGGGTCCCGGATGTCAGCTGGAGGAATCAAAGACTTGAGAAGGCGTACAAAACAAGCTAGTGTACCAGTAAAGAGACGTTGCTGAGTTTTAGAAAAAAGAGAGATGTGCTCCTGTAGCTGGTTCGAATCCAAACTTAGACTATGACTATATATGGTGCTATGCTACTCTGCAAGTAATGAAACTAACATATCCAATGTTCGCTTCTCCTCTTCTCCACTTACTCTGCCTAGCATCAGAAGCTCTGGCCGCAACAACCATGTCTGCTTGCTGCTCGTCCACCTGCTCTTCAGCAGGCAACAACCAGATATGCGCCAAGTCACCACCCGTACCATCGCCCGTGGGTCTCATCACACCCCCGCCGGCACGCGCACCGCAGCGGGTTGCTCATTGCAACCCGCTGCCGTTGGTGTGGTGCCACTGCTGCAAATCACGCAGAGTCATCCGTCGCGTCTCAACCACAATCCTCAACCCTGGCCGAGTCTTCTACAAATGCCCGAATCATGGGGTAATAATATGTTTAAGTGTTGTTCTGCTGCTTTCAGTTGCTGATTTTTTTAATAGTTTGGTTGGCGATCTTCCAATTTGATTTGTGCAGAAAAGGGAAGATTTGTGTGATTTGTATTTCTAGGAAGTTGCTGATGTGGGGGAGTGCAACTACACTGACTATTTGGTTAGCCGGGGAATCCCAATACCAGCAGGTTGGGGTGTTGGACAAGTAACTGAAGGAACAACAGAAGAGGAAGATGCAGAGTAGAAGGTTAAAGATGCAGTTCCTCTGATCATGGCCAAGAAATAGCTACTGAACGGCCTTGACAGCAATGAGGAGATGAAAGAACTTGTGAAGATAATGGGAAAAATCGATGTGCTCTATAGGATGATTGTGTCTTTATTTATGGTGTATGTAGCACTCGTGATGTATTCAGTGGCTATGACATGAGCACTTTGCTGCTAGTAATGAATGAAACATGTGTAGCAGGCTGGGCGTAGTTTTGTGAACATCCAATGATTTCTATTAATGGAAATCAGGGGTATCCCCTTTTGCTCGTAAATAAATAAATAAATAGCGGATGCCCTTTTGGTAATAAATAAATAAATTAGCAGAGGCTCTGTCGGGTCAGATTTGTTCTCATTCGAAGACGTCGAGCAAATTGCAGTCCAACAACAAACTATGTCATCAAATTCAAGTTTCACTGCCAAATATGAGTACAACTAAACAACAATGTCATCATGTTTTAGTTGTCATACAATCACCAAACACAAATCAGCATACATAACAAGTGATGTTCTCACAGGAAAATACTAAACAACATGTTCATCAGGTTTCAGTTGTCATAGCAAATACAATTTCACATAGTAGATAAAAAACATCTTCTGACAGGCAAATACGACAAAAGCAATGTAATCATCATCCGCAGCATTAACGTCAACATCTTCGCCATGTGTATTAGTCTGAATTGTAATTCCCCATGGTGTCATCTTCTTCTTCGTCCTCAACGTCCTCAAACGTTGGCTTCTTCTTGATCAACTCTTGTATGTCCATAGCACGACAGGCAATCTTTTCGCCAGCGTCATTGACGTGATGGTTCTCAAAGATATTAGGAACATCTGTGTTATCTTGTACATCTGGAGCAGTGTAAGCATCATCTTGTTGTGCAACTTCATTAAACGAATTCCTCTGCTCAAACTTTTGCGATACTCTCCAGTCCACGTGTAAATGTGTCTTCCAAGAAAAATATCTGTGTTGCTTGATTTGCCAAAATAAAAGGCTCGTTGGTCTGGTGCGCCGCCTTGACATTGATGGATTTGAAATAATCATCAGCTTTGGGTTTTGCGATCCTGGAAAATGGGTTATACCAATGACAGCATAATAGAACCACACACCGATGATCCTTGAACTGGAGATATACTGCAACTGAACAATGTCTGTTATGTTAGCATACATTTCAGTTGTCTCTTTGTCATACATATCCATGCTCATGATGGCACTGTTTTGTGTCTTCCTGCCTTCTCTCATGCAAGGGTGTTGTAGCGCACATCTCCAACAACACAAGATTCATAATGTCTTACCCGAGTATCAGGACCCATTGCTAGTGAGTAAAGGGCATCATCAACTGCCTGCCCATCCTCCCGCATCTTCTTAACCCATGGTTAGAAAATAGACAAGCCGATCATCTTATGTACTCAATATATTAAAAAACTGACAGTCCAATTCAAAAGCTTACATGGCTCTTGAACCATCTCGCAAATCCTGCCATAACCAGTTTGTCAATGTTTCTTGGATTTTGCAGCAGTAACTCCTTTTTGTAGATGCTGCACAACATAGTGATCGCGTCAAACATCTAAATATATAAGAATGTGTTGCAAGTTTAGTAGATTATGATGTATAAGCTGCAGTACTTAGCACTTACTTGATATAAGATAGTATCTCAGGACAGTTATTCAACACATACCAAACCATTTTGTCCAAATCTTTAGGTTTGTCCTCTTGTCGACTCTTCCCTGTAACTCGAACAGAATAATCGAAAACATTGAGACCGGGATTGTCTTCACCCACCTCTTTGCTAAGCTGATCAGTTGTTTCAATGTATTTTGAGCAGAATGTCAACGCTTCTGTAGCAATGTAGGCCTTTGCAATGGAACCCTCGGGTCTATCTTTGTTCCTAACATAGCCCTTGAAAGTGCCTAGCCGCCTTTCAATAGGGTACATCCAGCCATACTGTACTGGACCTCTAAGTAGTGCCTCATCAGGTAGATGAACAACCAAATGCACCATCACATCAAAGAAGGCTGGAGGATATATCTTCTCAAGGTCGCATATGATAGTTGGTATCTTGTCTCTAAGACGCTCCAAAGCATCTATCCTAATATTTCTACTGCAGAGTTCCCTGAAGAATTGTCCCAACTCTGCAACTGCTCTGTATAAATCGGGGCGGCCCAATCCCCTAAGGATAACAGGTAAAACCCTTTGAAGTAGGACATGGCAGTCATGAGTTTTCAACCCTTGTACCTTGTTTCCATATGCACTGACTCTCCTTTCAGGGTTGGAAGCAAATCCATGTGGGAATCTCACACATGACAGGACCTCGCAGAATTCTTTTCTTTTTACCTTGTCCAAGACATACACAGCTGGTGCCATATCCCGTGGTTTACCTTCATCTTGCACCTGCAAATCCTGTTTGATACCCAAGTGTGTCAAATCAATCCTAGATTTTAAGGTATCTTTCGTCTTGCCATCAATATTAAGAAGTGTGCCGATAATGCTGTCACATATATTTTTATCGATGTGCATCACATCAAGATTATGCCGCAGATCCAAATCTTTCCAATACTCCAAGTCCCACAAAGTGGACCTGTGGGTAAACAATAATCTCTCTTCTGCCTTGCCATGCTTCCTTTTCCCGTTACCATTACCAGGATGGTTTCCTGGTGTAATATGCCTGACCTTCTCTAATTCCACTTGCAACTCATCGACGGTGAGCCTCTTTGGTGCATCACGGTTTTCATGCTTTGCATTGAACACATGTCTTCGGTATTTTCTACGATGCGGCTTGTCCTTGGCAAGGAAACAACGGTGTCCAATGTAACAGATCTAGCTAAGTATTGCATATGACAGCGGATTCCTGTCACAACGAACACATGCATTGTAACCATGTGTCGTTCGCCCTGAGATAGTGGCCAGAGCCGGATAATCATGGATGCACCAAATTATAAGAGCACACAGAAATAAATCAGTTGGTGGGCTGCTATATAGGTCTTGAGTGAGAACACCCATCCATAGCTGTTGAAGTTCCTCCACAAGAGGCTCCATGAACAAATCAAAATCCTTTCCAGGACTTTTTGGACCTGGGATGAGCAAGGCCATCATGTAGTTTGATTCTTTGGTGTAGACATTTGGAGGCATGTTGTAAGGGATAACAAGCACTGGCCACATGCTATATGTGGCGCTCTGGTGGCCAAATGGGTTAAGTCCATCTGAAGCTAAGCCAAGTCTAATGTTTCTTGGGTCAGCAGCAAACTTTTCGTGTTTCTGATTGAAGCTTTTCCACTCACTACCATGTGATGGATGGCTCATTACATTCTGATCTCTGTACTCCTGGTTCCTAGAATGCCATAGTTCATCCTCTCTTGTTTCAGCATCATGAAACTACCTCTGCAATCTTGGTGTAATTGGAAAATGTCTCAGAACATTATGAGGAATACTCTTCACAACATCGCCATCTTTCCATCTTGATGATTTGCATTTCGGGCATTCACTTAAGTTGGCATAATCCTTCCAGAACATAACACAATTATTCTTACAAACATGGATCATATCATATCCAATTCCAACTGCACAAAGGAAATTCTTCATTTTACTGTAGGTGTGTGGCAGCTCAGACGCATCTGGGAATGAAGGAAATATGCCCTAGAGGCAATAATAAAGTTATTATATATTTCCTTATATCATGACAAATGTTTATTATTCATGCTAGAATTGTATTAACCGAAAACATGATACATGTGTGAATACATAGACAAAACAGAGTGTCACTAGTATGCCTCTACTTTACTAGCTCGTTGAATCAAAGATGGTTATGTTTCCTAACCATAGACAAAGAGTTGTCATTTGATTAACGGGATCACATCATTAGGAGAATGATATGATTGACTTGACCCATTCCGTTAGCTTAGCACTTGATTGTTTAGTTTATTGCTATTGCTTTCTTCATGACTTATACATGTTCCTATGACTATGAGATTATGCAACTCCCGTTTACCGGAGGAACACTTTGTGTGCTACCAAATGTCACAATGTAACTGGGTGATTATAAAGGTGCTCTAAAGGTGTCTCCGAAGTTACTTGTTGGGTTAGTGTATTTCAAGATTAGGATTTGTCACTCCGATTGTCGGAGAGGTATCTCTGGCCCACTCGGTAATACACATCACTCAAGCCTTGCAAGCATTGTAACTAATGAGTTACTTGCGGGATGATGCATTACAGAACGAGTAAAGAGGCTTGCCGGTAACGAGATTGAACTAGGTATTGAGATACTGACGATCGAATCTTGGGAAAGTAACATACCGATGACAAAGGGAATCACGTATGTTGTCATTGCGGTTTGACCGATAAAGATCTTTGTAGAATATGTAGGAACCAATATGAGCATCCGGGTTACGCTATTGGTTATTGACCGGAGATGTGTCTCGGTCATGTCTACATAGTTCTCGAACTCGTAGGGTCCGCACGCTTAAAGTTCGATGAGGGTTATATTATGAGTTTATGTGTTTTGATGTACCGAAGGTAGTTTGGTGTCCCGGATATGATCACGGACATGATATGGAGTCTCGAAATGGTCGATACATGAAGATTGATATATTGGACGACTATATTCGGACACCGGAATGGTTTCAGGGGTTATCGGATATATACCGGAGTACCGGGGGGTTACCGGAACCCCCCCGGGGGTTATTGGGCCTTATGGGCCCAAGTGGTGGAAAAAGGAGAGGCGATAGGAGGTGGCGTGGGCCCCCCTTGCCCCAATCCGAATTGGGAAAGGGAAGGGGGAGGCGGCCCCCCTTCTCCTTCCTTCTCTCCACCTCCTCCTTCCCCCTTCCCCTAGTTGGAATAGGAAAGGGGGGCAAAACCTACTTGGAGTAGGATTGCCCCCCCCCCTTGGGCGCGCCTCCTCTCCTTGGCCACCCCCTCCTCCTCCCCCATTTATATATGGAGGAAGGGGGCACCCCATAGACACAACAATTGATCTCTTGGATCTTTTAGCCGTGTGCGGTGCCCCCCTCCACCATAATCCACCTCGATCATATCGTAGCAGTGCTTAGGCGAAGCCCTACGTTGGTAGAACATCATCATTGTCACCACACCATCGTGCTGACGGAACTCTCCCTCAAAGCTCGGCTAGATCAGAGTTTGAGGGACATCATCGAGTTGAACGTGTGCAGAACTCGGAGGTGTCGTGCGTTCGGTGCTTGATCGGTCGGATCGTGAAGACGTACGACTACATCAACCGCGTTGTGCTAACGCTTCCGCTTTTGGTCTACGAGGGTACGTGGACACACTCTCCCCTCTCGTTGCTATGCATCACCATGATCTTGCGTGTCCGTAGGATTTTTTTGAAATTGCTACATTCCCCAACAGTGGTATCAGAGCCAGGTTTTATGCGTTGATGTTATATGCACGAGTAGAACACAAGTGAGTTGTGGGCAATACAAGTCATACTGCTTACTAGCATGTCATACTTTGGTTCGCCGGTATTGTTGGACGAAGCGGCCCGAACCGACATTACGCGTACGCTTACGTGAGACTGGTTCTACCGACGTGCTTTGCACACAGGTGGCTGGCGGGTGTCAGTTTCTCCAACTTTAGTTGAACCGAGTGTGGCTATGCCCGGTCCTTGAGAAGGTTAAAAAAGCACTAACTTGACAAACTATCATTGTGGTTTTGATGCGTAGGTAAGAACGGTTCTTGCTCAGCCCGTAGCAGCCACGTAAAACTTGCAACAACAAAGTAGAGGACGTCTAACTTGTTTTTACAGGGCATGTTGTGATGTGATATGGTCAAGGCATGATGCTATATTTTATTGTATGAGATGATCATGTTTTGTAACCGAGTTATCAGCAACTGGCAGGAGCCATATGGTTGTCGCTTTATTGTATGCAATGCAATCGCCATGTAATGCATTACTTTATCACTAAGCGGTAGCGATAGTCGTAGAAGCATAAGTTGGCGAGATGATAACGATGCTACGATGGAGATCAAAGTGTTGTGACAATGGTGATCATGACGGTTGTTCAGAGATGAAGATCACAAGCACAAGATGATGATGGCCATATCATATCACTTATATTGATTGAATGTGATATTTATCTTTTATGCATCTTATCTTGCTTTCATTGATGGTAGCATTATAAGATGATCTATCACTAAATTATCAAGGTATAAGTGTTCTCCCTAAGTATGCACCATTGCAAAAGTTCTTCGTGCTGAGACACCACGTGATGATCGGGTGTGATAGGCTCTACATTCAAATACAACGGGTGCAAAACAGTTGCACACGCGGAATACTCAGGTTAAACTTGACGAGCCTAGCATATGCAGATATGGCCTCGGAACACTGAGACCGAAAGGTCGAGCGTGAATCATATAGTAGATATGATCAACATAGTGATGTTCACCATTGAAAATACTCCATCTCACGTGATGATCGGACATGGTTTAGTTGATTTGGATCACACGATCACTTAGAGGATTAGAGGGATGTCTATCTAAGTGGGAGTACTTAAGTAATATGATTAATTGAACTTAAATTTATCATGAACTTAGTACCTGATAGTTTTTTGCTTGTCTATGTTGATTGTAGATAGATGGCTCGTGCTATTGTTCCGTTAAATTTTAATGTGTTCCTTGAGAAAGCAAAGTTGAAGATGATGGTAGCAATTACACGGACTGGGCCCGTAACTTGAGGATTATCCTAATTGCTGCATAGAAGAATTACGTCCTGGAAGCACCGCTGGGTGCCAGGCCTGCTGCAAATGCTGATGACAGCGTTAAGAACGTTTGGCCGAGTAAAGCTGAAGACTACTTGATAGTTTAGTGTGCCATCCTTTATGGCTTAGAACCGGGACTTCAACGACGTTTTGAACGTCATGGAGCATATGAGATGTTCCAGGAGTTGGAGTTAATATTTCAAGCAAATGCCCGGATTAAGAGATATGAAGTCTCCAATAAGTTCTATAGCTGCAAGATGGAGGAGAATAGTTCTGTCAGTGAACATATACTCAAAATGTCTGGGTATCATAATCACTTGAATCAACTGGGAGTTAATCTTCCTGTTGATAGTGTCATTGACAGAGTTCTTCAATCACTGCCACCAAGCTACAAAAGCTTTGTGATGAACTATAATATGCAAGGGATGAATAAGACAATTCCCGAGCTCTTCGCGATGCTAAAGGCTGCGGAGGTAGAAATCAAAAAGGAGCATCAAGTGTTGATGGTCAAGAAGACCACTAGTTTCAAGAAAAAGGGTAAAGGGATGAAGAAAGGGAACTTCAAGAAGAACGACAAACAAGTTGCTGCTCAAGAGAATAAACCCAAGTCTGGACCTAAGCCTGAAACTGAGTGCTTCTACTACAAACAGACTGGTCACTGGAACTGGAACTACCCCAAGTATTTGGCGGATAAGAAGGATGGCAAGGTGAACAAAGGTATATGTGATATACATGTTATTGATGTGTACCTTACTAATGCTCGCAGTAGCACCTGGGTATTTGATACTGGTTCTGTTGCTAATATTTGCAACTCGAAACAGGGACTACGGATTAAGCGAAGATTGGGTAAGGACGAGGTGACAATGCGTGTGGGAAATGGTTCCAAAGTCGATGTGATGGCAGTCGGCACGCTACCTCTACATCTACCTTCGGGATTAGTTTTAGACCTGAATAATTGTTATTTGGTGCCAACGTTAAGCATGAACATTATATCTGGATCTTGTTTGATGCGAGACAGTTATTCATTTAAATCAGAGAATAATGGTTGTTCTATTTATATGAGTAATATCTTTTATGGTCATGAACCCTTGAAGAGTGGTCTATTCTTATTGAATCTCGATAGTAGTTATACACATATTCATAATATTGAAGCCAAAAGATGCAGAGTTGATAATGATAGTGCAACTTATTTGTGGCACTGCCGTTTAGGTCATATTGGTGTAAAGCGCATGAAGAAACTCCATACTGATGGACTTTTGGAACCACTTGATTATGAACCACTTGGTACTTGCGAACCGTGCCTCATGGGAAAGATGACTAAAACGCCGTTCTTCGGAACTATGGAGCGAGCAACAGATTTGTTGGAAATCATACATACAGATGTATGTGGTCCGATGAATGTTGAGGCTCGCGGCGGGTATCGTTATTTTCTCACCTTCACAGATGATTTAAGCAGATATGGGTATATCTACTTAATGAAACATAAGTCTGAAATGTTTGAAAAGTTCAAAGAATTTTAGAGTGAAGTTGAAAATCATCGTAACAAGAAAATAAAGTTTCTACAATCTAATCGTGGAGGACAATATTTGAGTTACGAGTTTGTTCTTCATTTGAAACAATGCGGAATAGTTTCGAAACTCACGCCACCCGGAACACCACAGCTTAGTGGTGTGTCCGAACGTCGTAATCGCACTTTACTAGATATGGTGCGATCTATGATGTCTCTTACTAATTTACCACTATCATTTTGGGGTTATGCTTTAGAGACGGCTACATTCACGTTAAATAGGGCACCATCAAAATTCGTTGAGACGATGCCTTATGAACTGTGGTTTGGCAAGAAACCAAAGTTGTCATTTCTTAAAGTTTGGGGATGTGATGCTTATGTGAAAAAACTTCAACCTGATAAGCTCGAACCCAAGTCGGAGAAATGTGTCTTCATAGGATACCCAAAGGAAACTGTTGGGTACATGTTCTATCACAGATCTGAAGGCAAAACATTTGTTGGTAAAGTTGGATCCTTTCTAGAGAAGGAGTTTCTCTCGAAAGAAGTGAGTGGGAGGAAAGTAGAACTTGATGAGGTAACTGTACCTGCTCCCTTATTGGAAAGTAGTTCATCACAGAAACCGGTTCCTGTGACACCTGCACCAATTAGTGAGGAAGTGAATGATGATGATCATGAAACTTCAGATCAAGTTGTTACTGAACCTCGTAGGTCAACCAGATTGAGATCCGCACCAGAGTGGTATGGTAATCCTGTTCTGGAGGTTATGTTACTAGACCATGACGAACCTACGAACTATGAAGAAGCGATGGTGAGCCCAGATTCCGCAAAATGGCTTGAGGCCATGAAATCTGAGATGGGATCCATGTATGAGAACAAAGTGTGGACTTTGGTTGACTTGCCCGTTGATCGGCAAGACATCGAGAATAAATGGATCTTCAAGAAGAAGACTGACGTTGATGGTAATGTTACTGTCTATAAAGCTCGATTTGTTGCCAAAGGTTTTCGACAAGTTCAAGGGATTGACTACGATGAGACCTTCTCACCCGTAGCGATGCTTAAGTCTGTCCGAATCATGTTAGCAATTACTGCATTTTATGATTATGAAATTTGGCAAATGGATGTCAAGACTGCATTCCTGAATGGATTTCTAGAAGAAGAGTTGTATATGATGCAACCGGAAGGTTCTGTCGATCCAAAGGGAGCTAACAAAGTGTGCAAGCTCCAGCGATCCATTTATGGACTGGTGCAAGCCTCTCAAAGTTGGAATAAACATTTTGATAGTGTGATCAAAGCATATGGTTTTATACAGACTTTTGGAGAAGCCTGTATTTACAAGAAAGTGAGTGGGAGCTCTGTAGCATTTCTAATATTATATGTGGATGACATATTGTTGATTGGAAATGCTATAGAATTTCTGGATAGCATAAAAGGATATTTGAATAAGAGTTTTTCAATGAAATACCTCGGTGAAGCTGCTTATATATTGGGCATCAATATCTATAGAGGTAGATCGAGACTCTTAATTGGACTTTCACAAAGCACATACCTTGACAAAGTTTTGAAGAAGTTCAAAATGGATCAAGCAAAGAAAGGGTTCTTGCAAGTGTTACAAGGTATGAAGTTGAGTAAGACTCAATGCCCGACCACTGCAGAAGATAGAGAGAAAATGAAAGATGTTCTCTATGCTTCAGCCATAGGCTCTATCATGTATGCAATGCTATGTACCAGACCTGATATGTGCCTTGCTATTAGTGTAGCAGGGAGGTACCAAAGTAATCCAGGAGTGGATCACTGGACAGCGGTCAAGAACATCCTGAAATACCTAAAAAGGACGAAGGATATGTTTCTCGTTTATGGAGGTGACAAAGAGGTCGTCGTAAATGGTTACATCGATGCAAGCTTTGACACTGATCCGGACGATTCTAAATCGCAAACCGGATACATGTTTTTATTAAACGGTGGAGCTGTCAGTTGGTGCAGTTCTAAACAAAGTGTCATAGCGGGATCTACATGTGAAGCGGAGTACATAGCTGCTTCGGAAGCAGCAAATGAAGGAGTCTGGATGAAGGAGATCATATCCGATCTAGTTGTCATACCTAGTGCATCGAGTCCAATGAAAATATTTTGTGACAATACTGGTGCAATTGCTTTGGCAAAAGTATCCAGACTTCACAAGAGAACCAAGCACATCAAGAGATGCTTCAACTCTATCCGGGATCAAGTCCAGGTGGGAGACATAGAGATTTGCAAGATACATATGGATCTGAATGTTGTAGACCCATTGACTAAGCCTCTTCCACGAGCAAAACATGATCAGCACCAAGGCTCGATGGGTGTTAGAATCATTACTATGTAATCTAGATTATTGACTCTAGTGCAAGTGGGAGACTGAAGGAAATATGCCCTAGAGGCAATAATAAAGTTATTATTTACTTCCTTATATCATGATAAATGTTTATTATTCATGCTAGAATTGTATTAACCGGAAACATGATACATGTGTGAATACATAGACAAAATAGAGTGTCACTAGTATGCCTCTACTTGACTAGCTCGTTGAATCAAAGATGGTTATGTTTCCTAACCATAGACAAAGAGTTATCATTTGATTAACGGGATCACATCATTAGGGGAATGATATGATTGACTTGACCCATTCCGTTAGCTTAGCACTTGATTGTTTAGTTTATTGCTATTGCTTTCTTCATGACTTATACATGTTCCTATGACTATGAGATTATGCAATTCCCGTTTACCATAGGAACACTTTGTGTGCTACCAAACATCACAATGTAACTGGGTGATTATAAACGTGCTCTACAGGTGTCTCTGAAGGTACTAGTTGGGTTGGCGTATTTCAAGTTTAGGATTTGTCACTCCGATTGTTGGAGAGGTATCTCTGGGCCCACTCGGTAATACACATCACTCAAGCCTTGCAAGCATTGTAACTAATGAGTTAGTTGCGGGATGATGTATTACGGAACGAGTAAAGAGACTTGCCGGTAACGAGATTGGACTAGGTATTGAGATACCGACGATCGAATCTCAGGCAAGTAACATACCGATGACAAAGGGAACAACGTATGTTGTTATGTGGTTTGACCGATAAAGATCTTTGTAGAATATGTAGCAACCAATATGAGCATCCAGGTTCGGCTATTGGTTATTGACCAGAGATGTGTCTCGGTCATGTATACATAGTTCTCAAACCCGTAGGGTCCGCACACTTAAAGTTCGATGACGGTTATATTATGAGTTTATGTGTTTTGATGTACCGAAGGTAGTTCGGAGTCCCGGATATGATCACGGACATGACGAAGAGTCTCGAAATGGTCGAGACATGAAGATTGATATATTGGACGACTATATTCGTACATCGGAATGGTTCCGGGGGTTATCGGATATATACCAGAGTATCGGGGGGTTACCGGAACCCCCCGGAGTTTATTGGGCCTCATGGGCCCAAGTGGTGGAAAAGGAGAGGCGGCAGGAGGTGGTGCGCGGCCTCCGTGCCCCAATCTGAATTGGTAAAGGGAAGGGGGCGGCGGCCCCCCTGCTCCTTCCTTCTCTCCACCTCCTCCTTTGTAACACCCCAAGACCGATGTGCCAGGTGTCGTCTAGTTATTCGTTGTTGTTGCCTTGTCATTGCTTGCGTGTCATGCATTTCATATCATGTCATCATGTGCATTTCATTTGCATACGTGTTCGTCTCATGCATCCGAGCATTGTCCCCGTTGTCCGTTTTGCATTCCGGCGCTCCGTTCTCCTCCGGTGGTCGTTTCTACCTTTCTTTCGTGTGTGGCGGTTAAACATTTCCGGATTGAACCAAGACTTGCCAAGTGGCCTTGGTTTACTACGGTAGACTGCCTGTCAAGTTTCGTACCATTTGGACTTCGTTTGATGCTCCAACGGCTAACCGAGGGACCGCGAAGGCCTCGTGTGTGTTGCAGCCCAACACCCCTCCATTTTGGCCCAAAACCCACCTAAACCTCCTCCATCATCTCAGTCATTCTATCACGATCGCGTGGCCGAAAACCGCACCTCATTTGGACTCTCCTAGCTCCCTCTACCTATAAATATGTGCTCCCCTCTCGAAATTCGCGGATGAACCCTAAAAACTCCTCCCCTCGCGCCGCCCCACGCGTCCTCACCGCGCCCGGACATGTCCGCTCGGTCGCCATCTCGCTCCGGCCAATCCGGCCCTGCCACATGAGCCGCGCAGCCGCGCCCGGCCAACCGGGAGCCGCCACCTGTCGCTCGCCTCCCTCTCTCTCCACCTGGCGCCGCTGAGGCCCGCCGCGGCCCGCGCACGGCCCGCCCGAGGCGCCTTGGGCCCCCAGCGCCCCGCGCTCCGATCGCCGCCCCGCGCCTGGGAGTGCCCGACGCCCCGCCGCCGTCATCTCTCCGCCACGTCCGCCGTGCCGCCGCAAGCCGCCCCATGTCCGGCGCCGGCGCGCTCCGCCCGCCGCCCACCGGAACCACCGCAAACTCCGGCGCCGGCGACCTCCTCCGCCCCGAGCTTTCCTCTTCGGAGAGCTCCTCGACGAGTGCGACCCCGCCGGCCACCCCTTCTTCGGCGAGCTGCAGCTCCGGCCATCCTCAGATTCCGCGCCCGGTCTGGATCCAGATCCAGATCCACCTCGCGGTTGACTTTCTCCTCTAACCCTAATTATCTTCCATACTTTGACCTGTTGTATCTCCGCATCCGTAGCACCGTTTTGGGCATATAGCATATCAAAATGTTCGTCTCAGAGAGCACATCATTTCATCTCATTGCATCATTTTCATTTGAGTTCACCTTGATGCCCGAAATGCTATTAGAAGAGTGCTATTTGAGATAATTGTCAGATCTGCTGCTCCATTTAGTTATTTGTCATTTTTGCCATGATTAATGTGTGCATGATATGCCCATGAGCTCTACATGTGTTTTGTTACCATCTTTCCAGAGGTGCAACCCATGTATTTTTGTGATGTGTGTGGTGACTAGCACAAGCTTGCAAAGTGAGGCACTTGGTAATGCTGTTTTCAGGGACTTAGCATTTCCACCAAGTCCTTGACCTGTTTATCTCATATGGCCATATGTTCATGTTGTTTCCTAGTGATTCGTGCCTCTTTTGAGGATGATCATTAAGGATGTTTTTTTAATCTTGTAGTGCTCTATCCATCCATGTATTTATTTGCAATTATGGAGCACCCTAGCTTGAGTCAATCGAGCTCTACTTTTGCTATTTCGTGAATATGGGCAGATTGTCTACTTGTTAGCGATTTTGCCGAGGATGTGGTAGTTGATCCGTGCATGCTATGTTATTGTTCTTGCCATGTCTAGCTTGTATAATGTGTATTCTTGATGGATGTATGCTTAGATTGTCATGCCTTTCTCTGTAGTGAGTGCATCGAGCTCGTAAACATGCCTACTTGATATCTGTTTTCAGCATGCTCCAGTTTTCACTAAGTATGAGAACTGTTTATGCTTTTGCTATGTTCACATGCTTGCAATTGTGTTTTCTGATCCCTTTTGGCTCAAGGTCACTAAGGGACTTTTTTTAAGCTCTTTGAGTAGCTCCATGCCATGCTTTACTTTGCCATGTTCAGGTCATGTAGCATATAGTTTTCATGCTCTGAAGAGTGCTATCTGATCTGAAATTCCAGACAAGTGTTAATTTCACTAAGTCTGAAATCTGTTTACCATATGCATTTTTGTCATGATTGTTTGAACCTGTTAATGGATGAATTGGTCATAGCTCAGTGTTCATCTTTTGTTAAGAATCATGAATGGATCCCTGCCATGTATTTTGTTGCCATGTTTGAGTGTTGTAGCATGTTTAACTTGTTGCATTTAGTTGGCTACTTGCTGTAAATCACAGAACGTGGTCATATTTGAATCGCTTGCCATTTCCAAACTGTAACTCCGATTCCGGCGTTCTTTATATCGTTTTCAAGCGATTTCATCTCATATTTCCAGTGGCACACTTGGATTTCCATTTTGAGGCCAGGTTCTATCATTCCTTGTCAAATCATGCATATGCATCGCATCCCCCATCCCGCATATCATACCATGTTCATGTGTTGGTTGTTTACTATGTTGTGTCCTTCTTTCTGGTGTTTGCTTCTTCGGGTTGGTTCCAATAACGTCGCGTTTGTGAGGACCCATTCATCTACATCTATTTGTCTTCTTCATGGACTCGTTCTTCTTCCTTGCGGGATTTCAGGCAAGATGATCATACCCTCGAAATCACTTCTATCTTTGCTTGCTTAGTTGCTCGCTCTTTTGCTATGCCTTTGCTGCATACCTACCACTTGCTTATCATGCCTCCCATATTGTTGAACCAAGCCTCTAACCCACCTTGCCCTAGCAAACCGTTGATTGGCTATATTACCGCTTTGCTCAGCCCCTCTTATAGCGTTGTTAGTTGCAGGTGAAGATTGAAGTTTGTTCCTTGTTGGAACATGGAGATGTTGTTCCTTGTTGGAACATGTTTACTTGTTGGGATATCACAATATATCTTATTTAATTAATGCATCTATATACTTGGTAAAGGGTGGAAGTCTCGGCCTTATGCCTGGTGTTTTGTTCCACTCTTGTCGCCCCTAGTTTCCGTCATATCGGTGTTATGTTCCCGGATTTTGCGTTCCTTACGCGGTTGGGTAATAATGGGAACCCCTTGACAGTTCGCCTTAAGTAGAGCTCTTCCAGCAATGCCCAACATTGGTTTTACCATTTTCCACCTAGCCTTTTCTTTTCCCTTGGGAGTCGCGCTCCTGAGGGTCATCATTATTTTAACCCCCCCCCCCGGCCAGTGCTCCTCTGAGTGTTGGTCCAACTGAGCGATGTCCGGGGCTACCAGGGGAAACTCTGGGCTGGCCTACCCGACGTCTGGCTCATCTGAGTGTGCCCTGAGAACGAGATATGTGCAGCTCCTATCGGGATTTGTCGGCACATTCGAACGGTGTTGCTGGTTTAGTTTTACCCTGTCGAAATGTCTTGTAGAACCGGGATACCGAGCCTGATCGGAATGTCTCGGGAGGAGGTCTATTCCTTTGTTGACCATGAGAGCTTGTCATGGGCTAAGTTGGGACACCCCTGCAGGGATTTGAACTTTCGAAAGCCGTGCCCACGGTTATGGGCAGATGGGAATTTGTTAACGTTCGGTTGTAGAAAACCTAAAGTTGACCTTAATTAAAATACATCAACCGCGTGTGTAACCGTGATGGTCTCTTCTCGGCGGGGTCTGGGAAGTGAACACGGTGTTGGAGTTATGCTTGACGTAGGTTGTTCTAGGATCACTTCTTGATCATAGTTTCTCGACCGTGCTTTGCCTTCTCTTCTCGCTCTCATTTGTGTATGTTAGCCACCATATATGCTAGTCGCTTGCTGCAGCTCCACCTCATATTTTTACCTTACCCATAAGCTTAAATAGTCTTGATCGCGAGGGTGCGAGATTGCTGAGTCCCCGTGGCTCACAGATACTTCAAAAACCATCTTGCAGGTGCCGATGAGTCCGTGCAGATGACGCAACCCAGCTCAGGAGGAGCTCGATGGAGATCTTGTCTTTATGTTGTTTCGTTCTAGTTGATCAGTAGTGGAGCCCAGTTGGGGTCGATCGGGGACCTTGTCGCATTTGGGGTTCTTCTTTTATTGTGGTTCTGTAGACGGACCTTGATTGTATTTCGATGTTTTAATGCTTTATTCATGTACTTGTGTGAAGTGGCGATTGTAAGCCAACTATGTATCTCTTTCCCTTATGTATTACATGGGTTGTGTGAAGATTACCTCACTTGCGACATTGCTTTCAATGCGGTTATGCCTCTAAGTCGTGCTTTGACACGTGGGAGATATAGCCGCATCGAGGGCGTTACATCCTTCCCCCTTCTCCTTGTTGGAATAGGAAACCTACTTGGAGTAGGATTGCCCCCCCTTGGCCGCGCCCCCTCTCCTTGGCCGGCCCCCTCCTCCTCCCCCCTTTATATACGGAGGAAGGGGGCACCCCATAGACACAACAATTGATCTCTTGGATCTTTTAGCCGTGTGCGGTGCCCCCCTCCACCATAATCCACCTCGATCATATTGTAGCAGTGCTTAGGCGAAGCCCTGCGTCGGTGCTGACGGAACTCTCCCTCAAAGCTCGGCTGGATCGGTGTTCGAGGGATGTCATCGAGTTGAACGTGTGCAGAACTCGGAGGTACCGTGCGTTCGGTGCTTGATCGGTTGGATCATGAAGACGTATGACTACATCCACCGTGTTGTGCTAACGCTTCCGCTTTCGGTCTACGAGGGTACGTGGACACACTCTCCCCTCTCGTTGATATGCATCACCATGATCTTGCATGTGCGTAGGATTTTTTTTTGAAATTACTACGTTCCCCAACAGGGAAAGCTTTGCGGAAAGCAGCCAACATTGCATTGAATGATTTGTTGGTCATCCGCTCAAATGTCTTCACCTGAAGAAAGGTGACCATAGCTGAGAATACTGATAGCTTATTTCTTGGGGTGACAGCCACGTTGCATTGTTCCAACATGTGGGCCCACTGTTTTTCTTCTATAGGTGAAAGTTCACGGAATGCGCGAGCATTTCGTAGCATTATTTCAATGTTGGTCAAACTCACTGGCTCCGCCACCACCTCCTCCTCCTCCTCTTCCACCTGAGCATCAAGTAGATCAAGATGGTGATCTACTGCTTCCACGTAGTCAATAACATTGACGTTCACAACTTCACCATGATGAACCCACCTAGTATATGTGACCGACATCCCATACAAGTGTAGATTATTTTGCACAGTTGACTGTGGTCTTGTAACTGAATTCATACAACTATTACATGGGCAAAGCACATATGATTTCGGACCACCGTACTCTGCTCTGATAAAGTTCATGAAGTTTTCAACCCCCTCGACATATGCAGTGGAGAATCTTCGAGCAGAAGTTATCCAAGTCCTGTCCATCTGTTAGACATACAAATTAGTTCTTCTACTAGATATTACAGGAAAAACATATATGCTTTTTTATGAAGTCCAGAAAAAAATACCTAGGTCGATGTCTAAAGCTATGGCAAGATATTTGGACGAGCAGATCTAAGTAACGAAATATATGTCAAGCTAATTCAGCAAACAGATTTGAGTGCCAAATTATGGCAGGCTATTTCAGCAGTCAATGAGGCCGAGCACACAACCATCAAACTATCGAAGGCCATCACAACAACAAAGATCGAGTATAAAATGGTGTAGAGCTATTTCACCTAACAAATTGGCTACTAGACCATGGCAATCTACATCACAACAAATATATGGCAGGATATTTTAGCAACCAATCGGCCTTGGCATGCCATCTCAGCTAAGCAGATTGAGTGCAGAATAGGGCAAGGAAGCTTCTTAAGCAGAGCATATTGACTGTAAACTACTTCGGCAAACAGTAAGATTAACAACGTCTATCAGCTAACATTCAGCACTACACCGACATTCATGGGGCCTCAGTCTAGAATGCGCGTACCATGGGAGAAGCTGACCGCCATGCATCTCCACACGAATGTCGCAAGCGGTGGCGGCGCTGACCGCCGTGCCCCTCCACAAGAATGTCGCCAGCGGTGGCGGCGCAGCTAGAGGACGACAGTCTACGAGAGCGTATTGTGGGAGCGAAAGGATCGCCGCGTGTCCCCTCGACGAACCAAGGCGCCGACGTATCGGCACGGCGGGGAGGGCGGCTTTGGCGGGGCGAATGGAGTGGAGGGGGATGGGGGGGTGGGGAATATTATTGGCTAGTTCGCCGAAGGGTGGTTGAATCTAAGATTTGGGGGAAATTTTTGGGTGGGGGGGATTTTCACGTGGTGGGCGGGGGGAGTTTGGCGCATGGTCGGTTTCTCCAAGTGTAGTCCCACGTGTCAGTGAAGAGGCAAGCCGAAGCGCGTTCCATTTGCGTGAGCTGTGTGCAGGACCGGACGTGTGTGGGGTGCAATGCGACCGCAACAGGGGTGCTGTGAGTGTACCGCATTTTTTCCTTTTAAATTAGGTGCTTCGCCCCCTAAACAAACTTATTGCTTCGGGCGATCTGTCGATACTAGTACTAGTAATCCAGTAATCCCGACTAAAACGGCGCGACCGGGTCTTTTCCCGCGCGATATGCTGGGAGGTTGGCTTAGTTGGGTTTTTTAGGACGAGTAATGCTACACCTACGTAATCCCAGTTACATAATTAACGTAATGTGAAACATGTGAGCTATTGATTATAGATTGGGGGGAGGGAGGGGCCCACCACCATGAAAATCAGGGGATGAGAGAGAGAGAGGCAATTTACGTTAACCCTTTCGTAGGTTCCCATAGATGTAGAAAGATGTGAAATGCGTGAATGTGTAGTGGACGTACTATGGAGTGCCTAAGTTAAATTATGTATGTATAGACCCTATGTGCTTATTTTTACTTCGCATGTTAGCTTTGTCTCAGTTCAATAAAAAGCAAAGTTGGTGATGATGGTGTGCCTATCATCCTGCAATATAGGCCGTTCAATCTATATCTAACGGATAGGAAGGAAACTATGACAATTTAACTGGACTCCTCTCCACATTTGCAGATAAGGCCTTCCCTCGTTCATCCTTTTCTCCCACAAGATCTTGATCTTCCGTGCAACGCACGGGCATCTTGCTAGTACTCCTACAATATACTATATTATTGTGAAAGTTCATATACACCGTCTGAGATTAATGCAAACACGACAGATTTTCATTACATTTTGAACTTTTATAGGACAAAAAAATAAAAGAAACCCGACCCTAAACCTATTCTACGGCGGTGACCGACGTCCTCCATCTGCGATCTCTACGTACGGGGGCGGGGTTCAAGACCCGTGAAGTGAAGGTGCGGTCTCCTGCGAGGAAGAGTAGAACACGTGATACGGACCGGCCAGTTGGCACACCAGGCATGCCCTGCCGCCTCCCATGCCCTACTCATCCTCGGAGGAGTCCCCGACCTCGGTGGTGCCGGACGTTGGACGGCGGCAAGTAGGACGCATGGCTGACGGTGCTCCTATCGTCGGCCGCCAGCGTGGCCACCGCTTGTGCGGTCGCGTCCGCGTCCGGCTACGCCACTATTGCGTCGTGAGAGGCGACTTGAGCGAGGGCGGCGACCTCGAGCTTCATCCCCGAAGACAAGCTCTCCCGCAAAGCTTTCGCACTTGTGGTCATGGCGGATGTGGTGCTAGGTAGGAGGACGATGCGCTATGGTGTGGAGGTTAGCTGGGCGTTGTCGCTTTAAGTAGTGCATTACAGTGAGGCCAAGCGTCCTGGTGCGTCATTAAGTCGCCGGAGTTGGTTCCTCGGGCACTGAGCCTCTAAACGACAGCATACGGATGGACGGCATGAATGCAGGAAGCTGGCGTTGGCTGGGAACGCACCGCGCGACGGCGCGAGGGATGAGGGTTTTTGGTGTGCCAGGGTAGTCAGCTGCGGTCATGGCAACGTTGGAGATGCCCTTTGCTCACATGCAATCCCCGCATGTCATTGAAAAAGCAAGACGACCCGGCATGGTCTCAGGCCCCGAGGATGCAGTTGGCCGCGCTACACCACTCCGCGGACGCGTTCCGGCGCCCCGTGCATCCTCGACGAGCCGGGTGTTGGGGTGTGTTTGGATTATGGCCAAAGTGTAGCTTACCAAAATTTTGGTCATGACCCAAAGATTGGTCTTTGTTTGGATGGTTGCCATTTTTTTTGGCATGCCAATGAACTCTAGCCAACTCTAGTTCATTTTTCTTGCCAATGTCGGCCAAATCATGGGCAACCAAAACCTCAACCAAAATTTTGGCTACCCAATGCTTTGATTGGGAAACCTTGGGCACAAACCAAACATACTGTTGGTCGTGGCACCGCACTAACGCCACCCTCGGCACACTAAAACCGACCGTATCTAGCGACGATGAGCATGTCGCTCACCGCGGTCGCCGTGCCAGAGGCGGTGCTGGAGCTGCGCCACGTTGTTGGCCCCCACAACCCACATGAACGATTGCCGGTGGCGAGGGGGTCGTGGGCCAGCTCCTCCATTGGAATAGTCTGTGCTACATCATCCTGACAGGTGTGCCCCACATTTCAGTTTCCCTGTTTTCCCGGCCATATTCGAGCGTCAATGCTCCGTGTTGTGCATTAGGCCTTTCACTATGTAGGCCAAGCGAGACAACTTATTGTTTATTTGATCCGTTCAAGTATAATCATGTGGCGTTTGCTTATTTCTCATTCCCCTCCAACCATCTTCTCCATCGATCATGTCGCCATCCGGTCGAGTCCATCCTCCCGGATGCCTCATTTGAACATTCCGCCGAGTATCATTCGCATGTGGGCCTATACCATGCTTGTATTTCCAATGTTTTGTAATTTGTCCGACATGCATACAAACAAACGGTTCGTTTAAAGTTTCACTTTGCCTCCACTACGTGTCGCTTCGCGTATTAGTTTTGACATCCCATTCGGTTCATGCCTCAACACATGTTGACGAGATCGATTGATGTTCAGAGATCAATTGCGTGTCATGCAAGGAGATAAATGTTTGGTCTGTTTCTATGATAGAAATGACCCCCCGGGGGGGGGGGTCTGTGGGGATCAGAGGGAGTATATTGTACGTTCATAAGCGAAACGAACGTATTGTACCCACCCTAGTCCTCTTTCAATCGATCTCCGGACCCCGAGATGAGATCGAGAGAGAACGAGTGGGGGCATGTGTGATACCTAAGGCGGATTCAAATTTTTGAACCGGTGATCATAGCATCCGCAAATCATATGTAAAGGGTATTAAATGTTCGTTTTGTTTTTCAACGTACAATATACTCCCTCCTATCCTTTCTAGTTTACATATAAGTTTTATGTGTAGTCAAAGTATCTCTACTTTGATAAAAAAAGTATCGACATTCAACAACGCCCAATCAATATCGTTAGATTCGTAAGTACTCCTAGATTTGTACTCGCGATGGTTTCCAATTTGTTTTCAACCACGTGAATGTGCTTGTTCTCGCGCATGCTCTTCCTACTAGGATTTCGCCACGTATAGCTAGTCTAATAGTAACTTTTTTAAGCTCCCTGTCTAATAGTACTAGTGGAGTACTGACAACATCTGTACTAGAGTATGCAGTGCTCATAGTAGTACTCCCTCCTTCCATTTATATAGGGCCTATGTCGAGGAGAGAGATGTGAAAAAGTAAGGGGAGTATGCTTTGTGTAAGTTGCATGTCTTATATTATTACTCTAACATTTGGTCAAAGTTAGCCTCGAAAAACGCATTAGGCCCTGTATAGTAAATGGAAGGAGGGAGTAGTAGTGGAAATGGATCCTCTGACGTAGGTATCCCTGCCTTACCCTCCCTTTCGGTCACTTACTGGCGGACCCCATGCTTGCTAGGCCCCGCATGTCAGTTACTCAATGGGTTCGGCCACATCAGGGTATCCTCATCTATAGTATACTCCCTCTGTTTTTATTTACTCCGCATAAAACGGAGGGAGTGGTAGTATAAATGACGCGGGTGGGGGAGGGGGAGGGGGAGGGACGTCGGTTTGCTCTCAACTGCGGTCCCACAAGAGAGCGAAAACGCAAGACGAAGTGCGTTCCATTTGGTGAGCGACGTGGAGGGTCCAACTTGCCCGGCTGCAACGCGAACGCGACAAGAGCGATGTACAGTCAAAACCGATTGACCAGTCATCACCGGAACCACTATTCACACCAGAACCTCCGCCGCTCGGCCTACGCCAGCCACTGCCCTAAAACCACACCTAATCTGCAGCCCCTTCCCCCACCTTTCGATCCCCTAGCCCGCATCAAGCGTCCCCTAGTTCGCCAGAAATCCATGGTGCGCCGCAAGATCACGTACTACAAGATGCTGACGCCGGAGCGCCGCATAGAAATCGCGGTGGCGGTCCGTGCCACAGACGTCCATTCCCAAGATCGCTTTGCGGCGGGTGTCGGTGTCAAAACCGGCGGATCTCGGGTAGGGGGTCCCGAACTGTGCGTCTAAGGCGGATGGTAACAGGAGGTAGGGGACACGATGTTTTACCTAGGTTCGGGCCCTCTTGATAGAGGTAAAACCCTGCGTCTTGCTTGATTGTTATTGATGATATGAGTATTACAAGAGTAGATCTAACACGAGACCAGAGAGGCTAAACCCTAGAAGCTAGCCTATGGTATGATTGTATGTTTTCCTATGGACTAAAACCCTCCGGTTTATATAGACACTAGAGGAGGCTAGGGTTACACAAGGTCGGTTACAAAGGAGGAGATATCCATATCCGTATTGCCTAGCTTGCCTTCCACACCAAGTAGATTCCCATCCGGACACGGGATGGAGTCTTCAATCTTGTATCTTCATAGTCCAACAGTCCGGCCAAAGGATATAGTTCGGCTGTCCGGAGACCCCCTAATCCAGGACTCCCTCAGTAGCCCCTGAACCAGGCTTCAATGACGATGAGTCCGGCGCGCAGTGTTGTCTTCGGCATTGCAAGGCGGGTTCCTCCTCCGAATACACCATGGAAGAGTCTGAATGTAAGGATAGTGTCTGACCCTGTAAAATAAGTTCCACGTACCACCGTAGAGAGAATAATACTTCCATAAATCCAATCTGCTGACATGTTTTAATAGTATGACATCACTTCATGGCCCGGTTATTATTCGAACCGCTTTTCTCAACCAGCTCCGCACACATCGCGAGGCGGTTTTCTTGATATGTCTTGTCAAAGCAGAGACCATGTTCCCCTTATCATGGGATTCTCATCAATACAGACGTGGGTAAACCAACCGCACCATCAATTACGGCGCCTGGGGAATAAGTGGTTTTGCCAGGCAAGTGGGGACACTCATCGCCTACTCCGCCCATATAAAAGGGACAAAGATCTACTTTTTTCACCCACGCCTTCTTCCTTCTCGCTTTCCCGTTCCCGCACACTCGAGCTCCAGCGCCCAAGCTCGCGTTCTTCTTCTCAAACCACTCCAAGCATGTCAGGAGCAGGAGGCAAGTGGATGGTCTCCTCCGTCACGGAGGAGAACGTCAAAAAATTACGGTAAGCCGGATATCTGGCCGCAGATATCGCGCACCGGTTGCCCGATGCGGGGCAGATCGTCCCAACGCCCGAACCCCATGAGAGGGTAGTTTTTCTTACCCATTTTATCCGCGGACTGGGATTTCCCCTCCACCCGTTTATCCGCGGGCTCATGTTCTACTATGGGCTGGACTTTCATGATCTGGCTCCCAACTTCATCCTCAACATCTCGGCATTTATCGTCGTGTGCGAGGCCTTCCTCCGCATCAGGCCCCACTTCGGCCTATGGCTGAAAACCTTCAATGTCAAACCGAAGGTGGTGAGCGGCCAGCAAGTAGAGTGCGGAGGCGCCATGGTGGGCAAGATGCCTAATGTCACCTAGCTCAAGGGCACCTATGTGGATACCATAAAGGGGTGGCAATCGGGGTGGTTCTACATCACCGAGCCGCGCGACTCCAACTAGGTGGCGGCCCCCAAATTTCGATCCGGAATTCCCACGCGGCACACCTCCTCGAAAAAGAAGGGCCTGTCCTGGGGGTTCTTCAACAGAGCTAACCGGACTCCAGACCTGTATCCAGAACATGATGAACAAGAAAGTTAAACTTGTCAATGTGGTCTAGGTTATGCTCGTCCGCCGGATCCTTCCGTGCCAACGACAGGCATTCAATTTGTGGGATTTCGACTTGGCCAAGCACCAGATGCTGTGAGAGCTCTACGACACGGCGCACAAGGACATCTGGAGGGTGCTGTTCAAGAGCGCCGAGATCCCTCCCCCTCTTACTGAAGACCGCAGACTCAGCGCAAAGCGCCATGCCGGTCTGGTAAGCATTTATATTTCTCGGGGTATTTATTTGCCCAGGTTTCGTTATGTGTAGGATCTAAGCTCCCATGTCGCTCACAGGACTGGATAAAGACAGCGGAGCAGCTTGATTGCCCAGCCCCCCTGCCCGAAGATCCAAACGCTCTACTGACGAAGATGCTGATCCCGGCACCTTACGAGGTGCCAGAAAAGATGTCCAAGAAGAAGGCCGCGGGGACCCGAAAGGGTCTCCGGCGCAAGATGGTTCTGTCAGACTCATCATCCGATGAGTCCGACGCGCACTCCTCCCACGGAAACGAGGAGGAGAAAAGTTCTCCCCCCCATCCGGGGGAGACAAGAAAAAGAAGGCCGACCCATCCGGGGAGGCCGAAGGGTCCAAGAAGGGAAAGACCCTCCCTCCGGACTGTGCCACGACGGCCGCCGACAGTGGCGACGAGTGGCTACCCAGGGACAAGCCCCTGGCGAAATCGTAAGTGTCCGTACACCATAGTATTTCATGGTACGTTTTATTGTACTGCCCTTGCTCATGCCAAACCCGATTATGCAGTCTGGCCCGAGCTCGTCTCAACGTACCCTCGTCGAGCGGCTCTTTGAGCTCGTCGGATATGAACAGAGGTTCTCCTCTGACGGCTTCCACCCCTCGCCCTACAGACAACGCCGGGGTGGTGTCTCAAGAGGCACCGTCCCAAGGGGAGGCGGTCCTGGGGGTGCCTCACGGCGACCTCCCGGACCCTGGGTAACAAGGAAGCGAGGCTCCTACGGGCTTCGAGTTCAGGCCCCAGCCGGACATTGCGCCGGAGCCTTCAATGGTTCCGGACTTCGGTAGGTGGTCCCCCATTAAGGGGGGCCAACCGTCCATGTCGGTGTCCTCTGTCCAACCAGAGGCACCGAACAACTTGCTGGAAGCGCTTCATAGCGCTTCAATTGACGAAGAACACCGCACTATCATGAGTGCAGTGGTTAAGAAGGTTCAGTCCGCCAAGAACGGACTGACCGAAGCCTGCGCCAGCCTCCTAACAGGCTTTGAGGTGAACAATCAAAGTATAAGAAAATATTACCGCATAGATAGTAGCCCCTGATGCTCTTTTCGGCGTTCGGGAAGAAAAGCCGAATAGAGAATCAAATGATAACCCAAGAGTCCAATTAGAGTATGTCTATGTGTATGTGCAGGTTTCCCTACTGGCCGCTGCCGCACGTACTGCGGAGGTCACTGCGCTGAAGCAGGACCTGAAGCGGTCCGAGGACGAGCTCGGCCTTACCAAGAGGTAGCTCGAAGAGAGCAAAGGTAAGAAATACCCCTGTCTATGTAGTTAAAAAGAAGTTTGGGTGTAAAGTAATAGGATCATCATGGATTTGTCAGGGGCCACGACTGAGGTGGAGACCCTGAGGAGTGCGTTGTCCGCGGCCGAAGACAAAGCGGCCAAAGAACGTATTGAACGGGAGAAACAAGAACCCCGAGTGGGCGAGGTGCAGAAAGAGCTCGAGGCTCTTGCCAAGAAGCATGAGTCCTTGGAGCTTGTTTCCAAGACGCGGGAATCCGAGATCGCGCAGGCGCTTGAAAGCGTCCCGAGCGCCAAGGCCGAAGCCCACAAGGCCCTCCAGGAGATTGATGCGGCAAAGAAGATAGCAGCGGGTAAGGCATTCAATATGCAAAGCAAGCATGTGAAGGAGACTTTCCTTTTTCTTACCCGAGGTCGGAGCTCTCCAGGAGTGTTTGCAGATCTTCCCCGCAGTGTGCTGGATGCCGCGGAATTTACCGGGCTGAGGAGGGGAGCTCAACGGAGAAGTTGTTCTGGTCTCAGTATACTGGAACCGAACGCCACATGGCCTTGAGCGACCAGCTGAAGCAGTTGGTCGAACTTCACAGGGCGACCGAACAGGCCATGAAGGGCCTTATAGTCCGGATGTGGCCTGGCGAGCCCCTGTCCGGGAGCTACTTCGGTCTGGTGCGACAGCTGGTGGAAGCCTGCCCACGGCTTGAGGTCATCAAGCGGTCCGTCTGCATCGAAGGTGCACGTAGGGCTTTTGCTCGGGCGAAGGTGCACTGGGCGAAGCTAGACGCCGTGAAGCTTGTGAAGGAGGGGCCGCCGGAGGCAAGGAGCATCGCCGCCCTGAGAATTATTATGAGGGTCTCCTGGAGGGATCCCGCCTAGTGGTAGATGAGTGTGCCAAGGATGTAATTTTTGAATGAACATGCTCATGTGATCCTGTAATATGAAACGAGTTCATTTGCGCCATGCGACACTTTCTTAATTTAAAATATTACCTTCTGTGCGGCCATTTATAAAATCTGAGAGTTGGCCAGTCGTCGGCTTCTGCCTCCATGTAACTAGTATCGGGGTGTTTGGGATAAACCTGAACACTCTTTACCCCAATTTTGGGTCCTCCAAGGGAGGTGTTCAGCACAACGAACCAGGCGATCAGACTATAATGCTTTATCACTCTCACTTAGCCATAGAAGTCTATGATTTTAAATTTTTGGCGAAGCCCCTGGTATTCGGAGGGCCGAATTTGGGGCACTATACATGCCTAAGCCGGATAAGGCCGACTCCTCACCCGAAGTGGAAAAAAGTCTTTAAGGACTTGAGACCTCTCGAACAGCGACCAGTCTCTTGCCTTATCATGACAGTCAGTTTTTGGCTTTCTCTACTGAGGTGCTCGTCTGGAAGAACCGGGACACAATCACAGTAGTTCTCCCACCGCTACCTTAGCCGATATAGTGGAACGTAAGGTACCAAAGCTTGGGAGCCGGGCAACCCAACATTTGACCCAACACATGATTCGGAGCTGATGCATATTATGCTATAAGTTCGGGGTGCCTGTCGAAAGTGTTCGGACTTCTTGCGCCGTATTATGGGGAAAACTAGAGCCCCTGGCGTACCGACCGTACCCGAGCGTGCGGGTGCGGTATGTCGTAAATAGACATATAAGAGAAAGAGAAAAACTTAAATAATACAATGAAATATTAATAATATGCATTGTTATTTGAATAATACGTCGAAGCGTACTGGTACAAGTAGTGCAATGAGCTGAACGTAGGATAATTCGAAATGTCCCATCCAAGGAAAGCTATGCATAAAGAGTGAAAAACGGGTATATCAAGTATTACTAGAGACCACCTGGCGGTTCCCGTGTTCATCTTAGCTTCTTGCTGCATCGGTTGTTGCTTCCGGAATGTGTTCGGTAGTCGTACTACCGCAAAGGCCTTCTGAAGAGTTAGGCCCTGAAAGAGAAAAGGAATGTCAAAGGTATACAGCCCCTGGTGTGGTTAAGCCACAATGCGGGGCGTGTCCTGATTGTGCCCCCGCCTATGTCCATGGTATTTTCAATGCGTAGTTATGTATGCGTGGCACGAATCTCGTTGCTGCACGGGGACTGGGATGGGCGTCGAATTGCTAGGCGAGCGCTGACCGCGCCAGGCGATCATGTTGCAGATTATTTCGGACTCGCTTGAAGGTATCGGGGGCTGTAACGCCGGATGGTTGGTCTGTCTGAACAGGATGCTTTGTGCCTCTGCTGCAAGGGCCGCAGTGTGCTCTTCCGTATGGAGCAAGCATTCTGTGTTTCCATTTACTGTTATGACCCCGCAAGGACCTGGCATCTTGAGCTTGAGATATGCATAATGCGGCACTGCATTGAATTTTGCAAATGTTGTCCGTCCGAGCAGTGCATGACAGCCACTGCGAAACGGGGCGATGTCGAAGATTGACTCTTCGCTTCGGAAGTTATCCGGTGATCCGAAGACCACTTCCAGTGGCATTGAGCCTGTGCAATGGGCCTCTACACCTGGGATGACACCTTTGAAGGTGGTTTTGTTGGGTTTGATCCTTGAGGGATCGATACCCATTTTTCGCACTGTATCCTGATAAAGCATGTTCAGGATGCCGCCGCCGTCCATAAGGACTCGAGTGAGATGAAATCCGTCAATGATGGGGTCTAGGACTAGTGCGGCAGATCCGCCATGACGGATGCTAGTGGGGTTGTCCCTGCGATCGATGGTGATCGGACAACCAGACCATGGGTTGAACTTCAGGGCGACGGGCTCCATCGCGTAGACGTCCCTTAGTGCATGCTTCCGCTCCCTCTTGGGAATGTGGGTTGTGTATATTATGTTTACTGCCTTTACTTGTGGGGGAAACCCCTTCTGTCCTCCTGGGTTCGGCGGCCGGGGCTTCTCCTCGTCATCACTATGCAGCCCCTTGTCCTTGTTTTCAGCATTTAACTTGCCGGCCTGCTAGAACACCCAGCATTCTCTATTGGTGTGATTGGCTGGCTTTTCAGGGGTGCCGTGGATTTGACACGAGGGATCCAGTATGCGATCCAGACTGGACGGAGCTAGAGTATTTCTTTTGAATGACTTTTTCCGCTGACCAGATCTAGAGCCTTTGAATCCGGCGTTGACTGCCGTACCTTCGGTGTTATCGCCGTTATTGCAGCATTTTGGTCTATGACGACGCTGCCTACCGTTAACGTCTTTGGTATCCGAGGTATTCGGATTCCTTGATGTGTTGTTGCTACGAGCCAGCCAGCTGTCCTCGCTCGCGCAAAAGCTGGTCATGAGTGTTGTGAGGGCTGCCATATATTTCGGCTTCTCCTGGCCGAGGTGGCGGGCGAGCCACTCATCGTGGATGTTATACTTGAATGCCGCTAGGGCTTCTTGATACGTCTCCGACGTATCTATAATTTTTGATTGCTCCATGCTATATTATCTACTGTTTTGGACTATATTGGGCTTTATTTTCCACTTTTATATTATTTTTGGGACTAACCTATTAACCGGAGGCCCAGCCCAGAATTGCTGTTTTTTTTGCCTATTTCAGTGTTTCGGATAAACGGAATATCAAACGGAGTCCAAACGGAATAAAATCTTCGGGAACATGATTTTCTCACCGAACGTGATCCAGGAGACTTGGACCCTGGTCCAAGGAACAAAAGAGGCGGTCACGAGGGTGGGGGGCGCCCCCCCCCCTAGGGCGCGCCCCTGCCTCGTGGGCCCCTCGTTGCTCCTCCGACGTACTTCTTCCTCCTATATATACACACGTACCCCCAAACGATCAGAACAGGAGCCAAAAACCTAATTCCACCTGAGGGAGTCCTGGATTAGGGGGTGTTCGAGTAGCCGGACTATGCCTTCAGCCGAACTCCATGACTATGAAGATACAAGATTGAAGACTCCGTCCCGTGTCCGGATGGGACTTTCCTTGGCGTGGAAGGCAAGCTTGGCGATGCGGATATTCAAGATCTCCTACCATTGTAACCGACTTTGTGTAACCCTAACCCTCTCCGGTGTCTATATAAACCGGAGGGTTTTAGTCCGTAGGACAACTTCATCATACAACAATCATACCATAGGCTAGATTTTAGGGTTTAGCCTCCTTGATCTCGTGGTAGATCTACTCTTGTACTACCCATATCATCAATATTAATCAAGCAGGACGTAGGGTTTTACCTCCATCAAGAAGGCCCGAACCTAGGTAAAACATTGTGTCCCTTGTCTCATGTTACCACCGGCCTAGACGCACAGTTCGGGACCCCCTACCCGAGATCCGCCAGTTTTGACACCGACATTGGTGCTTTCATTGAGAGTTCCTCTCTGTCGTCGCTTGCAGGCCCGATGGCTTCTTCGATCATCAACCACGATGCAGTCTAGGGTGAGACTTTTCTTGCCGGACAGATCTTCGTCTTCGGCGGCTTCGCACTGCGGGCCAACTCGCTTGGTCACCTTGAGCAGATCGAAAGTTACGCCCCTGGCCATCAGGTCAGGTTTGGAAGCCTAAACTACACGGCTGACATCCGCGAGGACTTGATCTTCGACGGATTCGAGCCACAGCCAAGCGTGCCGCACTGTCTCGATGGGCATGACATAGCTCTGCCGCCGAACATCGCCTTGGAGGCCGCACACGCATCGGTTCCGACCATTGATTCGGAGCCCACTACGCCAATCAAGGATCAGCGGTTGGATGCTGCCTCAGGGGCTGCGATCTCAGAGGCGATCGAGCCGAACTCCAGCCCCGCACTCCGTATGGCCTGTGACTCCGAGGAGCCGGATTCCTCTTCGAACTCCGAGCCCCCGCCGATCGAATCCGATTGGGCGCCGATAATGGAGTTCACAGCCGCGGACATCTTTCAGCACTCGCCCTTCGGCGACATCCTGAATTCTCTAAAGTCTCTCTCTTTATCAGGAGAGTCCTGGCCAGACTACGGTCAGCAAGGTTCGTATACGGACAATGAAGAAATTCAAAACCCACCCACCACCCACTTCGTAGCCACTGTCGACGACTTAACCGACATGCTTGACTTCGACTCCGAAGACATCGGCGGCATGGACGACGATGCAGGAGACGAACAAGAACCAGCACCTGTAGGGCGTTGGAAGGCCACCTCGTCATATGACATATATATGGTGGACACTCCAAAGGATGGAGATGGACATGGAACAGCGGTGGACGATACCTCTAAGAAACAGCCCAAGCGCCGGCGTTAGCGGCGCCGCTATAAATCCCGCCAAAGCAAAAACGGTGATTCCGGCACGGGAGATAATACTACTCCGGATAGCGTCGAAGAACACCCCCTCCAGCAAAATTCGGCACAGGAGGACAGATAAGCCAGCCCTCACGAGAGGGCGGCGGACTAAGAGGTTGAGGACGATAATTATACGCCTCCCTACGAAGACGAGGCAAGCCTCGACGACAACGAGTTCGTCATGCCAGAGGATCTTGCCGAACAAGAGCGTTTTAAACGCAGGCTCATGGCCACGTCAAGCAGCCTCAAGAAAAAGCGGCAACAGCTTAGAGCTGATCAGGATTTGCTAGCTGACAGATGGACTGAAGTCCTTGCGGCCGAAGAGTATGAACTCGAACGCCCCTCCAAGAGTTACCCAAAGCGCAGGCTGCTACCGCAACTAGAGGAGGAAGCACCTACATCACCAGTGCATGACATGTCCGACCGGCCACCTCGTGGCCGCGACAGAGAGGCCTCTTGGCCCTCCACTCAAGCCATGCCCTGGCACCGCGTCAAGCATACTAAGGCACGGGAAAATGCGCCCGACCTGTGCGACATCCTGGAGGACAAGGCAAGGCAAACAAGATCAATCTACGGATCGCGCAGGCGCCCCATGGCACGTGACGGTGATTGTCACTCCGGACGCAATGAATCCGGCCGGGCCGAACTCAACAGACAAAGCTTCTTCGAGCTGCATCGTGATATAGCCCAATACAGAGGCGCCGCACACCCACTATGCTTCACAGATGAAGTAATGGATCATAAAATCTCTGAGGGCTTCAAACCCGTAAACATCAAACCGTACGATGGCACAATAGATCCTGCGGTATGGATCGAGGATTATCTCCTTCATATCCACATGGCCCGCGGCGATGATCTACACGCCATCAAATACCTCCCACTCAAACTTAAGGGACCGGCCCGGCATTGGCTTAACAGCTTGCCAGCAAACTCAATCGGTTCTTGGGAGGACCTGGAAGCCGCATTCCTTGACAACTTCCAGGGCACTTATGTGCGACCACTGGATGCCGATGACCTAAGCCACATTAATTCAGCAGCCAGAAGAATCGGCCAGGCAATTCTGGACACGGTTCCTAACAAAGAAAAACTAGATAGTCGACTGTCCGGACGCAGAGTCCTTAGCGGCCTTCAAGCATAATATCCGTGATGAGTGGCTGGCCCGGCACCTGGGACAGGAAGTCGAAATCTATGGCAGCCCTCACGACACTCATGACCCGCTTTTGCGTGGGAGAAGACAGCTGGCTAGCTCGCAGTAACAACTTAACCAAGAACACTGGTAATTCGAATACCAAGGACAAAAGTGATAGGTCGCGTCGGAACAAGCAAAAGCGCCACGTTAATAGCGACAGCAACGAGGATATGGCAGTTAATGCCGGATTCCGAGGCTACAAATCCGGTCAACGGAAACAACCATTCAAAAGAAAAACTTAGGGCCCGTCCAGTTTGGACCGAATACTCGACCGCTTGTGCCAGATAGATGGCACCCCCGAAAAGCCAGCCAATCACACCAACAGGGATTGTTGGGTGTTCAAGCAGGCAGGCAAGTTAAGAGCCGAAAACAAAGATAAGGGGCTGCATAGCGACGACGAGGAGGAGCCCAGGCCGCCGAACAACAGTGGACAGAAGGGATTTCCCCCGCAAGTGCGGACAGTGAACATGATAACTTCCGAAGCGAGGAGTTAATCTTCGACATAGTCCCGTTCCGTAGTGGCTATCACGCACTGCTCGGGCGAACCGCATTCGCAAAATTCAACGTGGTACCGCACTATGCATACCTCAAGCTCAAGATGCCAGGCCCTAGGAGAGTAATCATGGTCAATGGGAACACTGAACGCTCCCTCCGAACGGAGGAGCACACGGCAGCGCTCGCAGCAGAAGTACAAAGCAGCCTCTCTAGGCAGTTCTCCAGTCCGGCCTTCAAAAAGCCGGACACTGTCAAGCGCGCCCGGAGTACCCTACAACAAGACCGCCTGGCACGTTCCGAGCTAGCATAGCAATGCGGCCCCAACCCTAGCCCTCGCGATATAGCGAAACCAGCGCTTCGCGTACATAACTACGCTCTTGAAATACCATGGGCACAGGGGAAGGGCACTATCACGACACGCCTGAAATACGGCTTAAACCGCACCAGGGGCTGCCGGATTCCTTCTTTTTTCTCTTACTCTCAGGACTCCATACTTCGGACAACCCATTCGGCAATTCAACTGCCACACAAACGATGCAAGATCCAGGGAAGCAGACAAGCCACGCCGCATTATGGAACTCCCAGGTGGTCTCTATTGCGAGCAGTATACCTGTTTTTTAATACAATTCCACAGCCTGCCCCTTGCTAGGACATGTTAAATAGTCCAATTTATTTTGCTTATCGCACTATTTGTATCGTTCCTCTTTCATAGCAGCCTTTCTATAAACAATGCATAGCTTTTTGTCTATTTTTTGCATTACCCTTTTTTCTATATATATGTTTATTAATAACATGCTGCATCCGTACACTGTGGTACGGCAAAATACGCCAGGGGCTTCAGTACCCATCAATATGGCGTGAGAAGTCCGTCCACTTTCACAAGTGCGGCACCCCGAACTTATATCACTATATGCATCAGCT
Organism: Triticum urartu; assembly: GCF_056163025.1. Classification (NCBI taxonomy): domain Eukaryota; kingdom Viridiplantae; phylum Streptophyta; class Magnoliopsida; order Poales; family Poaceae; genus Triticum; species Triticum urartu. Next base: position 504,528,109 of record NC_141874.1, read on the forward strand.
CCGAATCATGATTTGGGTCAATAGTTGGGTTTGCCCGGCTCCTATGTTTTGGTGCCTTACGTTCCGCTATATCGGCTAAGGTAGCACTAGGAGAACCACTGCGATTGTGCCCCAGTTGAGCTGGGCGAGCACCTCAGTGGAGAAAGCTAAAACTGACTATCATGATGAGGCAAGAGACCGGTCGCTGTTCAAGAGGTTTTTCGAGTCCTTAAGGCTTATGCCGCTTCGAGCGAGGAACCGGCTTTGTCCGGCCAAGGTGTGGATAGCGCCTCGAACTCGGTCTTCCGAATACTAGGGGCTTCGCCGAAATTTAAAATTATAGAGTTCTATGGCTAAGTGAGAGTGTTCAAGCATTATAGTCCGATTGCCTTGTTTGTTGTGCTGACCGCCTCCCTCGACGGACCCAATCATGGGAAAAAGAGCGCTCAGGTTTATCCCGAACACCCCAGCACTAGTGGCATGGGGGCAGAAGCCGATGACTGGCCATCTCTCAATTTTTTGATAAACGGCCGCATAGAAAGTAATATTTCAAATTCAAGCATTGCTTAGCGCATATGAACAAGTTTTCAGCGCACAGGATAACACGAGCGAGTTCATTCAAAAATTACATCCTTGGTACATTCATCCGCCACAAGGCGGGCACCAGCAAGAACATCCTTGTAATAGTTCTCGAGCTTGCGATGCTCCTTCCCCGGCGGCGGCCCGTCCTTCACAAGCTTCTCACCGTCCAGCTTCCCCCAGTGCACCTTTGCACGGGCAAGGGCCCTACGGGCACCTTCGATGCAAACGGAGCGCTTGATGACCTCGAGCCTTGGACAAGCCTCCACCATCCGCCGCACCAGTCTGAAGTAGCTCCCAGGCAGGGCCTCTCCAGGCCACAGCCGAACTATGAAGCCCTTCAGGGCCTGTTCGGCCGCCTTGTGGAGCTCGACCAGCTGCTTCAGCTGATCGCTCAAGGGCACAGGGTGTCCAGCCTCAGCGTACTGAGACCAGAACACCTTCTCCGTCGAGCTGCCTTCCTCGGCTCGGTAGAATGCGACGGCATCGGATACGCTGCGGGGAAGATCTGCGAATGCCCCTGGAGAGCTCCGGATTCGGGTAAGTAACAAGTAGTTTACTTTTATATGTCTGCTTTGCATATAGAATGCCTTACCCGCCGCTATCTTTTTCACTGCATCCAATTCCTGGAGGGCCTTCTGGGCTTCGGCCTTGGCAGATTTGGCGGTTTTAAGGGCCGCAGCAAGCTCGGACGCTCGCGTCTTCGAGTCGAGCTCCAAACTCTCATGTTTTTGTATGAGAACCTGAAGCTCTTGCCGCACCTTGCCGACTTGCGCCTCAAATTTCTCCCACTCGGCGCGCTCCGTGGCCGCTTTCTTCTCGGCCTCGGACAGCGCCTGCTTGAGGGTCGCCACCTCAGTTGTGGCCCCTACAAGAAGCAGTATACTCCTGTCATTTTTTGCAATTGCGCCTCCCTATAGGAATTTTTTCTATAAGGTATCTCTTACCTTCTTTCTCCTCGAGCTGCCGTTTGGCAAGGCCGAGCTCTTGCTCGGTCCACTCGAGGCCCTGCTTCAGGGCACCCACCTTCTCAGTCAGTGCGGCAGTGGCCAGCAGCAAAGCCTGCATACGTATATTGACTCCTTTTTAGTTAGACTCCTGCGATATTTAATAGATCCTCTATTCGGCTTTTCTTTCCAAACACCAAATAGAGCATCAGGGGCTACTGTCTATACGGTAATATTTTTACATATTTTTACTTACCTCGAAGCCTGTTAGAAGGCTAGCACAAGCTTCAGTCAGTCCGCTTTTGGCGGACCGAACCTTCTGGACCACCGTACTCATGATGGCATGGTGCTCCTCGTCGATGGAGGCGCCCTTAAGCTCCTCCAGCAGATTGTCTGACGCCTCCGGTTGGACGGAGGACGCCGGCTCAGTAGGCTTGCTCCTCTTGGCAGGAGTTCGCCTACCGCGGTCCGGAACCGTTGATGATTCCGGTGCAGTGTCCGGCTTAAAGCTGGACTTGGAGCCCAGGGGGATCTTGTCCCCTTCACTCCTGGAGTCCGGGAGGTCGCCCCGCGGCTCCTCCTGGACCACCTCCTCTCGCCCCGGAGCTTGTCGTGACGCCACTTCAGCGTCATCCGCAGCACAGGGGGAAGCAGTAGATGGAACTGAATTCACGTCCGATGAATCCAGGGAGCCGCTCGACGACTCGTCGAGCCCGTCCTTGGGCGGACTGCATGATTATATTCGACATTAGGGAAAGCTGTGCAACAAAAGGAATATCACGAGTTACTCTGGTATCCGAACACTTACGATCTCGCCGGACGCTTGGCCCTGTCTGGCCACTCCTCTTCGTCCTCGTCGGCGTCGGGGACGTAGTCCGGCGGAGGGGTTTTCCTCTTCTTGGACCCCTCGGCCTCCCCTACTGGGGCGGCCTTCCTCTTCTCTCCTCCCCCCGCTAGAGGGGGAGAGGTTTCTTCTTCCTCCTCCTCGTTTTCACGGGAGGAGTGCGTCTCGGACTCGTCGGACGACGAGTCCGACACCACCATATGCCGGGAACTCTTTCGAGTCCCCATGGCCTTCTTCTTCTTGGCCTTCTTCTACGGCACCACATAAGGTGCCGGAACCAACAGCTTCTTTAGGAGAGCAGGGGCTGGGTCTTCCGGCAAGGGAGCTGGACAGTTAATCTGTCCGGACTTCTCCCACCAATCCTGTCAAAGGTGAGGGATTTTAGATCCCGCATAGAGTCAAACTATGAAAAAACTTAACATCCTGTAAAAGATGGAAATATCTTACCTCGCCAGCAGGACGCTGCGAGCTGAATCCGCGGTCTTCGGAGGCGGATGTGGGAGCCTCGGCGCCTTTGGTTAGCCCCCTCCAGACATCTTCGTACGTCGTGTCGAAGAGCCTGCTCAGAGTTCGGTGCTGCGCCGGGTTGAACTCCCACAAATTGAAGTCCCGTTCTTGACACGGGAGGATCCGGCGGACGAGCATGACCTGGATTATGTTGACAAGCTTGAGCTGCTTGTTCACCAGGGACTGGATGCATTTTTGCAGTCCGATCAACTCTTCTTTATCGCCCCACGACAAGCTCGTCTCCTTCCAGGACGTGAGCCGCGTCGGGGGTCCGGATCGGAATTCAGGGGCTGTGATCCACTTCGGATCGCGTGGCTCAGTGATGTAAAACCACCCTGACTGCCACCCCTTCAAGGTCTCCACAAAGGAGCCCTCAAGCCATAGGACGTTGGCAATTTTGCCCGCCATGGCACCTCCGCACTCCGCCTGGTTGCCGCGCACCACCTTTGGCTTGACGTTGAAGGTCTTCAGCCAAAGGCCGAAATGGCGGCGAATGCAGAGGAAAGCCTCGCGCACGACGATAAACGCCGAGATATTGAGGATGAAGTTCGGGGCCAGATCGTGGAAATCTAGGCCATAGTAGAACATGAGCCCGCGGACAAATGGGTGGAGAGGAAAACCCAGTCCGCGGAGGAAGTGGGGAAGAAATACTACCCTCTCATGGGGCCTTGGGGTGGGGAGAAGCTGCCCCTCCTCAGGAAGCCGGTGCGCGATGTCTTTGGACAAGTAGCCGGCCTTCCTTAACCTTTTGACATGGCCCTCCGTGACGGAGGAGACCATCCACTTGCCTCCCGCTCCGGACATTGTTGGAGAGGGTTGAGGTAGGAAGTGCGGGCTTGGGCGCTGGAGCTCGGGTGCGCAGAAGATGGATAGGCAAAGGAGGAAGAAGGCATAGGTAAAAAGGTGGATCCTTATCCCCTTATCTGGGCGGATGCGACTATGCGTCCCCACCAGCCTAGTAAAACTCGCTTGCCTCCCAAGCGCCGTGATAAGTGGTGCGGTTGGGTTATCCATGTCCGTATTAATGATAATCCTGTAAACAAAGGGGACACGATCTCTGCTTTGACAAGACGTGCCAAGGAAACCGCCTCGCAAAACACGATGAGGTGGAGAAGTGAAAACGATTCGAATAAAGGCTTGGCCGTAGTGTGATGTCACCCTGCGGAATACGTCAGCAGATTATATTTGTGTTAATATTATTCTCTCTATGGCAATACGTGGAAGCTTATTTTGCAGAGCCGGACACTACTCTTGGTGTTTACAAACTTTTATGAAGAATTTGGAGAAGGAACCCGCCTTGCAATGCTGAAGACAATCTGCGCGCCGGACTCGTCGTCATTGAAGCCTGGTTCAGGGGCTACTGAGGGAGTCCTGGATTAGTGGGTGTTCGGGTAGCCGGACTATGCCTTCAGCCGAACTCCAGGGCTATGAAGATACAAGATTGAAGACTCCGTCCCATGTCCGGATGGGACTTTCCTTGGCGTGGAAGGCAAGCTTGGCGATGCGGATATTCAAGATCTCCTACCATTGTAACCGACTTTGTGTAACCCTAACCCTCTCCGGTGTCTATATAAACCGGAGGGTTTTAGTCCGTAGGATAACTTCATCATACAACAATCATACCATAGGCTAGCTTTTAGGGTTTATCCTCCTTAATCTCATGGTAGATCTACTCTTGTACTACCCATATCATCTATCAAGCAGGACGTAGGGTTTTACATCCATCAAGAGGGCCTGAACCTGGGTAAAACATTATGTCCCTTGTCTCCTGTTACCATCCGGCCTAGACGCACAGTTTGGGACCCCCTACCCGAGATCCGCCGGTTTTGACACCGACACCACCGCCGCAACTTTCTGTATCCACGAGATCCCATCTTGGGGCCTGTTCCGGAGCTCCGCCGGAAGAGGGCCGTCATCACGAAGGGCTTCTACATCATCCTAGCCCCTCCGATGAAGTGTGAGTAGTTTACCTCAGACCGGGTCCATAGTTAGTAGCTAGATGGCTTCTTCTCTCTCTTTGAATCTCAATACAAAGTTCTCCCCCTCTCTTGTGGAGATCTATTCGATGTAATCTTCTTTTTGCGGTGTGTTTGTTGAGACCGATGAATTGTGGGTTTATGATCAAGTCTATCTATGAATAATATTTGAATCTTCTCTGAATTCTTTTATGTATGATTGGTTATCTTTGCAAGTCTCTTCGAATTATTCGTTTGGTTTGGCCAACTAGATTGGTAGTTCTTGCCATGGGAGAAGTGCTTGGCTTTGGGTTCGATCTTGCGGTGTCCTTACCCAGTGACAGAAGGGGCAGCAAGCCATGTATTGCATCTTTGCCATCGAGGATAACAAGATGGGGTTTATTTCATATTGCATGAATTTATCTCTCTACATCATGTCATCTTGCTTAAGGCGTTACTCTGTTTTTAACTTAATACTCTAGATGCATGCTGGATAGCGGTCGATGAGTGGATTAATAGTAGTAGATGCAGAATCATTTCGATCTACTTGTCACGGACGTGATGCCTATATACATGATCATGCCTAGATATTCTCATAACTATGCTCAATTCTGTCAATTGCTCAACAATAATTTGTTCACCCACCGTAGAATACTTATGCTCTTGAGAGAAGCCACTAGTGAAACCTATGGCCCCGGGTCTATTCTCATCATATCAATCTCCATCACTTTAATCTTGCTTTGATTTTTTACTTTGCTTTTACTTTTTACTTTGCATCTTTATACCAAAAATACCAAAAATATTATATCTATCAGATCTCACTCTCGTAAGTGACCGTGAAGGGATTGACAACCCCTAATCGCGTTGGTTGCGAGTAGCTGTCATTTTGTGCAGGTACGAGGGACTTGAGCGTGGCCTCCTACTGGATTGATACCTTTGGTTCTCAAAAACTGAGGGAAATACTTACGCTACTATGCTGCATCATCCCTTCCTCTTCGGGGAAAACCAATGCATGCTCAAGACGTAGCAAGAAGGATTTCTGCCGCCGTTGTCGGGGAGTCTACGCAAAAAGTCAACATACCAAGTACCCATCACAATCCCTATCTCTCGCATTACATTATTTGCCATTTGCCTCTCGTTTTCATCTCCCCCCAATTCACCCTTTCTGTTTTATTCGCCCTCTCTCTATCCTCCCTCCCTATTTGCCTCTTTTTGCCCGCTTCCCTTTTTGTTTGCTCGTGTGTTAGATTGCTTGTTTGTCGCGATGGCTCAAGATACTACTAAATTGTGTGACTTCACCAATACCAATAATAATGATTTCCCTAGCACTCCGATTGCTCCTCTTACCGATGCTGAATCTTGTGAAATTAATACTACTTTGTTGAATCTTGTTATGAAAGATCAATTCACCGGCCTTCCTAGTGAAGATGCCGCTACTCATCGGAATAGCTTCGTTGATTTATGTGATATGCAAAAGAAAAAAGATGTCAATAATGATGTCGTTAAGTTGAAGCTATTTCCTTTTTCGCTTAGAGATCGTGCTAAAGCTTGGTTTTCGTCTTTGCCTAAGAATAGTATTGATTCATGGAACAAGTGCAAAGATGCTTTTATCTCTAAGTATTTTCCTCCCGCTAAGATCATCTCTCTTAGAAATGATATTATGAACTTTGAACAACTTGATTATGAACATGTTGCACAAGCTTGGGAGAGAATGAAATTAATGATACGTAATTGCCCTACTCATGGTTTGAATTTGTGGATGATCATACAAATTTTTTACGCCGGATTGAATTTTGCTTCTAGAAATCTTTTAGATTCGGCCGCAGGAGGCACTTTTATGAAAATCACTTTAGGAGATGCTACTAAACTCCTAGATAATATTATGGTTAATTATTCTCAATGGCATACTGAAAGATCTTCTAATAAAAAAGTGCATGCGATAGAAGAAATCAATGTGTTGAGTGGAAAGATGGATGAACTTATGAAATTATTTGCTACTAAGAGTGTTTCTTCTGATCCTAATGATATGCCTTTGTCTACTTTGATTGAGAATAACAATGAATCTATGGATGTGAATTTTGTTGGTAGGAATAATTTTGGTAACAACGCTTATAGAGGGAATTTTAATCCTAGGCCATATCCTAGTAATCCTTCTAATAATTATGGGAATTCCTACAACAACTCTTATGGAAATTATAATAAGATGCCCTCTGAATTTGAGAATAGTGTTAAAGAGTTTATGAATTCACAAAAGAATTTTAATGCTTTGCTTGAGGAGAAATTGCTTAAAATTGATGATTTGGCTAGAAACGTTGATAGAATTTCTCTTGAGGTTGATTATTTAAAGCTTAGATCTGTTCCTCCTAAACATGATATCAATGAGTCTCTCAAAGCCATGAGAATTTCCATTGATGAGTGCAAGGAAAGAACTGCTAGGATGCGTGCATCCAAAGATGCCTTTATTAAAGTGTGTTCTTCCAATACCTATGAAAATCAAGATGAAGATCTAAAAGTTATTGATGTGTATCCTATTAAATATTTATTTTGCAATATGAATCTTGATGAAACTGAATATGATCTTCCTTTACCTAGAAGGCGTTCTAAAAATTCGGAGTATTTAGATCTTAATGATGAAATTGATGAAAGTGGGATTGAAAGAAATAAAAATCTAGATGTTGCTAAACTCACTATATTGGATTTCAAGGAATTTAATTATGAAAGTTGCTCTTTAATTGATTGTATTTCCTTGTTGCAATCCATGCTAAATTCTCCACATGCTTATAGTCAAAATAAAGCCTTCACCGAACATATTGTTGATGCCTTGATGCAATCTTATAAAGAAAAACTTGAGTTGAAAGTTTCTATCCCTAGAAAAATCTATGATGAGTGGGAACCAACTATTAAAATTAAAATTAAAGATCATGATTTTTATGCTTTGTGTGATTTGGGAGCTAGTGTCTCTACTATTCCCAAGACTTTGTGTGATTTGCTAGATTTCCGTAATTTTGATGATTGCTCTCTAAAGTTGCATCTTGCGGATTCCACTATTAAGAAACCTATGGTAAGGATTAATGATGTTCTTATTATTGCAAATAGTAATTATGTGCCCGTAGATTTCATTGTTCTTGATATAGATTGCAATCCTTCTTGCCCTATTATTCTTGGTCGACCTTTCCTTAGAACGGTTGGTGCGATTATTGATATGAAGGAAGGGGATATTAGATTTCAATTTCCATTAAAAAAGGGAATGGAAAACATTCCTAGAAATAAAATAAAATTACCATACGAAACTATCATGAGAGCCACTTATGGATTGCCTACCAAAGATGGCAATACCTAGATCTATCCTCGCTTTTATGCCTAGCTAGGGGTGTTAAACGATAGCGCTTGTTGGGAGGCAACCCAATTTTCTTTTTATTCCTTGATTTTTGATCCTGCTTAGTAATAAATAAATTATTTACTCTCTGTTTTGGTTTTGTTTTTTTGTGTTTAATTAGTGTTTGTGCCAAGTAGAACCATTGGGAAGACTTGGGGAAAGTCTTGTTGAACTTGCTGTAAAAAACAGAAACTTTAGCGCTCACGAGAATTGCTGTAATTTTTATTTTAGGAGTGTTATTTAGTTAATTATTTTTGAAGATGATTAATAGATAAATTACTCACGTCCAGAAATTTATTTTAGAATTTTTGGGGTTCCAGATCATGCGCTAGCTACAGATTACTACAGACTGTTCTGTTTTTGACAGATTCTGTTTTTCGTGTGTTGTTTGCTTATTTTGATGAATCTATGGCTAGTAAAATAGTTTATAATCCATAGAAAAGTTGGAATACAGTAGGTTTAACACCAATATAAATAAATAATGAGTTCATTACAGTACCTTGAAGTGGTCTTTTGTTTTCTTTCGCTAACGGAGCTCACGAGTTTTCTATTTTGAGTTTTGTGTTGTGAAGTTTTCAAGTTTTGGGTGAATTATTTTGATGGATCATGGAACAAGGAGTGGCAAGAGCCTAAGCTTGGGGATGCCCATGGCACCCCCAAGATGATCCAAGGACACCAAAAATTCAAAGCTTGGGGATGCCCTGGAAGGCATCCCCTCTTTCGTCCACTTCCATCGGTAATTTACATGGAGCTATATTTTTATTCACCAACATGATATGTATTTTTCTTGGAGCGTCTTGTATTATTTGTGTCTTTGTTTCTTAGTATTCCACAATCATCCTTGCTGTACACACATTTTGAGAGAGCCATACATGAATTAAAATTTGATAGAATACTCTATGTGCTTCACTTATATCTTTTGAGCAAGATAATTTTGCTCTATGTGCTTCACTTATATCTTTTGAGCTAAGTAGTTTTGCTCTATGTTCTTCACTTATATCTTTTGAGCATGATAATTTTGCTCTATGTGCTTCACTTAGATCTTTTAGAGCACGGTGGTGGATTTGTTTTAAAGAAACTATTGATCTCTCATGCTTCACTTAAATTATTTGGGAGTCTCTTAATAGCATGGTAATTTGCTTAATAATAATATGCTTGGTATTCAAGATTTGTGAAACTTTCTTTTGAGTGTGTTGAATACTATGAAAAGATTGAAGCATGATAATTGTTTTGAGATATGGAGGTGATAATATTAAAGTCATGCTAGTTGAGTAGTTGTGAATTTGAGAAATACTCGTGTTGAAGTTTGTGATTCCCGTAGCATGCATGTATGGTGAACCGTTATGTGATGAAGTCGGAGCATGATTTATTTATTGATTGCCTTCCTTATGAGTGGCGGTCGGGGATGAGCGGTGGTCTTTTCCTACCAATCTATCCCCCTAGGAGCATGCGCGTAATACTTTGCTTTGATAACTTCTAGATTTTTGCAATAAGTATATGAGTTCTTTATGACTAATGTTGAGTCCATGGATTATACGCACTCTCACCCTTCCACCTTTGCTAGTCTCTCTAATACCGCGCACCTTTCGCCGGTATCATACACCTACCATATACCTTCCTCAAAATAGCCACCATACCTACCTATTATGGCATTTCCATAGCCATTCCAAGATATATTGCCATGCAACTTTCCACCATCTAGTTCATCATGACACATTCATCATTGTCATATTTCTTAGCATGATCATGTAATTGACATAGTATTTGTGGCAAAGCCACCATTCATAATTGCTTCATACTTGTCACTCTTGATTCATTGCATATCCCGGTACACCGCCGGAGGCATCCATATAGAGGCATACTTTGTTTTAGAATCGAGTTGTAATCATTGAGTTGTAAATAAATAAAAGTGTGATGATCATCATTCAATAGAGCATTGTCCCAATAAAAAAGAGAAAGGCCAAATAAAAAAATAAGTCCCAAAAAAAGAAAATAAATAAAAAGGGGTAATGCTACTATCCTTTTTTCCACACTTGTGCTTCGAAGTAGCACCATGATATAGCGGGTCTCATATATTGTGCTTCAAAGTAGCACCATGTTCTTCATATAGAGAGTCTCATATGTTTTCACTTTCATATACTAGTGGGAATTATACATTATAGAACTTGGCTTGTATATTCCAATGAGGGGCTTCCTCAAATTGCCGTGGGTCTTCGTGAGCAAGCAAGTTGGATGCACACCCACTAGTTTCTTTTGTTGAGCTTTCATGCATTTATAGCTCTAGTGCATCCGTTGCATGGCAATCCCTACTCACTCACATTGATATCTATTGATGGGCATCTCCATAGCCTGTTGATACGCCTAGTTGATGTGAGACTATCTTCTCCTCCTTTTTGTCTTCTCCACAACCACCATTCTATTCCACCTATAGTGCTATATCCATGGCTCACGCTCATGTATTGCGTGAAGATTGAAAAAGTTTTGAAAAAGTTAGAGTATGAAACAATTGCTTGGCTTGTCATCGGGGTTGTGCATGATTTACATACTTTGTGTGGTGAAGATGGAGCATAGCCAGACTATATGATTTTGTAGGGATAACTTTCTTTGGCCATGCTATTTTGAGAAGACATAATTGCTTTGGTAGTATGCTTGAAGTATTATTATTTTTTATGTCAATATAAACTTTTGTCTTGAATCTTTCTAATCTGAATATTCATACCACAGTTAAGAAGATTTGCATTGAAATTATGCCAAGTAGCACTCCGCATCAAAAATTCTCCTTTTATCATTTACCTACTCGAGGACGAGCAGGAATTAAGCTTGGGGATGCCTGATACGTCTCCAACGTATCTATAATTTTTGATTGCTCCATGCTATATTATCTACTATTTTGGACTATATTGGGCTGTATTTTCCACTTTTATATTGTTTTTGGGACTAACCTATTAACCGGAGGCCCAGCCCAGAATTGCTGTTTTTTGCCTATTTCAGTGTTTCGGATAAACGGAATATCAAGCGGAGTCCAAACGGAATAAAATCTTCGGGAACATGATTTTCTCACTGAACGTGATCCAGGAGACTTGGACCCTGCTCCAAGGAACAAAAGAGGCGGTCACGAGGGTGGGGGGCGCCCCCCTAGGGCGTCCCCCTGCCTCGTGGGCCCCTCGTTGCTCCTCCGGCGTACTTCTTCCTCCTATATATAGACACATACCCCCAAACGATCAGAACAGGAGCCAAAAACCTAATTCCACTGCCGCAACTTTCTGTATCCACGAGATCCCATCTTGGGGCCTGTTCCAGAGCTCCGCCGGAAGAGGGCCGTCATCACGGAGGGCTTCTATATCATCCTAGCCCCTCCGATGAAGTGTGAGTAGTTTACCTCAGACCTTTGGGTCCATAGTTAGTAGCTAGATGGCTTCTTCTCCCTCTTTGAATCTCCATACAAAGCTCTCCCCCTCTCTTGTGGAGATCTATTCGATGTAATCTTCTTTTTGCGGTGTGTTTGTTGAGACCGATGAATTGTGGGTTTATGATCAAGTCTATCTATGAATAATATTTGAATCTTCTCTGAATTCTTTTATGTATGATTGGTTATCTTTGCAAGTCTCTTCGAATTATCCGTTTCGTTTGGCCAACTAGATTGGTAGTTCTTTCCATGGGAGAAGTGCTTAGCTTTGGGTTCGATCTTGCGGTGTCCTTACCCAGTGACAGAAGGGGCAGCAAGGCACGTATTGCATCGTTGCCATCGAGGATAAAAAGATGGGGTTTATTTCATATTGCATGAATTTATCTCTCTACATCGTGTCATCTTGCTTAAGGCATTACTTTGTTTTTAACTTAATACTCTAGATGCATGCTGGATAGCGGTCGATGAGTGGAGTAATAGTAGTAGATGCAGAATCATTTCGATCTACTTGTCACGGACGTGATGCCTATATACATGATCATGCCTAGATATTCTCATAACTATGCTCAATTCTGTCAATTTCTCAACAATAATTTGTTCACCCACCGTAGAATACTTATGCTCTTGAGAGAAGCCACTAGTGAGACCTATGGCCCCCAGGTCTATTCTCATCATATCCATCTCCATCACTTTAATCTTGCTTTGCTTTTACTTTTTACTTTGCATCTTTATACCAAAATACCAAAAATATTATATCTATCAGATCTCACTCTCGTAAGTGACCGTGAAGGGATTGACAACCCCTAATCGCGTTGGTTGCGAGTAGCTATCATTTTGTGCTGGTACGAGGGACTTGACCGTGGCCTCCTACTGGATTGATACCTTGGTTCTCAAAAATTGAGGGAAATACTTACGCTACTCTGCTGCATCATCCCTTCATCTTCAGGGAAAACCAACACATGCTCAAGACGTAGCACTTCTGCATCGGGACAGTCTACAAATTTGATTTTTCTTAGTCAGGAACCGTGTCCAGAATTGTCTGGCCGATTCCCCTGGCTGCTGGGTTATGTGGCTCAAGTCATCAGCATCCGGTGGCCGTACATAAGTGCCCTGGAAGTTGTCAAGAAATGCATCTTCCAAATCCTCCCAACTACCGACGGAATCTGCCGTCAAGCTATTCAGCCAATGCCGAGCTGGTCCTTTGAGTTTTAGTGGGAGGTACTTGATGGCATGTAGATCGTCACTGCGGGCCATGTGGATGTGAAGGAGGAAATCCTCAATCCATACAGCGGGATCTGTTGCGCTGTCGTATGATTCGATGTTTACGGGTTTGAAACCCTCCGGGAATTCATGATTCATAACTTCATCAATGAAGCATAGGGGTTGTGCGGCGCCTTTGTGCCGGGCTATATCCCGACGTAGTTCGTATGAGTCTTGTCTGTTGTATTCGGCTCGGCCGGATTTACACTTGGTGTATCCGACGCGATGATCATCATCCCGTGTGGGCGCACGGGTTCGTGTCTCGTATATTGACCTTGCGATTTTTGCCTTACTGTCCAATATGTCTCGCAGGTCCTCTGTGTTACCCCGGTCTGTAGTATTTTTGACTGAGTAGTGACGGGGTGCGAGCTGAACTTTAGGCTGAAATGCCTTACTAACTCGGCCGCGTAGTGGCCGGTCAGCCGCATTGTACACTGGTGAATGAGGTTTCAATGCTTCTTCCTCGAGGTGAGGTAGCAACCTTCGTTTTGGGTAACTCTTGCATGGGCGCTCGAGTTCATGCTCTTCGGCCGCAAGGACTTTGGTCCACCTGTCTGCTAGCAAGTCTTGATTAGCTTGAAGCTGTTGCTGCTTTTTCTTCAGGCTATTTGCCGTGGCCATAAGCCGGCGCTTGAAGCGCTCTTGCTCGACGGGGTCCTCAGGCACGATAAACTCGTCGTCGCTGAGGCTCGCATCGTCTTCGGAGAGAGGCATATAATTGTGCTCCTCCGGTTCTCCATATGCTGCCCGCTCTGGAGGGCTAGCTTGTTCGTCTCCGGCTCTACATCGTGCTGGAGCGGATTGTTGTTGTCTTCGGCACTATCCGGAGTATTATTATCTCATGTGCCGGCATCACTGCTCTTATTGTGGCGGGACTTAGAGCGGCGCCGCTGACGTCGGTGTCAAAACCGGCGGATCTCGGGTAGGGGGTCCTGAACTGTGCGTCGAAGGCGGATGGTAACAGGAGGCAGGGGACACGATGTTTTACCCAGGTTCAGGCCCTCTTGATAGAGGTAAAACCCTACGTCCTGCTTGATTGTGCTTGATGATATGTATTACAAGAGTAGATCTACCACGAGATCAGAGAGGCTAAACCCTAGAAGCTAGCCTATGGTATGATTGTCTGTCATCCTACGGACTAAAACCCTCCGGTTTATATAGACACCGTAGGGGGCTAGGGTTACACAAGGTCGGTTACAAAGGAGGAGATATACATATCCGTATTTCCTAGCTTGCCTTCCACGCCAAGTAGAGTCCCATACGAACACGGGACGAAGTCTTCAATCTTGTATCTTCATAGTCCAACAGTCCGGCCAAAGGATATAGTCCGGCTATCTAGAGACCCCCTAATCCAGGACTCCCTCAGTAGCCCTTGAACTAGTCTTCAATGATGATGAGTCCGACGCGCAGTGTTGTCTTCGGCATTGCAAGGCGGGTTCCTCCTCTGAATACATCATGGAAGAGTTTGAATGCAAGGATAGTGTCTAACCCTGTAAAATAAGTTCCACGTACCACCATAGAGAGAATAATACTTCCATAAATCCAATCTGCTGACATGTTTTGATAGTATGACATCACTTCATGGCCCGGTTATTATTCGAACGGCTTTTCTCAACCAGCTCCGCACACATCGCGAGGCGGTTTTCTTGATACATCACTACTAGAAAAAGGGCTATAGATGGGATTGACACTAATGGCGCACCAGACAAGCGGTGCGCCATTAGTATATACTAATGGCGCACCACATTCTGATACGCCATTAGAGTTGAAACTACTAATGGCGCACCTGGCCCAGGGTGCGCCATTAGTATCCAAATTTTTTTTAACTAGTGCGCCTGTCCAAACATACTAATGGCGCATCCAGACACAGTGTGCCATTACTAGTTGTAACTAGTAATGGCGCACCTGCCGGAAAGTGCGCCACTAATGTTGTTTTTTTATTATATTTTTTATTCCCTTTTTTGCAAAACTACTAATGGCGCACTGTTCCACCGTGCGCCATTACTAGTTTAAACTAGTAATGGCGCACTGTGGGACAGTGCGCCATTAGTATGTTTTTTTTTGCAAAACTACTAATGGCGCACCACCAGAAGGTGCGCCATTAGTAACCTGGATTACTAATGGCGCATTTAGAGTTGGTGCGCCATTAGTAAGTGGGCAGCAACAAGATATTTTGGACAGCCTCTCCTACCCACACTCACTTTCTCCCCACTTCATTTTCTCCACCTCCTCCTTGTCTCGGGTGCCTCCTCTTTTTCACCTCATTTCCACCATAGATTCATTCAATTTAAGTGGTTAAATTACCTTGTTTTGATAGGTAAGTAAGGGGGGAAGCTATATTTATGTTGTTCTCCCTACAACAATGTGCACATGCACTTTTTATGGCCTAGCTAGATCTATGTATGTTCGTGGTGTTGCATATGTTTGTGGTGTTGCATATGTGTTTGTGTTTGGAGATGTACCGGTATTTGAAATGCGATAGTTGCCAATATTTTGCCGGAATGTTGATTCATTTCCGTTTCGGCGAGAATTTTGGCATTAAGCATTCTTTTTGGTCCTATTTTTAGGGAAAGTCATGCCAAATTTTTTCTTGGTTCTAAAATATCATTTTGCTCAACCCTGCAGGCGACCATGGTCCGCATGATGACCGAAGGCATCGTGAATAGGTTTTTGAGGTCCGCGAAGGCCGAGATGCTTCAAAAGAACGAGACGGAGATAAGATGTCCGTGTCGAAGATGCAAGCTGAAGAGCCTTATTGCGGACCCGGAATCCGGGAAGGTGCGGGACCACCTGCTCTTGCGTGGTTTCATGGATGGCTATCGGTGGCAAGGTGATGAAGATGACTACGAAGTCGTCCGTGGGGGCCGGGCAAGAAATGAGGAAGGGCAGCAAGACAACCACCGCGGCTCGGGCGGGCGAGAAGATGAAGAATCCCCAGGAGATGATCACGACAGTAATGTTGTACACAGTCATCATGTAGAAGATGCAGGACATGATGATGAGGAAGATGCCGGAGCAGACGACGGGCATGATCATGAAGATGATGATGCCGGTGGACCAGACGACGCTGGACCATCGATGGGCTGGGTGCAGGACCCTCATATTCAAGAGCTACTTCTCAAGCAGACGGATAACGCAAGAGCTGCCGCCCGAGAGAAAGCCAAGATGGATCAACTTGAGTTAGACGCGGTTACTCCATTGTATGAAGGATGCAGGCCCGAGGATACCTGCCTGAAAGTAACGCTCATGGCTCTGGAGATGAAGGTAAAACACAAAATGACCGACGCATGCTTCGACGAGAACATGTCATTCTGGCACGAACGTCTTCCCAAGGGGAACAAGTGCCCGACCAGTTTGGAGGAGGCGAAGAAAATCGTGTGTCCTCTGGATTTACCGCACGTGAAATACCATGTGTGCATGAACAATTGCATCATTTATCGGGACGAGCACGCGGAGTCTACCATATGTCCGGTGTGCGGCGTCACTCGATACAAGAAGAGGAAGAAAGCTCCTCGAAAAGTGGTGTGGTACTTTCCGATCACTCCTCGTCTGCAGCGGTATTTCGCGGACCCTAAGGTAGCAAAGCTCCTGCGTTGGCACGCGGATAGGGAGGAGAAGAAGCGAGAAGATGACGCAAATGATCCGGAGATAGATAAAAAACACAAGATGCTGAGTCACCCTATGGATGCGAGCCAGTGGCAAGCGTTGAACTTCGAATACCCAGAATTTGGGGAGGATCCAAGGAACATCGTGCTGGGCGCGAGCACCGATGGAGTCAATCCGTTTGGCAGCCAGAGAAGCACACATAGCACCTGGCCTGTGTTTGTGTGGATGTACAACCTTCCCCCCTGGTTGTGCATGAAGAGGAAGTACATTCACATGAGTATGCTAATTGACGGAACGAAACAACCAGGGAACGACATCAATCTGTATCTGGGGCTGCTGAAAGAGGAGCTTGACACGCTGTGGAAAACGCCAGCCAATACGTGGGACGCCGCAGAGAAAGAATATTTCCCTATGAGAGCCGTGCTGCTCACGACGGTGCATGACTATCTCAGTTACGGATATGTCGCGGGGCAGGTGGTCCACGGATTTTCTGGATGCGTCAGGTGCATGGATGACACAACGTATCGCCAGCTAGATAGAGATCCCGGGTCTTCGAAAACCGTGTTCATGGGACATCGAAGGTGGCTTCGCGACGATGACCCGTGGAGAAAACGCAAGGATCTGTTCGATGGTGAAACCGAACCCCGAGGACGCCCGCGTACGAGGAGCGGCGAGGAAATAGACGAGCTGTTGAAAAATTGGAAAGACTGCCCACTGCCGGGAAAGAAGCAAAAGGCGCCAGAGCCGGGAAAGAAGTGAAAGGCGCCAGAGCCGCTACTGAAGGTATGGAAAACGAGGTCTGTTTTCTGGGACTTGCCGTACTGGAAGATCCACCGTGTGCCTCACAGCCTTGATGTCATGCATATCACGAAGAACGTGTGCGAGAGTCTGCTTGGTACCCTGCTCAACATGCCAGAGAGGACCAAAGATGGGCCGAAAGCAAGGGCAAACTTGAAATCAACGGGCATCAGGCAGGAGCTTCACGCTATATATGATGATCATGATGATGATGATGATGATGATGATGAGGCAAAGCAGGACACGGAAAGTCGTCGCAAAGGCAAAAAGGCCAAGAAGACCGGAAATGACTACCCTCCCGCGTGCTTCACTCTAAGTCAGGAGGAGATCGAGCAGTTTTTCACCTGCGTCGTAAGAGTAAAACTTCCTTACGGTTATGCGGGGAAGATAAGCAGATACCTAGACCCAGCGAAGCTGAAGTTCAGCGGGATGAAGTCTCATGACTGTCACGTGCTGATGACGCAGATACTTCCAGTTGCAATCCGTGGGATCATGGACGCGCACGTCCGTGAAATCCTATTTGGCCTATGCAACTTTTTCGACGTCATCTCTCGGAAGTCTGTTGGCGTGAGGCAACTCAGAAGGCTACAGGAAGAGATCGTGGTGATACTATGCGAGCTTGAGATGTACTTCCCGCCCGCATTCTTCGACGTTATGGTGCATCTGCTAGTCCATATCGTGGATGATATCATCCAACTTGGGCCGACGTTCCTGCACAGCATGATGCCGTTCGAAAGGATGAATGGTGTCATCAAAGGATACGTTCGCAACATGTCACGTCCAGAGGGAAGCATAGCCAGGGGCTTTCTGACCGAAGAGTGCATCTCCTACTGCACGAATTATCTAGGCATCGAGAACCCCGTTGGTCTTCCCGTCAACAGGCACCTCGGCAGGCTCGCTGGATGGGGTCACCGTGAGGGTCGTCGTGAAATGCATGTCGACTTCGAGGGTCGACTCGCCGACTTTGAAAGAGCAAACCTAGTCGCGCTACAACACATAGACGTGGTCGATCCTTGGGTGGTACAGCACAAAACCTTTATTAAGAAGACGTACAATGACCGAGGCCAACAGAGGACGGACGGAGATATACTCAAAGAGCACAACTCATGTTTCACGCGTTGGTTCAAGAAGAAGCTTCTGTCGTACCCTTTACATGAGGATTCTTCCACGGAAGAGCAACTCATATTCGCCTTGTCACAGGGCGCCGAGCACAACCTGATGACCTATGAGGCGTACGATATCAACGGCTACACATTCTACACCGAGGCCAAGGACATGAAGAGCGATGGTTATTAGAACTCCGAGGTAACGATGGAATCCTACACCGGTAACGACAAGGACAGATACTACGGAAGGATCGAGGAGATCTGGGAGCTGAGCTACGCTGGAGAGAAGGTCCCGATGTTCTGTGTCAGATGGGCCAAGAGCGTCCTAAAATAAGACCGGTATTTCACCACCATGGTTATACCCGAAGCCAAATCCAAGACCGCGGGCGCAAACGTCACCGCGAAAAATGAGCCATGGGTACTGGCTTCCCAAGTGGACCAATGCTTCTTCATTACCGACCCGTCAAAGCCCAGTCGTGTTGTCGTGAG
The DNA here is from genome assembly GCF_056163025.1 of Triticum urartu. Lineage (NCBI taxonomy): Eukaryota > Viridiplantae > Streptophyta > Magnoliopsida > Poales > Poaceae > Triticum > Triticum urartu. The sequence continues at coordinate 504,546,961 of NC_141874.1, forward strand.
AAGAGGCAAAAGGAAGATCATCGGAATGGATGGAGTAGCCAATGAGCAAGACTTCGACAAGTACGGCGACCCGAGGATCGAACATGACGACGATGATGAAGTAGCAGCATACACCACAAGAAGAAGCAGGACCACCCTACCTAATGGACGTCCGTTCCACAGAAGAACTCCATTTGCGAAAAAGAAGGGCAAGAAGATTGTGAACAGATAGCTAGCTAAGATCGATTGTATTTAAATCGTAGCCTTCATTTCTCGATTGTATTTCATGGGCACTTTTTGAACTATCATGAATATTTTTAAATTTCATGGACACTCGATCTCGATCCCCCTCCATCTCGATCGCTATCCCACCTCGCCAGATCCGGTCCCCCTCGCCGCCGAGCACCCCCAGGTCCACCGGCCGCCGCCGCCGACCCCCCGCACCCTCGATTCCCCTACTCAACCGCCGCCGCCGACCCCCCGCACCCCTCCCCTACTCAACCGCCGCCGCCGACCCCCCGCACCCCGCGCACCCTCCCCCGCTCCACCGGCATTACTGTTTGATGATATTTTTAAAAAAATTATTACTGTCTTATAAAAAAAATATTACTGTTACTGTCTTATAAAAAATATTACTGTTATGATTTAAACAAGTTTCAAAAATTATTACTGTCTTATAAAAAAATACTAATGGCGCACCACGGTGAGGTGCGCCATTAGTATGGATGTACTTATGGCGCACCGAGGGGTGGTGCGCCATTAGTATTGTGCCATTGCTATAAGAAAAAAAACTACTAATGGCGCACCACGGTGAGGTGCGCCATTAGTATGGATGTACTTATGGCGCACCGAGGGGTGGTGCGCCATTAGTATTGTGCCCGATCCCCCCTTCCCTCTCCCCCTTCGCCCGATCCCCCCTTCCCTCTCCCCCTCGCCAGTTCCCTCTCCCTCCCTCCACCGCGCCGCCGCCGCCGCTGCCCCGACCCACTGCGCCGCAGCCGCCCACGCGCCCCCGCCACCTCCCTCTCCCCTTCCTCCCCCTCGTCACCGGCGGCCCGGACGCCGCCCCGTCCACACCGCCCCGTCCACCTCGTCGGGCTCCTCCTCCCGCTCCCACCAGCAGCCGCCGCCGGAAGTTGTTGCCCTCCCACTGCCGCCGGACGCCGCCCCCTTCCTCGTCGTGCAGAGCATCCAGGCCCTCTTCTCTGCCCTCCTCGACGACGCCCCGCCTCTGCCTCCTCTTCCACGCCGGCCGCTGCCGACCTGCCGCTGCCTCGTCACCGGACGGTGAGCTCCTCTTCTACTCTCGTGCGCATGCTACCTGCTGCCGCTTGAGCCACTGGTGCTGTGCTGCTGCTTGCGCTACTATTCTGTTGGGCCATGGATGGGTGGTTGTGCTGATGCTAGCTAGTGGCCGCTGTTCTAAAAAAATGGTCAATTTTTCAATTGAAGCATATGTAGAGTCAGTGTACACAATGGTCATTGCTATGTGAATTTGTCAATTGAAGCATGTATACACGGTGTGCATTTTACTTGCCAATTGATATGTGTGGAGAGAGTGTGCATTGCTATGTCGCCTCTTTATAGTACGTGATGCAACTTTTATCTTTTGATTGATACACTAGTATATTGTACATGCCGCACGAGTGATACAATTATCATATCTTATAGGTGTCATGCCTCAGTACAGCAGTCTGGCACATAGGTGAAGTATACAGATGCAAGAACAGAAATGCATCTGTAGCTGGTTAATGTCCCAAGTGTTTACTGAATGCAAGTAGCAGCACTGATGCGAATGCGATGTCCCGTGCTTCCTAACTTTAACTGAAACTTTAATTAAACTTCACGTAAGTATTTTCCTTTAATAAAAATTGTATGGTGGATGTCTTGTCGTAAAATTGTATGCATAGTCAGGCACTTTCATGTTTTCAAGGAAACACCAGACTTTCCAGTTAGTGCTTTCTCAAACTTCTGCAATTTGCACTTCCTGAACTACTGCTTGGAATTAAACAGAATTATACAATGCACTTCTGTAGGCTGATCTGAGTTGGACCATCCTCTACGGCCAACTTGTCTTTGGCAAGTGGAAGAAAGGAGAATCAGGGTAGGGTTTCATGGCTAGAAGATATATTGTTGTACAACAATTTGTTACAAATTGCATTTATTGGTATATGTATGCTAGTTTCGTCATATCAGGATCTTAGGAACTTATCTTGACTAATTTATTATAGAAAGCTCTCAGAGCTCACTTCTAGAAATTAGCAATAGCAAAATGTGGTTAAGATTTAAGGCATAAGGACTAAGCTTTGCGGCCTTTATATCTAATTTGTCATGCATGAATTATGATCATGAGAGCCATGATATCTTGTTTTGTGCATACACCATTCTTATTTTTTTCTATCCATTGCTACCCCATCTGGTAATTAGTATATCATGCTACTTTCATCTATGGAAGTCTGACTTGTTACTTCTACAAATCGAACCCATCATTTAGTTATGGACTAGTATAATATAATTTGCAGTACTTGGCGTTGAGCAGCTAGCACTGCTGAAGCTTAGCAGCAAAAGAGGCCCATTTGCTCATGAGAAAAGAATTTTGATGATAGTATTGCTTTTGCTACCTTTTCTTCCCAAGCGTTGTTTCCACTTACTCAGCATTCTGAACCTTTTATTGAGTGGAAATGTAAATTCTTAAGCATATGTTTTGGCATACAAGTATCTCTATTTTCATGACTGGTAAATCAAGTTGGTAAATAGATGCTGCTGCTGGACTATATGTTCTGGACTATATGTTCACTGGTACTATATGTTCAGAATGAGTTAACTTGTTGTCATTTATCGAAATTCAGAATCTGCTGGACTATATGTTCATTGGTACTACTTGTGATGTTGCTACTGTACTACTTGGGAATTTTGTCAAATTGTGATGCTGCTGCTGTACCCCGAGAGGCCCTTGAGTTTGCCGGAATGTCGATTAACTTCCGTTCCGGCAAATTCGGGTAGTCCATATGTCCTATTTTCAGCAAAGGTCATGTTGAAATTTCCGTGAATTTTAGCATGACTTTGCTAAAAATAGGACATATGGGGTACTTGCGACTAATGCATGGGCCGGGGTATCTTTGTACTTAATTGAGTAGGATCAACTGCCCCTTTATTCTTGCTGCATTAAACCATAGGTGGCAATAGAGCTAAGTGATTAGGCCCAACTTAGAATTCTCCTTCCCTTTCCTTGATAGGGTATATTATTAGAAGATACCCATATATATTAGTCAACCTAGGGTGCCTCGGCATCGATAAACCCTAAATGATGAAAACTTAACTTAGCATTCAGGGTGCCTTAGCGTCGACAAACCCTAAATTATGAAACCTTGGCTTTTAGGGTGCCTCGGTGTCGATAAAAACCGAAATGATGAAAGCTTAGGCTTTTAGGGTGCCTCGGCGTCGAAAAACCCTCAATGATAAAAGCTTAGCTTTTAGGATGCCTCGGTGTCGACAAACCCTAAATGATGAGACCATGATCTTGTTCCTCGACAATAACCAACTTTTTGACCAAACTTTGTTCCTATTTATAGAGAAACATGGCCAACAACGATGAGGCCGGGGGTTCGGGCGGCAAGAAATTCTGGGAGCTGTCCCAGGAGATGGAGGAACAACCTCACTTGTATGAGGATGCCGCCTTCCCCACCGATCCTGAGACCACTGATGGTACCGCCGAGGATGACCCCACTGATGCCACCACTGATGGTGCCGCCGAGGATGCCACCACTGATGATGGCGGAGCACGCACAGATGGCAGCCAACCGAAGAGGCAACGGAAGGACCGGCGCCCGACCGTGCTCCACACCCTCAAGGAGGAAGTTACTGAAGTGGACTCCGACGGGAATCCAACGGCGCCCGAACGAATAGTCAAGGGGTACTCGCTTCAGCTCGGGTGCATTCTCCAGAGCACCGTCTCGATCAACACCGAGAACCTGAGGCATCCTGACCGAGGGAATTTGCGCAACCTCCTCTTCACGAAGCTGCACGAACGATACAAGTTCCCCGCTGAATTTGAAAACACAAGCCTCAAAGGGAATAAAGTGAACAATGCTGCCCTCACGAAGATGAGCAAGGCCCTGTCTACTTGGAAAAGCATTGTGAAGAGAATGATCGAGAAAGGTGAGAGTTATGAGAAGATCAAGGAGAAAAATCCTTCGATCACCGAAGATGACTACAACGACTTCAAGATCAATTGCTTGAGCACCACAAACTCCGAATCAAGTAAGTGGGGGAAAGAAATGCGGGAGCTGAACTTAGGGGAACACACACTCGGTCCCGGCGGTTACAGAGTGGCGGAGCCTATATGGGACAAGGAGGAGGCGGACCATGCCGAGCAAGGCCTACCGCCCCTCTTCGATAAATACGGTGACAACCAGACCAGGAACTTTGTCAGGGCCCGGTACAAGAAGGACCCGAAAACAAAGGAGCTTACCACGGATCTGAAGACCAGGGCGCTTGAGCTTGTTCTGGTAAGGAATACACCCCCGCGTAATTAGCTCCATATGGTTGCATTCTAATTAATGAAGCCAAATTTCTAAATGGTTCACATTCCTTCCGCAGGCGACTGAAAGCAGTAGCGCGGGGTCGACTAAGAGCAACCCTTGGGACACCACTCTAAATAGGGCGTTGAATGTAATGAAGAACAAGGATAAGCTCAGTAAGCCGACGTCAGCTGGTCGTGTGGCCGGCAAAGGCTTGTCGACAAAATGGTCGTCATACTATAACACTGGTGGGCGAAAGGAGAAAGAGACCAGCTCGGAAAGCCAGGCGCGCGAGGTTCAAGAACTCAGGGCACAGGTGGCGCGGATTCCGAAGATTGTCCAAGAGCAAGTGCAACAACAACTCGGTGCGACGATCACCGCCATTGTGCCTACCTTGATCCAGGGGATTAGTGCGTGGATTGTGGGCGGCCAACAGGGGCCGCCCCCAATTCCTAGCTTCACGGCCAGCAACTCGTAGAGCGCGATGGCGGGGCCATTGGTGTCTCCGGCGGAGGCGGCATTGGTGTCTCCGACGCCGGCACGGGAGCTTAATGCACCCGGGTGTACGTCGGCCGGCACCTCTGCAGCAAGCGGCCCCTCTGTCAACTGCACGCCCGCCGTTGGCAGTGCCTCGACATTAGCCGAGCTCGACGCCATCATCACGGTAACTAATTAAGCCTCTCTCGGCCGAGGACTTCATCTCCTTGCCTTTGACTGGGCATCCCTGACGCCCTACATGTTTTCGCAGGGCGCCGCCGACGTTCCGTCCAATCTCCTGCACTTCATGAACAACGAGTTGGTCGATGTCGCCATGGGCAAAATCGTTCAACCGGGCAACCCCTTGTTCCACGGTACCCAGATGCCACCCAACTTGTTTAGGGTTCAACTGGTTCGGGTGCTGCCAGGCTGCGATGAGTTGTTACCTCCGATTCGACCCGTCGGGGCCGACGATGATGACGTGATGACCCTCAGCGCCTGCCTGAGCTGGCCCCTGCTTTGGCCGAAGAGCCAGATTCGTTTGGGGGCGGGGGACACCACCCCAAAGACAACACCGCCAGTCGTGCCGGCGCCAAGTCGGCCCCATGGCAAGACCGCCGCAACGGTGCCGGACATCCCTATGCCACTGGATCCAAACATGCATATGGCACAGGATCAGAACGACGACGACGAAGATACATTTGCCAACGTCGATCAGTACTTTGCCGATCATGGGTACGGTGGCGACTTCATGGGGCCTCCTTCTCAAGAACCCAACCCAACAAAAGACGTGCACGATCTAGCTGGTACCGCGGAGAAGCCAAGTTGCAACAGGCGTCGTCTGCCGTTTAGCTCTCAGGAGATGCCTCCAGCTGCCGACTTCACCGAGCCTCAGATAGGCGAGGTGCGAAATATTATCAGCCCCAACACACTCAAGAAGGCGGTCTATGAGCAGAACTCGGTCCCATTACAGGAGAAGAAGAAGGGACGCAAAAGAAAGACTAACAAGGGTGCGGGCCAGCCGGCACCGAGTACGATCCGTGCTTAGGACGGGCCACCTTCACCTGAGGATATCTCGAGGAGGGTGCATGTGGTGGGTAGGCCGATGCTACCGAGAAATATGCTCGATGCTGCAACCGGTGCTATGCGGAGTCTGCATGACAGTGTTCTTTCTTTGGAGAAGCGGCGTCTCGGAGAGAAGGATGTGGCATACCCGGTTTTCGCGGCCAAGGTGCCAGAGGGCAAGGGCTTTGTGGATAACTCCATCGGGGGTACGATCGTCCTGCAGTTTGATGACATCCATGCTATGTTGAACCTTCATCCGCTACACTACACCTTCGTTCGGCTATTTTCGCTGAGTATGGAGATGCGGATCATTCGCGACAAGACCCCGGACATCGTGATAGTCGACCCCTTCTACATGCGTGCCAAGATCTTGTGCAGCGCTGGGGACCGGCAAGTCGCGAGTTCTTACCTCGAAGGCGTCATTCTGGCAAACCAAGATAAGGATAACTTCCTCGTGCCTTACTTTCCCGAGTAAGTCCTCCCCTCAACCGCCCCGTAACATATGAATTCCTAGATTTCGATTGTTTTTCTTTTAACATTCCGTGTTTTCTGCAGTGACACACATTGCACGCTCATCCTCCTAAGCCCCAAATATTCCATGGCCACGTATTTCGACCCGGACTGTCAGTCGAACGTAGACTACACAAATGTCAAGAAGGTTCTTGATGATGTTCTCCCCGGCTACGTCAAATCTGGAGGCACCTTCACCAGGCCTATTCGTAAGTACGGCAAGCACGTGTTCTGCCACAATACGACGTTCTGCTGCGTCAAGCAGCTACCTGGCGGTCAGAAGGGTGCCTACTACGCCATCCATCACATGCGGGCGATCGTACGGGACCATCATCAACTTCTGCTACCGAGTAGACTCAAAGATTGGGCCGCGAGCGTGTCGGCAATCCAGGACGCGGACATCAGACAAGAATTCTTTCGCATCCAGTCGGAGTTTGCGGAAATCATCCATCAAGATGTCCTTCGTACCTCGGGTAGTTCTACCTCAGAAATCAACCGTCCAACAGTGACATCGACACAATCCTACAAATGCAGGCTGACAACGCTCGTTGTTTCATGACTCCCACGATAGACGGCGGCTTCATCCACGCTCCGGTCCCTTGAGTCGAGTCGAAAGCAGTGATGCTGTGTCTAGTTCTGAAACATCGATTGGCTCATGTTGTAATTAAACTTTAATGAACTTGTAGTATGTCTCTTTGGTTTCGAGAGTCGTTCAACTTAGATGTAATCGATGCTATTAATGTCTTGCTTTTCTCTTCCGATCGTTCTGTTGCATACTTATATATTGCTTATGTATTGTCTGTGAATTGGTACTAACATTTCGTTTGGCTACTGCATAGCGATGCCGTGGTATGTCATGTACAAGGGTAAGGTTCCTGGAGTCTACGACGACTGGGAGGAGTGTCGGAGATAGGTTCACCGATTCAGCGGTAACAGTTACAAAGGGTACGCCACTAGGGCCGAGGCCGAATCTAGATACGCCCGCTATCTAGCGGGAGAGGGGAGGGAGCGTTGGAGGAACCAGATGAAGACGAGTTTCATCGTGATGATGCTCATCGTGATGACCGCTGCTCTCTTCTATGTGATGGTAGTTTAGATGATCGATATCGACTTGTAATGTGAAGACAAACTCGTGGTCTCGAGACTTGTAATATAATGTTCTATCTTTGTTCGGTCTTTTCAATTCGGAGACTAATATGATGAATTGTATTCAGAGACTAAAATGATGAATTGTATTCAGAGACTAATCTTCTATTGTATTCGATGAATCTGTTGTTGATGTGTGTTGTCTATATTTTGTCCAATTATACATTTTGTAACCTGTGCAAAAACCAGAAAAATAAAAAATAAAAAAAACCTAATATTCATACTAATGGCGCATCACATCATAGTGCGCCATTAGTATGCCAAAGGATACTAATGGCGCATCATTAAACAGTGCGCCATTAGTATGCCGAAGTTACTAATGGCGCATCATGTTGTTGTGTGCCATTAGTATGCCAAAGCACCTGGGCATACATGGCCCCCTGGGAGGCATACTAATGGCGCACTGTTGTATATACTAATGGCGCATCTGGGGTGCGCCATTAGTATACCAGATACTAATGGCGCACCAGTGGTGCGCCATTAGTAAAATATACTAATGGCATGGCACTAATGGCGCACCACTAATGCGCCATTAATGGCCAAATTAGGTGCGCCATTAGTAGGCCTTTTCCTAGTAGTGCATCTTGCCAAAGCAGAGATCGTGTTCCCCTTATCACGGGATTCCCATCAATACAGATGTGGGTAACCCAACCGCGCCATCAATTACAGCGCCGGGGGAATAAGCGGTTTTGTCAGGGAAGTGGGGAGACTCATCGCCTCCTCTGCCCTTATAAAAGGGACAAAGATCTACTTTTTTCACCCATGCCTTCTTCCTTCTCACTTTCCCATTCCCGCACACTCGAGCTGTAGCGCCCAAGCTCGCGTTCTTCTTCTCAAACCACTCCAAGCATGTCGGGAGCAGGAGGCAAGTGGATGGTCTCCTCCGTCACGGAGTAGAACGTCAAAAAATTACGGGAAGCTGGATATCTGGCCGCGGATATCGCGCACCGGCTGCCCGATGTGGGGCAGATCGTCCCGATGCCCGAGCCCTAGGAGAGGGTAGTTTTTCTTACCCATTTTGTCCGCGGACTGGGTTTTCCCCTCCACCCATTTGTTCGCGGGCTCATGTCCTAATATGGGCTGGATTTTCATGATCTAGCCCCCAACTTCATCCTCAACATCTCGGCGTTTATCGTCATGTGCGAGGCCTTCCTCCGCATCAGCCCCACTTCGGCCTATGGCTGAAAACATTCAATGTCAAACCGAAGGTGGTGAGCGGCCAGCAAGCAAAGTGCGGAGGCGCCATGGTGGGCAAGATGGCTAATGTCACCTGGCTCGAGGGCACCTATGTGGATACCATAAAGGGGTGGCAATCAGGGTGGTTCTACATCACCGAGCCGTGCGACTCCAACTAGGTGGCGACCCCCAAATTTCTATCCAGAATCCCCACGTGGCTTACCTCCTGGAAAAAGAAGGGCCTGTCCTGGGGCTCTCCGATAGAGTTGACCGGACTTCAGACCTGCATCCAGAACATGACAAGCAAGAAAATCAAGCTCGTCAACGTGGTCCATGTTATGGTCTTCCGCCGGATCCTTCCGTGTCAACGACGGGCATTTGTTTTGTGGGAGTTCGACTCGGCCAAACACCAGACACTGCGAGAGCTCTATGACACGATGCACGAGGACGTCTGGAGGGTGATGTTTAAGAGCGCCGAGATCCCTCCCCCTCTCGACGAGGACCGCGGACTCAGCGTAAAGCGTCGCGCCAATCCGGTAAGCTTTTTATATTTCTCAGGGTATTTATTTGCCCCGGTTTAGTTGTGTGCAGGATCTGAACTTCCATGTCATTGACAGGACTAGGTAGAGACGGCGGAGCAGCTTGATAGCCCAGCCCCACTGCCCGAAGACCCTGCAGACGCTCTTTTGACGAAGATGCTGACTCCGGCACCCTACGAGGTGCCGAAAAAACAAAGAAGAAGGCGGCGGGGACCCGAAAGGGTCTCCGGCACAAGGTTGTATCAGAGTCATCTGATGATGACTCCGACGCGCACTCCTCCCACGGAAAGGAGGAGGAGGAGAAAAGTTCTCCCCTCCGCCCAGCCGGGGGAGACAAGAAAAGGAAGGCCGACCCATCCGGGGAGGCTAAAGGGTCCAAGAAGGGAAGGACCCTCCTTCCGGACTGTGCCACGGCGGCCGCCGACATCGGCGACGAGTGGCTGCCCAGGGACAAGCCCCTGGGGAAGTCGTAAGTGTCTGGACACCATAGTACTTCATGATATGTTTTATTGTACTGCCTTTCCTCATGCCGAACATGATTATGCAGTCCGTCCCGAGCTCATCTCGACGTACCCTCGTCGAGCGGCTCTTTGGAACTCGTCGGATATGAACAGCGGTTCTGTTCCGACCGCTTCCACCCCTCGCCCTACGGACAACGCCGAGGTGTTGTCTAAACAGGCACCAAGCCAAGGGGAGGTGGTCCTGGGGGCGCCTCGCGGCGACTTCCCGTACCCTGGGTACCAAGGGAGCGAGGCGCCTACGGGCTTCGAGTTCGTGCCCCAGCCGGACACTACGCCGGAACCCTCGATGGTTCTAGACTAGCTTGAAGGTGTCCCGAGGTTGTAACGCCGGATGGTTGATCTGGCTGAATAGGCTGCTTTGTGCCTCTGCTACAAGGGCCGTAGTGTGCTCTTCCGTACAGAGCGAGCGTTCTGTGTTTCCATTTGTTGTTATGACCCCGCGAGGACCTGGCATCTTGAGCTTGAGCTATGCGTAATGCGGCACTGCATTGAATTTTGCAAATGTTGTCCGTCCGAGCAGTGCATTATAGCCACTGCGAAACGAAACAATGTCGAAGATTAACTCTTCGCTTCGGAAGTTATCTGGTGATCTGAAGACCACCTCCAGTGTGATTGAGCCTGTGCAATGGGCCTCTACACCTGGGATGACACCTTTGAAGGTGGTTTTGTTGGGTTTGATCCTTGAGGGATCGATACCCATTTTTCGCACTGTATCCTGATAAAGCACATTCAGGATGCCGCCGCCATCCATAAGGACTCGAGTGAGATGAAATCCGTCAATGATGGGGTCTAGGACTAGTGCGGCAGATCCGCCATGACGGATGCTAGTGGGGTTGTCCCTGCGATCGAAGGTGATTGGACAAGCAGACCATGGGTTGAACTTCGGGGCGACGGGCTCCATCGCGTAGACGTCCCTTAGTGCACGCTTCCGCTCCCTCTTGGGAATGTGGGTTGCGTATATCATGGTTACTTTCTTTACTTGTGGGGGAAACCCCTTCTGTCCCCCTAGGTTCGGCGGCCGGGGCTCCTCCTCGTCATCGCTATGCATCCCCTTGTCCTTGTTTTCGACATTTAACTTGCTGGCCTGCTTGAACACCCAGCATTCTCTGTTGGTGTGATTGGCTGGCTTTTCAGGGGTGCCGTGGATTTGACACGAGGATGCACTATGCGATCCAGACTGGACGAAGCCGGAGTATTTCTTTTGAATGGCTTTTTCCGCTGACCGGATCTAGAGCCTTTGAATCCGGCGTTGAGTGCCATATCTTCGGTGTTATCGCCGTTATTGCGGCGTTTTGGTATATTATGATGCTACCTACCGTTAACGTCTTTGGTATTCGAGGTATTCAGATTCCTTGATGTGTTGTTGCTGCGAGCCAGCCAGCTGTCCTCGCCCGCGCAAAAGCAGGTCATGAGTGTTGTGAGGGCTGCCATAGATTTCGGCTTCTCCTGGCCGAGGTGGCGGGCGAGCCACTCGTCGCGGATGCTATGCTTGAATGCAGCTAGGGCTTTTGCATCCGGGCAGTCTACAATTTGATTTTTCTTAGTCAGGAACCGTGTCCAGAATTGTCTGGCCGATTCCCCTGGCTGCTGGGTTATGTGGCTCAAGTCATCAGCATCCGGTGGCCGCACATAAGTGCCCTGGAAGTTGTCAAGAAATGCATCTTCCAAATCCTCCCAACTGCCGACGGAATCTGCTGGCAAGCTATTCAGCTAATGCCGAGATGGTCCTTTGAGTTTTAGTGGGAGGTACTTGATGGCATGTAAATCGTCACCGCGGGCCATGTGGATGTGAAGGAGGAAATCCTCAATCCATAAAGCGGGATCTGTTCTGCCGTCGTATGATTCGATGTTTACGGGTTTGAAACCCTCCGGGAATTCATGATTCATAACTTCATCAGTGAAGCATAGGGGGTGTGCGGCGCCTCTGTCCCGGGCTATATCCCGACGTAGTTCGTATGAGTCTTGTCCGCTGTATTCGGCTCGGCCAGATTTACTCTTGGTGTATCCGACGCAACGTTCATCGTCCCGTGTGGGCGCACGTGTTCGTGTCCCGTATATTGACCTTGTGATTTTTGCCTTACTGTCCAATATGTCTCGCAAGTCCTCTGTGTTACCTCGGGCCGTAGTATTTTTGACTGAGTAGCGACGGGGTGCGGGCTGAACTTTAGGCTGAAACGCCTTACTGACTCGGCCGCGTAGTGGCCGGTCAGCCGCATTGTACACTGGTGAATGAGGTTTCAATGTTTCTTCCTCGAGGTGAGGTAGCAACCTGCGTTTTGGGTAACTCTTGGACGGGCGCTCTAGTTCGTGTTCTTCGGCCGCAAGGACTTCGATCCACCTGTCTGCTAGCAAGTCTTGATCAGCTTGAAGCTGTTGCTGCTTTTTCTTCAGGCTATTTGCCGTGGCCATAAGCCGGCGCTTGAAGCACTCTTGCTCGACGGGGTCCCCAGGCACGATAAACTCGTCATCGCCGAGGCTCGCCTCGTCTTCGGAGAGAGGCCTATAATTGTCCTCCTCCAGTTCTCCATCTGCTGCCTGCTCTAGAGGGCTTGCTTGTTCGTCCTCCGGCTCTACATCGTGCTGGAGGGGATTGTTGTTGTCTTCGGCACTATACGGAGTGTTATTATCTCCTGTGCCCGTATCACTGCTCTTACTGTGGCGGGACTTAGAGCGGCGCCGCTGACGTCGGTGCTCGGGTTGCTTCTTGGAGGGGTCATCCGCCGCTTTCTCCTTGCCATTGGCTTCTTTGGGGGTGTCCACCATACACACACACACACATATATATATATATACATATCATATGATGAGGTAGCGGTCCAGTGCCCCGAGGGCGGTGGATCCTGTTCATCTCCGGCTTCGTCGTCCATACCGTCGAAGTCTTCGGAGCCGAAGTCGAGCATGTCGGTTAAGTCGTCGACAGTGGCTACTAAGTGGGTGGTGGGTGGGCAGCGAATTTCTTCGTCGTCCACATCCCATTCTGGCCGGACGTAGTTCGGCCAATGTTCTCCTGACAGGGAGAGAGACCTTAATGAATTTAGCACATCTCCAAAAGGTGAGTGCTGAAAGATATCCGCGGAGGTGAACTCCATGACCGGCGCCCAGTCAGACTCGACGGGCATGGATATGAGCGGCTCGCAGTCCGTGGCCGAGGATGAATCCACTAGTTCGGCAACACGGCTCTCGTAAGGGGTGAAGTCAGTATCCAGCTCCATCGCCACTGAGAGTGCGGCCTCCATGGCGGGGTCCATCCCTCCGCTCTCGGATGGCGCGACTTGCTCCGAATTAAAGGCCGGAGTAGCTGCGGACACGATCTCCCGTACACTGTCCGACGGCAGAGTTACATCATGCTCGTGGCGACTGCGTAGCGCGTCTGGCATGGGCTCGAATCCGTCAAAGATCAAGTCTCCGTGGATATCCCTATTGATGAGAATCCCGTGATAAGGGGAACAAGATCTCTGCTTTGACAAGACGTATCAAGAAAACTACCTCGGGATGTGGGCGGAGCTGGTTGAGAAAAGAGGTTCGAATAATAACCGGGCCATGAAGTGATGTCATACTATCAAAACATCTCAGCAGATTGGATTTATGGAAGTATTATTCTCTCTACGGTGGTATGTGGAACTTATTTTACAGGGTCAGACACTATCCTTGCTTTCAAACACTTCCATGATGTATTCGGAGGAGGAACCCGCCTTGCAATGCCGAAGACAACACTGCACCGGACTCACCGTAATTGAAGCCTGGTTCAGGGGCTACTGAGGGGAGTCCTGGATTAGGGGGTCTCTGGATAGCCAGACTATATCCTTTGGCCGGACTGTTGGACTATGAAGATACAAGATTGAAGACTTCGTCCCGTGTCTGGATGGGACTCTACTTGGCGTGGAAGGCAAGCTAGGCAATACGGATATGTATATCTCCTCCTTTGTAACCGACCTTGTGTAAACCTAGCCCCCTCCGGTGTCTATATAAACCGGAGGGTTTTAGTCCGTAGGACAACAAACAATCATACCATAGGCTAGCTTCTAAGGTTTAGCCTCTCTGATCTCATCGTAGATCTACTCTTGTAATACTCATATCATCGAGAACAATCAAGCAGGACGTAGGGTTTTACCTCTATCAAGAGGGCCCGAACCTGGGTAAAAAAACGTGTCCCCTGCCTCCTTTTACCATCCGCCTTAGACGCACAGTTCGGGACCCCCCTACCCGAGATCTGCCAGTTGGGCTATTGAGCTCCTCCCATTCGACATAACATATAAGCCACGACGAGCCATTAAGTCGCAAGTACTAGCCGACTTCGTAGCCTAATGGACAGAAGCCGAACTCCCTAAAGAGTACGGCTCATACTCCAATTGGATCATGGACTTCGGCGGCTCTAAAATGCTGGCTGGTCTAGGGGCTGGCGTTATCCTGACATCCCCCACAGGAGACACGGTGCAATACGTGCTCCAAATACTATATATGGACTCCAATAATGCAGCCGAATACGAGGCCCTACTACACGGCCTCCGGATGGCGGTCTCCATGGGCATCCAACGCCTAGAGGTGCATGGGGACTCGAACCTCGCAATATCCCAAATAAATGGAGACTTTGATGCCAAGGATCCGAAAATGGCGGCATATCGCAACGCCGTCCTAAAAATGTCAGCTCGGTTCGAGGGGCTGGAATTCCACCACGTGGCTCGGGAAAACAACCAGGCAGTGGACATCCTAGCTCATATCGGCGCTAAACGCGACCCTGTCCCACCAAACATCTTCCTAGAAAGACTGTTTAAACCATCCGTGGTATGGGAAGGGGACACCGGCAAAATTAGTCTAGACCTGGCCACAACCCTAGATACCGAATACTCTGACATAATCGCAGGCTCTGCCACCGAAATAACACCTTCAGCCCATGTGATAATGGCCGTCATTGCCCCGTGGACAGAACCATTCCTGGCCTACCTAACAAGACAGGAATTACCCGAGGACCAAAATGAGGCTCGCTGCATAGTGCGGCGATCTAAAGCCTACAAGGTCCATGAGGGAGAGGTTTATAAGAAAAGCACAACCGGAGTCCTTCAAAGGTGCATCTCCGAAGAGGAAGGGCGGAAGCTGTTGGCAGAAATCCATGCCGGACTTGGCGGCCACCACGCAGCAGCCCGGGCCCTTGTAAGCAAGGCCTTCCGTACATGTTTTTATTGGCTGACGGCCCAAGCAGATGCACAGCATCTGGTTCAACATTGTGTTGGTTGCCAGCTTTTTGCAAACCAAAGCCACATACCACCTACCGCCCTCCAAACCATCCCCATTACTTGGCCCTTCGTGGTCTAGGGGCTTGATATGGTCGGACCCCTCAAAGGGGGAACCCATAAGAGAAAATACTTACTGGTCATGGTGGACAAATTCACCAAATGGATAGAGGCCAAACCTGTCAAAACGGCTGAATCCGGACCGGTGATAGAGTTCATATCCGGGATTGTACACCGTTATGGCGTTCCCCACAGCATCATCACTGACAACGGCACAAACTTTACAGCCGACAAGGTGAAACTTTGGTGCAGCAACATGGGCATCAAGCTCGATTATGCTTCTGTCTATCATCCGCAAACTAACGGTCAAGTCGAACACGCGAATGGTCTTATCATGAGTGGTATTAAACCCAGATTAGTCCGGTCCTTAAAGGAATCAGACACCCATTGGGTAGAGGAGCTCGACTCCGTACTATGGGGGCTGTGGAGCACATTGAATCGCACTACCGGATACACACCGTTCTTTATGGTGTACGGCGCTGAGGCGGTACTGCCTTGCAACATAATCCATGACTCACCTCGAGTGCGCATGTACGAAGAAAGATAGGCTGATATCGATCGGCAGGACAGTTTGGATGCCCTGGAGGAGGAGCGCGACGTGGCAAAATCCCGTTCCGCATTCTATCAACAACAGGCTCGAAGGTATCAAAGCAGAGAAGTGCGGGCTAAAACCTATAACATTGGTGAAATAGTTCTGCGCCTGCCGGAGAAGAAAAAGAACAAGCTCAAGCCCAAATGGGAAGGTCCCTTCATTATCGACCAGGTTTTGACCGGTGGAGCGTACCGTCTGCGGGATGCATCGAATAATCGACTCGAGCCAAACCCATGGAACACAGCCAGACTACGAAGATTCTACACCTAGCGCCGGACTCTATGTTCGTCTCCTTACCTCCATGAATTTTTTGCACATATGTTTTTTCCTCTTTCTTTCTCTCTTTTCTCTTCAAAGCCCTAAAGGGCTAAACCTGTGTCTTGGTTACACAGTCTTGATGCGCTAACCGCGCTCAATATACCTGCGGGCTTCCTATACAGAAGCTTAATCTAATTATCTTTCCGGGATTCATGCCCTGCACATGTGTCATCCTTCCGCATGTACCTTTTTTTCGCCATTATATGCATCAATATGACTTAAGTTTTGGCCAAGCTGGGTTGCCTGGCTCTTGTGTTTATGCCCTACGTTCCCGTTAATTCGGCTAGGGCATAAGGGGAGCACCTCTGCTATTGTTACTGCCGGGTCAGCCGGATGTGTACCTCAGACTGGGTGAAGCCGAAAGCTAGCGTTCTTAAGGGAATATTCGGTCGGTGAATAAAAGATGACTTTCATTTAAATTACTACACACCCCCAGATGTTTTTAACCTGCGACTCGCAGCCCGGACATGCACGTTAGGGCATGCGTACCCAGGGAAAGGAACCCTTAACGGAACTATTCTCCGTGGAAGATGTTTCTTACTACCCATGTAATATAACATAGCTAGCTGGGCACTTGTCTGTTCAAGCACTTATGACCCCTACGCCTGGTTTCCATGCATACCCCGGTTTTTATATAACCGAGTGGGTATTCGGATACACTCCGGACTATCGGGTCCAGAGGTCGAAGCGAAAAGGTCCGCCATGACAAATGATTTACAATCCGGCTAGGGTCATTACATATGTCACTTGAAGTACACAGTCACTAAGACTGATTAAATTCTTCTTCTATACCATTCAACAGGCTGTCTAGCCTACAATCCTGTTGCGAATACTTTGCGGCTAACTCTACTCGATCATACACTAAACTGACAGGGATTTCTTTCCCATCGGGCCCCACTGGTCCGACCTCGGCCATGTGATTTGGGTCAGCCTTGGTGTATCGTGTCTTCACCACAGCCCAGGCTTCCCGTGCACCCTGTCAACAGGCCAATATCTTCCATAACCGGAAGCGCCGCCGTGCTCCCTTCAACTTCTCTATAAGCTCCCCCATGCCTCCTGGCGGGGACGCGGACGGCCACAAGGCTTGGGCAATACTCTGCATCACCTGCCAAACTTGTTCGTGCAGTTGTGAGAGCTCTGGCAGAAGATCACCCGAGGACCCAGGCATCTCTTCCGCGGAGACTCAATAAAAGCACCAATGTCGGTGTCAAAACCGGCGGATCTCGGGTAGGGGGTCCCGAACTATGCGTCTAAGGTGGATGGTAACAGGAGGTAGGGGACACGATGTTTTACCCAGGTTCGGGCCCTCTTGATAGAGGTAAAACCCTATGTCCTGCTTGATTGTTCTTGATGATATGAGTATTACAAGAGTAGATCTACCACGAGATCAGAGAGGCTAAACCCTAGAAGCTAGCCTATGGTATGATTGTATGTTGTCCTACGGACTAAAACCCTCTGGCTTATATAGACACCGGAGGAGGCTAGGGTTACACAAGGTCGGTTACAAAGGAGGAGATATCCATATCCGTATTGCCTAGCTTGCCTTCCACGCCAAGTAGAGTCCCATCCGGACACGGGATGAAGTCTTCAATCTTGTATCTTCATAGTCCAACAGTCCGGCTGTCCGGAGACCTCCTAATCCAGGACTCGCTCAGCGGGCCAATCCCCGAGTTCTCTGGAGAGCTACGAGGAGGAGGAAGCCGATCCAATGTTCATGGCGGAGGTCGCGGCGCAGAAGGCCCCCGATGGGTATGAGACGATGGACGTCGACTGCCGGCATCCGAGTCCCCCATGGTGCAGGCGGACCAGTGGTTCAACCTTGCGATACTAAAGGAGGACCGGGAGGCAGAGCCTCAACTCGACATGGAGTGCGCACATGCCGCTGCCATCGAGGCTCTCCTGCAGGCGGAACCGGATGTCGTGGATGTGAACCGGGCAGCGGAGGCTCAACTTGAGGCGGAGCGCGTGGATGCCGCTGCCATCGAGGCCCTCCTGTAGGCGGAACCAGACGTTCTGGACTTGAACCGGGCGGCAGAGGCTCAACTTGACGCGGAGCGTGCAGATGCCGCTCTCATCGAGGCCTCCTGTAGGCGGAACCGGATGTCCTAGACTTGAACCGGGTGGTGGAGGCTCGACTCGACGCGGAGCGCGCGGATGCCGCTGCCATCGAGGCCCTCCTGCGGGCGGAACCAGACGTCCTCGACTTGAACCGGGCGGTGCTCTTGTCCGTGCAGAGCGCCCGCACGCTCCGCATGAACGAGTAGCTGGAGGCTGAGGACAACCACGCTACGGAGACACACGTTGGCAGCTACGGCTGGTTCGCGCTGGCAGCCAAAGACGACGAGGTCGTCTCGTTCCGCGAGCAGTGATAGTTTTTTCTTTATGTTGTTGTTTTTATGGATCTTTTTCTGTGTAAAAACATATATTGTTATGCAAGTCACCTGACTTGGGTCAGTCTACCATTTCAAGCGGTTGGATGAATATCCTACGTCTCCTAAACCTTCTTCCTCACCTCTTCTTCTTCCCCAACATACCACAGCACGGGCCATACGGATACTCCCCAACATGCGGTTGGATAAACATACTCTATGAACGAAAATTATGTGTCAGCCGTAGGATGGTTGAGTTTGGTTTGTTCACATGCGACAACACGTGTCAGTGAGGGTGCGTTCCCTTGGTTGGGTTTGCGGCGTGCAGGAGCGACTGTGAGAGGGTGCGGTGCGACCGCGGCATGCAGGAGAGACCGTGTGAGGGTGCGGTGCGACCGCGACAGCCGTGCGCAAGTGTACCTCCTTTTCATTTTGAAAACTTTAGGCAAGCTTGGCAAAAATGTGTGGCGAAGTATGGCAATGCAAGGTCTAGACCCAAACAGGATAAGTATGTACTAGGAGTACTAGTGTTAAAAACGAAAGGCGGGGTTTTCCTTCACAGGATTAATCGATACAAATCCTCGTTTCACGTGTCAATTAATGTGTTTTTTCTACAAAACCCAAAGAGCTAACCATCTCACTCCACATCGCTTGATTAATGCAGCACCATGCAAACCAACCTTCTCACTTCCGCATGCATGCAAGCGATATTGATGTCCTTGGTTGCTAGTATACTCCCTCCGTTCTTTTTTAGTTTGCGTATAACTTGGCTCATGCATACGAAGCAGACCACCCCGTGCATTATTTTGGACAATTTTACCCCTGCATGCAAGGACCTAGAGAAATGTATGGCTCTTAATACGCATGTAGTCATTGGCTCCTTTTCCTTGATTCCTGCTTGAGTTTTCTCGGATTCTCCGCGAGCGCTCTTCCCCTGCCTCTTATATGCATGCTGCATGCATGCATTTGGTCTGTCATCACTCCCGGGCTGCATGCACAGCTATAAAGCAAGGGTAAAAAAACCCATCAATTTTGCCTCGATTAGTGTTAGTGGCCTTTCGCAAATTGTAATTTTGATATACTGGCCTTGTGTACAAAAAAATGGAGGTAGTAACTATTATATTTGACTTCCTTCCCCATTGCGGTGACGTTGACGATATCTCGAATGTTGTGGTTTGGCGAAGTGCGTTCGACGAAGAACACCATTGAGGGAGACCACGGTAAGTCGTTCGCAAGTGTCGCCTGCAAGCCGAGACAACCGCCTTATTTGCATCCAGGAAGTCCGTTGGACCAAAGGACGCATAAATGTACTAGTACTACTAGTACACAATAGCGTCATCCGTCCAGCTTAGTGCGGTGAGATGGTTTCTCGAAGAAGACGATGGAGAAGCAGAGTCAGCGAAGAGTGAAATGATGGTTGCTTCGTCCGTGCTCTGTGATTTGACGCCTCACTGCTTTGTGATTTGTGATAGAAGGGGCAGGGGAGTAGACTCTATGCTCTATAATGTACATGCGTCCAAGCACGGGAGAAAGAGGAGAGACGTTCCATTTTTCTATTCCTTCAATCAATCAACTAGGGTGCTTCGATTCCATCCTTTTGGCTTTGGCAACACCGTCCACAATGGTTCCCATGATGCCGAAAGCTATTTTCACATTTGGCTACACATTGTGGATGCCTTTAACCGTACCACTTGGTTTTGCTCCTGTGTGCTATCTATACAAATCTCAATTATATTGATCTAAAAAATTATAGAATCAAGATTAGTACAAAGGAGGTGATTTTGCCGCGCGGATGGAGCGGGAGGTTTCTTATTTTTAAAGGATGTTGTCCTGGCAGTTTGCTAACATGCGGTCCCATGTGTCAGTGCTTTACCAAGCCGATCCGCGTCCCACATGAGGCAGAACAACGACAGAAGCAACACGTGGTTAACTTGAAGAAGATGAGGGAGACGCAGATTCATCAACGAGTGAAATGATGGTTGCTTCGTTCCTCCAACTTCTTTTTTTAGCATTATTACTTCGTCCCTCCAACTTAACTGCGGGAAAGGTGCATCTTTGTGATTTGACGCCTCATTGCTCATTACTACGTCGGTGCCATGACTGGGTGCTTCACCCCGGCTGCTCTGCACTGTATTCGGTATGGCACGTGGACCCGGTAGCTTGATGTCCCACATTTCGGTGAAAGGGACTAGAAGATTTATGAAAGCGAGCGCTCCACTCATAAGACAGAGGAGTACACGACAGGATGGCCCAATGAACTGTCACTTGTACTGTTCAGTACTATAGTTTTGCTGTTTCGCACGATCCATCGATACAAACCCGATTAAATAGGAAAGGGCGGGATTTTTCCCGCGCGGTATATGAATGATACCGGCCATACATTTCAAAGGCAATTTTAATGTATGCAAACTGAATAATTAAGTAACAATATGATATCTAGTAAAACTAAAAACACATATGATTTATTGTGTTAGAGTGTAGTAGTGGTGTTGTATTGCATAGTTGTTAGATGTAACATGCGAGAACGTGTAGATATGTAGTTTTGGAGGGCCTACAGGGAGAAAAGCATAATACGTTCACCGAACTTCAGAATAAGCTGATTACGGTCACTATATATGTTTTGCGGTGATTATACAGTCACTTGCTCACGGTTCAGCATCGGATTGCACTCTGTTGACCGGCCAAGTAGTCTGCGTGGCACCATGTTGACTAGTTAAATTGACCATGTTCCTTGTGGGTCCCACATGTCAGTTCGCATAGGGAAAAGGTCAGATAAACACAAATTTATGCAGGTGCGACAAGACTCCAACCCGTGCGCGGGAATCACCTGCTTGTTTATGTGTCTGTCACGGCCTGATGTGTGCGCATGCACATGTAGGTTGAGCACTTCAGCGTGAGAGTATGTGTTGGTCATGTGGTGTACTGGTGTGTGCATGCATGCGTGCGTGTGAGTGTTGCGTGCGTGCGTGGCTGCGTGTGTACGTGTGAGTGTTGCGTGCGTGGGTGCATGTGTTCGTGTGAGTCTTGCGTGCATGCAGTTCGTGTGCATGCATGCGTGTGTGTTAAAACAGACGGCTCATCATACCAATACAAGGCCACCTTGTTTGTTGTGCCCGTGGTCATGACTTCGAACCATCGTCCAATATTTTTTTGTCGTCTGTTTTCATTCTTACTAGCAAGATGCCCGTGCATTGCACGTAACATCAAGATGCATCTGTATGACTAGTTTATCTTGTGAGAGAAAAGGATGAATGAGGGAAGGCCTTATTTGCAAATGTGGAGAGGTGTGTGGGTACCTTTTTGCAAATTTGCCATAGTTTCTTTCCTATCCGTCAGATATAAATCGGACGGCCTATATTGCAGGATGGCATGCACACCATCATCACCAACTTTGTTTTTTATAAGAGTGTAGATGTAGATTAGATAAAAGCCGACAGGTGGGTCCAATGGTAGTGAGATAATGTGATGCAACACTAGAGGTGCTACGTGGAGCGTTTAACTGGTCAACTAGTCGTGTCTAGAGCAAATACAGAGTTGTACGGTGAGCCCGTGACCGTATAATAACCAAAAAACGTAAATGGTGACCGTAATGAGTGGATTCTGAAGTCCAATGTACGTATCATGCTTTCACTTCAAATACAATGATCGTCACTGTATATATCGCGAGAGAAAGATGAAACATGCGTGAATGTGCTTGGGGCTTACTTTTAGAGGACCTGGAGATAGTTTGTGTGCGTACGTGAAAGGGGCGTAGGGGGGGTATGCAATGGAGAGAGAGATGCTCTTTGTTTTTCTTTATTATGACTAACTTTATATATAGTATAAAAATATACAAATTCACAGTGTGGAATAAATATCATTGTGGGCACCATGCAATGTAAATTAGCATTCATACTCCTCCATATAACTTTGTAATGTTGTATGTATTTATAAATTCTAAAATAATTTTTTGGCCACACTTTATTCAAAAGGAATGTTGTATGCGAAGTAAACATGAAGAGAGGGCTTTTTAGATCAATTGGGTACGTGATGTAACATGTGTGAATGTGTAGTTGATGCATTTGGCAGGGCCTAGAGAGGTATGTCTGTGTATTACGTATTTGAGAGAGGCATGGATAGAGGGGCCGGCGAGGGGGCGTGGGAGAGATAGCACGAGAAATGAGAGTGCTCTAGAGAGAGAGAGACGAATATGACATCACGGCGAGAGATTCCCTTGAGTGTGTATATGCAAAGGGGGAGTGGATAGAGGCACCAGGAGAATATTTTTTTGTGTGTGGTGTCTGTGTTGGTATGTGCGGGTGTGAGAAGATAACGAGACGTGGGGTCAGAGGGTGTGTCACCGCATGAGGTTTGGTGGGTCGAGGTGAGGCCCTTCGTTCGGTTCCGTCTTGTGCCACATTGGTCGGCCCGTGATGCATTTAGGGCGACCCATGGATGACTAGTCGTACAAGACAAACATAGCATAATTGTGAAGGACTCTGTGTCCACTGACAAAGCCGGCTAGGATTTGTAACCCTAGGTTCTCGGACTAAGGTAACCCCTTTATCTCTGATATTACAATTCATCTAACGTAACTTTAAGGGGCATCCTACAGAATGCTCTGCTAGAATCATACTCGTCAATTAGGAAGAGAGGTGTGAGACAATGCGTGAGAGACAGGCCTAAAGATAATGTGCGTATAGGAGACACGTAGGAAGGTCTATGTATATAGAAAGGGTCGATGGGGATTGTGCATGTGTATGCTTGCGAGAGGAAGAGTGCTTCTGATAAAGGTTACTGAAAACAGTCGTAAATGGTTACGAGAGGGAGGGAGGGTTATATCGAGAGCATGTGTGCGAGAAAGACACCTCGGGAGAGAGAGTGTGTGAGCATGTGTGAGAGACCACCGATGGAGAGTGAAACTACACGTAAAAGACTGCTGTACACATTGATTATAAAGATATAAATTGTATCCAAATATTAGGATGGGTTCATGATATTTGCAGTTCACGTAAGGAACGGTCATTGATCCATCAGACATCTAGATTCTGTCGAATTTGAGCATGTCTATGTTATTATTCAACACAATTGATCCACATAGTTAGTATTTTGAACTCCAGACAATGCATCGCTTTAGCAATCAAATATAAACATGAGCATAGTTCATGTTGTGTGTGTAAAGCACAATATACATATGAAAGTTACTCAATGAACTTTATAAATAGCTACCTATGAACTAGCATACATTTGAATTCAACTTAAGGTGGTTTAAAAAAATCGAATTCAACATGAAGTCCATTCAATTATTTGAATTTGATATCATGGCATTTGTAAATCATACCTAAATTATGGGGGCACCAATCTTTGTTCTGATTTTGTACATAATAACATATGTAGTCGTGTACAAAATAGATTCAAATTTAGCTCCTCCATTCCAAAATAATTGTAGTAATAGGATTTTGAAGTGTCAAAATTTCAAAAAGAAGCGGATAATTTAATGAGGTTTTCAAACATACAAGGTCAAATTTAACGTTGTCTATTTAGGTCAATCCTCAAAGTTCAAGAGTACGCTAAACGTGAATGCTTGTGTTTCAAAATTTCGAACAAAGCGCTAAAAGAGCCTCTACTCGCCCGAAACCACGTGAGACCAATGTTTGGTAGTACAAGGAAATTACTTTTCTAATAACTCCGACCCGTGAAACCTACCGGCCCGACGTCCAAAGGCCTAAACTGGGGTAGGTTTGTAGCTTCATCTAGACGCCACACAACCGTCTCCGGAAAAAAAATTCATACACAATGGCCGCCTAAGCACACATGCGTGCGGCCGAAATTGCTCCCGCCCACTATTTGGGACACCTGGGATTTCCATGCTACCCCCGACCCGCAGTTGGTCCGAAATTTAAGAGGGAGGCAAAGTTCGTACTTTCCCCAAATTTCAAACAAGCGCGGCCCATCTTCTGTTCAAAAAAGCCAAAAACAAGCGCGTCCCGGACCGAAACATGGTTCTCCCCCTCCCCCCGCCCACCCGTCCGATTCCCCATTCATACTCCGTGGGCGCAAAAACTACCTCTCCACCAGCCGTGAAACCCCGGTGCCCTCCGTTCGCCACCCCATCCCACCCATCAACCGCCGCCCTCCTCCATCACACCGGAGCCGATACCCCGACCACATCGTCCACCGCAACCTCAACCGCAACTCCCTCCACGGCTAGTAGTTGAAGCCGAGGCCGAGCCATCCATACCCGAGCCAGTTCAACCACAACGTCCTACGCCTTACCGATGCCGCTCCAACTTCGCAACCCTCCACCGCACCGGAGCTGTTCCTGCTACGCCGTCCTTCACTGCCTCGGATCTGCTTCCCCTCCGCCGATATATGGCCACGACAACACAGTCAACAATTTGGCCATGGGTTTGTCCAAGGATCGACGGTTCTCCAAAACATCGGTTCCCCCGGGAGAAAAAAGAAGATCGCCGCGAGATATGGAGGAGACCACACTGGCAACCGATAAGGGTATTCCTCTTCCCTTATTCATGCAAATCTTGTGTCTGCTTGCACGATATTCATCCCACCGAAGACAGTAGTTGACCGCTTATTCTTGATACTAGATGTTCCTAGTAACTCGCGATGCACAAGGTTTCTCCTCATATACTATTTCACCTTAGCTAGTGGTCCATCGTCCCCCTGAATTTCAATTCCTGGTCAGTTGATTCCCAATTAACAAAAGCATTCCCCGGCGTAACAGGCGCTAGTCTCCTATTACACCGGGGAAGCATCGCCTCGGTGTTATCTTAGGGGGCGTGTGGGGCCTAGAGCTACTGGCGCCTAATCTGGAGGTTGGCCGGGATTAAAGGGATGGTCTGGGGGCGCTGCCAAGCACGGCGGTGGTGTGAGGTCGAGGGGAGGGCGGGGCGGCGGAGGTAGGGGTTTGGGCCGATGGTCGCTGGCGGTTCGAGAAAGATCGTCAACAATGACTGGCGGGAGGTAGACGAAGGCCATCTGCCCGTTCCTTATAGATCGGACGGTTCATTAAAAAAATCGACTGGCCTATTTATTTTCAGTCGATTGTTATCTTGATATGACCACATGTGGTGGTGTGCTGGAGGAGTACCTACATTTCGTGTCCTCATATATTACAAAATCATATTGAGTAGAATCTAATTTTGTTTGCCATGCAATGTTGTAGAGCTATCATATGTCTCCTGTCATTTATTTTTCAGCCACCTACTACCTGCTACTTTTACAGTGCACTAGTTCTGCACATACTTCACCCATACTCTCACTATTGTGTTTTTATGCAAGGGTATATCAGAGTCTGCCTCGAGAGAAGCAAAAAATAAAAGAGAGAAGTTGCTCCAGCTTTCTACACGGGTAAGCAGGAATGTTACAGCGCTATAAATGGTGCAGTGTCAGCAGATGGAGATGGTAAACGTAGCTCTGGAGTTGATGACCTCGCTCGCAATGAACCACCATCCCAGGTGCTTGCTTAACTTCGCGGTGTCATATGTGGTTGCATGTTCCATATGGTGTCTAGCTTGTATTCGAAAGGCCGTAGTCAGTCTTTATTAAGATAAGGAAAGATATTTTTTACATGAACCACCATCCCGTGAGCACCAGAAGACAAATAGCTAGTCAGGGCACTGGCCGAGCCAGTGACAAGCCCAGCAAAGACAGGCATCACCTGGAAGCCAACTAAAAAGCCATGATGGTGGCAAAGCAACCCGCCTCCCACCAGGCTCTCAGTTCCTAGATGATCATGCTCACCACTCCAGCCGGATGTCTAGCTTGTATCGCTTCCAATTTGGTTAAATTGCATCTGCTTAGCTTACACATTATACCTTTGAATATGACATGCCTTTCTGTTTTTGGTACATACTAGTACATCTTTGTATTAACCATGTTCTTACATCAAACTAATGTTCTTGTGTATCCCTCATCAATAACTTATGATGAGGCAGTTAGACAAGTGGACTACTCATTTAAAGAATGCAGCGTCAGCCTCCCGACATGATTCTCAAGAAACAACAAGGCTAGATGAAGATAGTGAACATACCTCTGTAGTTGATTACCGCATTTCCCCTACACTGGCATCGCAGGTGCTTGCTCTAACTTGGCAGCGTGATATGTGGTTTCATGTTGCATATGGTGTCTAGATTGTAATTCTTCCAATCTGGTTAAACCGCATGTGCTATTCTGCTTAGCTTATACATTATACCTGTTAATGTGACATGCCTTCCTGTATTTAGTACATAGTACATCTGTCTATTAAGCATGTCCTTACATAAAACTATTTTTTGTATCCCGCATCAATCAATATGACGAGACACCTTTAGTATATGCAGTGTGATATTAGTTGCATCTTTCATATGATTTATAGCATGCGCTGCATCTAATTTGTTGAAATTCCGTTTATGATGGGACACTTTTAACTTGGCAGGGTCATATTGGTTGCATCTTTCATGTGGTGTCTAGCTTGCATTGCTTCTTATTTGTTGGAATGGTTTCTGCTTAGTTTACACAAACAGTTGTGAACATGCCATGTCGTCCTATTTTTCGTACATATTCCATCCTGGTATCATGTGTTTGCCTTACATCAAAGTAGTGATTGTCAGTATCATGCATGAATGAGTTCTGAAGAGAGAATTTTATTGCTTTTTCTTATCGATTTTACTTGACAATTCAAAATCAATAAAGCGGAAGGAATTTAGCAATGCAGCGGATAAAGGTGCTCCTTCCAAAGGGAGGGCCTCTACAGTTTCTACTCCTCCATCCCCCAAGATGATTTCCAAGACAACACATGCATAGACACTCAATGTAGCTGTGTTTATGATGAGCACGTCTCCCCTAGTGCACCATCACTGGTGCTCCCTCTAACTTGGCACTGTTATATGTGGTTGCATGTTATGTGTGATGTCTAGCTTGTATTGCTTCTAATTTTGTTGAATTCCATCTGCTTACTTTACACATTATACTTGAATAAGACATGTCTTCCTGTTTCTAGAACATACAATATCTGTCTATCACACCATGTTCTTACATCAAATTACTACTGTTGTGTAACCTGCAATAATCACTTATCATAAGACACGTTTGACTTCGGAGTATGATATAGGTTACATCTCGCATTCTTCTCTAGCTTGTACTACTAATTTGTTGAAAGGGCACTTATGACGAGACAGTTTTAACTTGGTAGAGTGATATTCGTTGCATCTTTCATATGGTGTCTAGCTTTCATTGCTTCTAATTTGTTGAAATGTCTTCTCCTTAGTTTACACATCATAAGTTGTGAATATGCAATGGCACTAATGACGAGCGACCTCTAACTTGGTAATGTGATGTTGTTTGCATCTTGCATATGATTTATTTCTTGTACTGCTTCACATTTGTTTAAATGCCATTTATGATGAGACACTATTAACTTGGCAAAGCGATATTTGTAGCATCTTTCATATGGTGTCTACCTTCCATTGCATTGCTTCTAATTTGGTGAAATGTCTTCTTCTTAGTTTACACATCATAGTTCTGGTTATCTCTTCCGTCCTATTTTTCATACATATTACATCCTCCTATCATGTGGTTGTCTAACATCAAAGTTCAGTTCGTCTGTATCACGCATCAATTTGTTCTGAAGAACTAAGTTGTTATTCATTTTTCTTGTCGGCTTGACTTAACATGGCACAGAGAAAGAGGAAGAAACACAGAATGGCAGGGAACGGGAACCGGAAGAATCCTGCAAATCTGCTAGTACTGATGGTGCAATAGAAGGTCAAAGTCCAGTGGAAAATTCTACAAACAGGGTATCCCATGCTACACGAGCTGCAGAAAAAGCCAAACAGGAACAAATAGCTTCCACCAAACAAGCGGAGACAACCTTAGTTCTTGCAACACCTTCCATAGGACTACCAGCTGCACAAGTTACTCGTGCGTCAACTGAGCTAGCAGCACGTTCCCAAGCTCCCTTGCCACCTGACACTAATTCCCAAGCACTGTTGACACAAGACGAGTTGGAAAGATTAGATGAACCTTGTGAGCTTCAACATCAAGAAGGTAGTTGCTGGAGTCAAGTTACAGTTGCATGCTTCTTTATATGTAGTCTCACAGTTTGATGTACACTGACACTTCCTATGTTCGTTTTTGGACTAGCACCTAGGTGCAAGAGGAAACAAACATTATGGATAATGCTTGATAGGTTAACTAAATCTAGAGGAGGAAGAATGGAGATCCTTTTTGAGGCAGGTTTAAAAAGGCCACGTGATGCTACAAAGTCAGCCAAGTTAGTATCAGAGGCAGCGGTTGCCGTTAGGTGTCATGTACGTATCCTCCCAACATGGATTCATTACAGGAATGACAAAGACGAAACCTAGTTCAACACCTTCCTCGACCATTTATCTGTAAGTATGGTTATGTATGGAAACTAGTAATATCGTCTTGCTCTGTCTCATACTTTCTAGGTTGCTGAGAATGAGACTCCCATAATTTTCAACAGATGAGGTTCAATTTGGATAGCCAAGATGATGCAACCAGACAAGCTTGCACCCATGTTTTCAAGTCTGCTCCGTGATAGTATCAGTATAAGTTGAGGAAAACTCACTTTGTAGGCAAGGCTAACAGTGAACTTTCCAAAACATCTCCAGTGGAAAATATATCGGATGAAGACTGGAGGGGCCTTGTTAAACACTGTTCTGATCCGAAGTATTAGGTACATTATATACATGTGATCAGATCACATATTGAAGTCCTATTTATGCATGTGCCACACAAATCTATCTTCTTGTAGGTGAACTGTTCAAAAAACAAGGCCAACCGTATGAAAGTGAAATTCCAACAGACGACAGGATCTCGTAGCTATATTGCACACTGCGAGGCTCTTGTAATTAGCTGTTGTTTCACTCTTTTCGCTGTACCATATTATCAGATCTATATTGACTTGTTCCAAATGCAGAGGAAAGCCCGCAAGGACCAAAAAGTACCTGAACCAAAAGCTGTGAAAATCTTCAAGGACTATCACACCAGCAAGAAGAAGGGCATGACTACACTAGTCAAAGCCGCTGTTGTAAGTCCTTAATCCTCATGCCTTTTAACTACTACTTACTCTGACTTGTGCCTTGAACTGCATGGTTTGCAACCAATGTCTATTACTCTTTTCAATTTTGTACACAATTGACTTAGTGTATCATTGCACCTTACAAGGTTTAAAAGAGAGGAGTGATGTTCCTTTGATCTTGACATGTAATCTAGTTCCGTGTTGGACTTGCCCACACAATGTTACAATTGCATGTTTGTCTATTCTCAACTATTTTGTGATATGAATGATGTCATACTATGCTTACCGGATTATAAACTTCATATCTTTATCCTTAGCCCTCAATACAATGTGAAGAAATAGACAATACATTAGCGATGGTACCTGGTCATATGTTTGGAACCTGGTTTTATTATGTACTTTGCAATAAAATACAACTAATATTTTACATGGGTTCACCAGAATAAGTTCTGTATATAGACCAAAGCTATTTTGTTTGGTTTTGCTGCTTCCTTAATATCCTCTGTTCTGGTACTACTAATGTAAAACCTCAACTTTTCAGCGAGCTATGGAAAAATGGTGGAAGCGCCACCTTCTGAAGGTGGCGAGGCAACTATAACCGCAATGTCAGCTTTTGCTGCAGTGGGTCAGTACCTGTCCACTAACAGTGCCAAAACACGTTCCTGCGTAATATTGGGTTGGTTGTTAAGGCAAAATCGTCCAAACTGCCTCACGATCAAGATATGCAAGCTCAAAACAATGTTGTATCTGCGCTCCAGACACAAGTACATTCCCTAACGGAGACCCTTTGTGAAACAAGGAGAGACATTGTTCGATGTTGTCAAGATATGCATGGTTTTGAAACCAGACTATCAGACATTAGCTATGTTGTTCAGGAGCCTAGGAGAACTGAAGGCAAAGGTTATGGTGCTCCATCGGACAATACAGCATGAAAACGTAACAGTCATGTCAAATGAACTGAGCTTCTGAACTTTTGGTGGTGCATTTATCTGCTAGACTATTAACTTTTAGGCCAACCTTCCTTTTGTTTTATAGTTGTAATTTGTTTTGGTGTGATACAAAATTTGTTCTTAACATGCAGCCACCGGCTGAAGAAAACAGCAAGCCATTTTTGTATAGTGTAGGGTGTTCCCTATATTTGCACTGGTGGCAAACTTTGATACCCACCGATTGTAGTTAACATGGGCCTCCTACGGGCCATAGAAACAATGGGCCTTCTAAGGGCAGTAGAAACAATGGGCCTTCTATGTGGCATAGAAACAATGGGCCTTTATACGGGCTGTAGACACAATGGGCCTTCTACGGGCCGTATCATCAATTGGCCTTCTACGGACCGTATCATCAATGGGCCTTCTATGGGCCGTATGATCGATTGGCCAAAATGGGCCAATAACAGACCACATTATGGCCGTAAATGGGATAGAGTTGAAATCGTCCGTTCATGGGCCGACCATAACGGGCCGTCGTTAATCAGTCGTATTTGATGATGCTATGAAAACGGCCCAACGTATTAACGGGCCACAAACAGGCCGACTGTAACCACAGGCTGAATTTGGCCCACAAGCAGAAAATGACAGTAATGGGCCATAAGTAAACGAATGCTGGAAATGAGCCCAAGAATAAATGGGCCCTGAGAAGGCCGAAAGATAACATGAGTCGAAACGGCCCAACAGAATAATGGGCCGTTAATGGGTATAAAGTGATACACTGTTCATTATGGGCCAGTTTCACCAAGTGCCGTTAATGGGTATAAAGTGATACACTATTCATTATGGGCTAGTTTTACCACGGGCCGTTAATGGGCCAGGAGTAATAAGGGCCTCACATGGGCCGAAAGACGTCATGGGCCATACATGCACCAGAAGTTAAAACGGGCTGGAATTATATTGGATGGCCCAGATGACGCTACTGGGCCTAATTCGGATAGGCCGTAAATGGGCCTTGGGTTAGCGGGCTGTAAATGGGCTATATGCGAACATGCCATTAACAGGCTTGCCGTGGGCTGGCCCACCACCTTTTGACCATGTCAAACGGGCCAGCCTTTTCACAAGAATGGGCCTCTGTTGGGCCATGCCACGTGTCGATGTATCATAGGCGCTTTGGGTCCAATGAGTGGATGACATATGTCCCAACGGTGAGCCGACATGTGTTTCCTCCAACCAATGATGATTCTACATGTGGAAAATCCCCATTAGTCGGGGCTGTTAATGGGTTATCGGATCCAAAATCGGACCCGATAGCCACGTGTCGGTCACCCTTGGCGAGAGCACTTCTGTGATGCGCGATTTATCATCATGGAAGTGGACACTTCTGTGATAATAATTTTGGTAATGTCATGGAACACTTCTACGATAGCACAAGTATGACTATCTTGATTCTGTCATAAAATCGTCATGGATGTACATACATGACAGAAAACGTGACCTACCGTGACAAACTCGTATCATCACGGAAGTGTATTTTTTGTAGTGATATACTTTTCAAAAAAAAAGTCTGAACACATTTATAGTATACTTCGGCGTCCCGAATACCGCATTATATGCATCGGCTCCGAATCATGTCTTTGGTAAATAGTTGGGTTGCTCGGCTCCTGTGGTTACCACCTTACGTTCTGCTTGTTCGGCTAAGGCAGTAAAGGGATAACTACTGCAATTGTGTTTCTGGTTCGTCCGGTCAAACACCTCAGTAGAGAAAGCCGAAAACTGACTGTCATGATATAGCGAGAGCTAGTCAGCGGTTCGGTGACTTACTAAATCTATTGCGATTTTTCCCGTATTGTATGAAGGACCGGCCTCCACCCAGTCATGCTCCTAAGGCATCCAAGTTTGGATAGCTGCATACGCACCAGGGGCTAACTCATAGTCCCATTGTCAAACTCCTATGGCTAAGTGAGAGTGATAAAGCCGCATAGTCTGATTGCCTGGTTCGCCGCACAAACACCTCCTTTACGGACCAAGACATTGGGTCAAGTGTGGTCATGTGTTATTCCGAACACCCCCATAGTATCTACGTGGGGGCTGAAGCCGACGAATGGCAAACTTTTGGAAATAAAAATGGCCGCACAGGAGGAAAATAATTTCAGATAAAGGCACAAATATATTACAAAAGCCTTGGTTCATAAAACAAAGTCTGGGCAGCCCAGATACATTCATTCAAACATGACATCCCTCGAGCATTGACCCTCTATTAAACGGGCACCCTCTAGGACGTCTTCGAAATATCTCTCCAGCTTACGGTAGTCCTTGCCTTTGGGTGGGCCCTCGACTGCCACAACGACGGCCTTCATCTTCGCCTAGTGCATCTTGACACGGGCAAAGGCCATTCGTGCACCCTCTATGCACGCCGAGCACTTCACAGCTTCAACTCGGGGCAGGGCGTCACCGAGCCACTTGACCAGGCCAAAGTAGCTGCTAGGAATGGGTCCGGCTGGCCAGAGCCAGACTATGATGTCCTTCATGACCAAACCGGACATCCTATGCAGCTCCGCCAGCTGCATCATCTGGTTGTTCAACAGCGCTAGACGCTCCGGCGCCAGGTACTACGACCAGAAGAGCTTCTCCATTGTGTTCCCTTCTTGGGCCCGGAAATACTGTGCGGCGTCGATAGCACTCCTCGGAAGATCCGCAAGGGCGTCTGGAGAAATCCATAGTCGATTAAGCAAGGCATATCTCCGACCGCCAAATATACTCTATAAAAGAAAGGGCTAAGCAGCCGCTATCTGTTTAGCCTGCTTGATCTCCTCGGGAGCCGCCCGGGACTCGGTCCGCACCTCCTTGGCCTCCTGAAGCGCCTTGGTGAGATTGACCGCTTGGGCCTTATTCTTCCGCTCCAATGCCTCACACTTGCTAGTGGCATCCTTGAGCTCCTGCTCCACTTCGGTCACCCACTCCTCATACTTGCGGCAAGTGACATGCTCGGCCTTTAAATCCACAACCGCTTTGTCAGCAGCCGCTTGGCTCACCCGTGCCTGCTGCTTGGCTTGGGTGAGGGGACTCTTCAGGGTCTCGACCTCGGTCGCACTACCTGCAAATATGATCAGGGCAACACAGGAGATTAGACTCCGCATTAGCATATTACATCAGGTGTGTAAACAATTTTTCAAAACATACCTTGCGCCTCATCAAACTGCTTGTTGATGCGGACGAGATACGCATCAGCCAGCTCCAGCTTCCGCTTGAGTTCGAATACTTCGGTGGCCCGGGCAGTCGCCGCTAACAGTGAAGCCTGTTTATCAAAATAGACAAGTATGTTATCTCCTGCGAATATTACTTGATCCTCTGTTCGGCCTTTTTTTCAAAAGCCGAACAGAGTCTCAGGGGCTACTATCTATACACATGCATATTTTTATAAGCGGCTAAGAATATTACATCGCATACCTCAAAGCCTATTAATAGGCTTGTGAAGGCTTCGTTCAGCCCGCTTTTGGCGGACTGAACCTTCTCGACCACCATACCCATCAGGGTACGGTGCTCCTCCATGACAGAAGCACGTCGAAGTGCTTCCACCAAAGTGTCTGGAGCCTCCGGATTGATGGAGGTCGGCGATGGAGTCGACGCCCCCCTCCTTCAAAGGGGGTTGCTCGCTTGATTCCGGAGCCGTGCGGGTCTCCGGAATGGTGTTCGATAGGGGGCCGGATTGGTCACGGCCCCCGTCGTCAGTCTCCATGGGGGTTGGTTCCCCCATGTTCACGACAGCCGAGGCATTACCCTCTGGTGCCGTCTTGGCGACCTCTCGCGCCTCTCTGGGGCCCGGAGAGGCCCTTTGGGACAACACTTCGGTGTCGTCCGTGGCGGTTGGCGGAGAGGCTTGCGGAGGCATCTTGCTCTCCACTATCCCCAGCTCCAGCGAGTTCCCCGAAGATGATGATAGTTGGTGGAGATCGCAGGCCGGACCAAAGCACAATACAATGTGTTAAAACTACAATCATAAAGACTAGATATATGTACATTATCTTTGGATACTTATGATGCGGCCAGGGGCTTCGACCTGGGGCGCCACTCAGGGATGGCTTCGGCATACGAATTCGAGCCGTCCAAGAGGGATATCTTCCCCCTCTTGGACGCCTCCACCTCCGGGTCTACAGAGGCCGCCCCTTCTTCTTCCTCCCCTTCGGGGGAGAATCTCTTTCGGCCTCCTCCTCCTCCTCTTCGTCTTCATCTCCCTCATGGGAGGATGGAGCTTCGGTCTCTCCGGACAGGGAGTCCGAAGTACTTTTACGGCGGAAGCCACATTTGGCCTCCTTGCCCTTCATCTTGGCCTTCTTTTATGGCGCCTGGTATGACACTGAGACTAGCATCCTCGTTAGCAGAGGGTCAGCTGAGTTTTCGGGCAGTGGAGCCGGACACTTGATCTGCTCAACGTTCTGTGTCCAGCCCTAATTAAAGCATGGAAGTCTCAGCATACCCCTTTGATTTGTGAAGTAAGTTATGTTCAGAAACTAAACGCTTACCGGGGTAGCCGGATGTGTTCTGTCAAGGTCGATATTGTCAGTCATCTCCGGCCATGTCTTCTGGGCCTTGAAGAGCAGCTTCCAGATCTCTTTGTGCGTTGTGCTAAAGAATCGCTGCAGGGTTCGTGGCCCCGCCGGATTGAACTCCCACATATGCAGAGGTCGACGTTGGCAGGGGAGGATTTGGCGGAACAACATCACCTGAATCATGTCAGTGAGACTGGTGTTCTTGTCTATGATATTCTTGATGTGCGTTTGCAGCATTGTCACTTCATCGGTTGACCCCCAGTCCAGACTTTGTTGGTCCACGACGCGAGCCGCATTGGGGGTCCGGATCTAAACTCAAGAGTGGCCGCCCAGGTGCCGCTGTGAGGTTCAGTGATGTAGAACCACTCCTGTTGCCATACCTTGACGGTCTCCATGAAAGCCCCTTTGGGCCAAGTAGTGTTGGGGAGCTTGCTCACCATGGCGCTCCCATAGTCCGTGTGCTGACCGTCGACCACCTTCGGCTTCAAGTTGAAAATCTTGAGCCATAGGCTGAAGTGTGGGGGAATGCAAAGGAGCGGCTCGCAGACGACGATGAATGCCGAGATGTGGAGGAAGGAATTTGGGGCTTGATCATGGAAATCTAGCCCATAGTAAAACATGAGGCCGCGGACAAATGGGTGGAGTGGAAACCCTAGTCCGTGGAGGAAGTGGGGGATAAATACCACCCTTTCGCCGGGCTCCAGGGTGCGGATGACCTGCTTCTTGGCAGGGATCCTGTGCGCAACTTCCACACTCAGGT
Organism: Triticum urartu; assembly: GCF_056163025.1. Taxonomy (NCBI): domain Eukaryota; kingdom Viridiplantae; phylum Streptophyta; class Magnoliopsida; order Poales; family Poaceae; genus Triticum; species Triticum urartu. The sequence continues at coordinate 504,582,717 of NC_141874.1, forward strand.
ACCCCGCCTCCCGGAGCTCCTTGATGTCCTTCTTCATCATGGAGGAGGCCACCCACTTGCCTTGAGAACCGGATCCAGACATGGTTGGAAAGGTTGGTGGCGGTGGGGAAGATTGAAGCTTGGGCACTGGAGCTCGAGGATGGGAAGGCTGAGGAAGGAAGAAGACGTAGGGTGAAAAGAAGGGATCTTTATCCGCTTATATAGGCTGTGAATATCAAGCGCCCTCCCCACTATCCTTAAAACTCGCATATTCCCAAGGGGTCATGCGAATGGCGCGGTTGGATTACCCAAACCCGTATTAATGAGAATCCCGCAATAAGGGGACACGATCTCTGCTTTGACAAGACGTGTCAATGGAGGCTGCGCCTCGAAACGCGAAGCGGGAGGCTAAAAACGGTTCGAAATAATAAAGAGGCGAGACGTAACGTTTCGCTGAAAAAGCTGCCAGTGGACATACCTTATTTTGATTAAGTATTGTGCCCTTGTGGATGAGGGTTGTAACTGTTATACAGAGCCGGATATAGTTCTCTTTCTCAGAAGACTGTTTTGAAGTACTCGGAGGAGGAACCCGCCTTGCAATGCCGAATACAATATGCGTGCCGAATACATCGCATTGAAGACTGGTTCAGGGGCTACTTAGGGAGTCCTGGATTCTGGGTTCCTCGGGTGTCTGAGCTATGTGATATGGGCCAGACTGATGGGCCATGAAGATACAAGGAAGAAGGCCTTCCCCCATGTCCGGATGGGACTCTCCTTTGCGTGGATGACAAGCTTGGCGTCCGGATGTGTAGTTTCCTTTCTTTGTAAATCGACTCTATACAACCCTAGGCCCCTCTGGTGTCTATATAAACCAGAGGGGTTAGTCCATAGAAGCTATCAGAATTTACATAGGCTAGATAGCTAGGGTTTAGCTATTATGATCTCGAGGTAGATTGACTCTTGTAACCCTATACTCATCAAAGTCAATCAAGCAAGAAGTAGGGTATTACCTCCATTAAGAGGGCCCGAACCTGGGTAAACATCGTGTCCCTTTGTCTCCTATTACCTTCGATCCTCATACGCATAGTTTGGGACCCTCTACCCGAGATCGGCCGGTTTTGACATCGACACCCTGCCCCGCCTACGAGTCATCGCCTGTGGCCTCCCTCTGAACCCTATCCCCTTTCCCCACTGTAACATCCCAAAATTTTAATTTGTAATGTTATACATAGGTCATCATATGCATATCATATTTTATTGCATTTTGGTTTTAATCCTAGAAATCCTAAGCAACTCAACGACCCACGGAGAGAGTTGGGGGATTTCACTATTTTCTTATTTGAATTTTTCTCAAATTTGAAAAAAGGATCATTTTGGTTTTAATACTTTCCTCTCAAAAATATTTCCAATATAAAAATAAAAGAGAGGAGATAAAATGACTTCTCCAAAATAAAAACAAATATTGAAATGTTAAAATCAAATAAATATTTTATTTTGATTTTATTCGAGATTTACTTGAATTAGAAAAATATGCATTTTTCAAAATTGCATATTAGGACAGAAAAATGTTCACTATGTTCTTAATATTTTATTTAGACGGTGAAAATTGTTTTTCGCATTTTTAGAATTTTTTATATTTATTTAGGATTTTTTTCTTTTGGCGGAATTTGTTAAAAAAAGTTTGCGACCGAACTGGGCCGGCCCAGCTAGCGCCAGGCCTCGGCCCAGCCGCCGCACCGCCTCCCCGAGCCGTGCCCGCGCCGGACTCCGGCGAGAGTCCGGGTCGCCGCCGCCCATGCTCGCCCCCTGCCCCAAGTTGGACCCCCCCGGTCCCCTTTATAAACGCCGCTGCCGAGCCCCATCGCCACCACCACCGCAGCCGCAACAGCCGTCGCTGCCGCCTGCCACGCTCGCCACCGCCGCAGCCGCTGCCGCCTGTCGTCGCTGCCCGTGCGCCGCCCGCTGCCCCGCGCTGCACCGCCCGACGCACTGCTCCGTCGCGCTGCGCCGTCCCGTCGCCTCGCCTCACCGTGCCACCGACGCCAGTTTTTTCCTGAGAACCGGTAAAAACCCTGCAAAGCCGCCGCCGTTTTTTGTAAACCCTAGATCGGTTTTTTTAGAACGGTTCGGTTTTCTCGGTTTTCTTTGGTTATCTCTAACCTATGAACGTTCTCGTTTTAACGAAAGAAATTCGTTTGTTAGTCTCTATTAGCGAACGTTCGTGCGACAGATTTTTCTTTTTTATTTTATTTTCGCTACGGACCTAATCGCGATTACTTTTATCGCAGTTTAGCCCCTGATCTTCAAACCCTCGGAAATTTTTAACCGTTAGTACAAATCCAGTGAAACCAACGCCAAAATGTTCGTCTCGAAGCCCTCTTTCCAGTTAAACAACATGAACATGGTTTGGACAATTTAAAATTTGGTTTCAAGCAGATTTGATTTCGAAGTTCTTTTGATCATAGTTTCAGTTCCGTAGCTCCGATTTGATCGATTTGTTTTGTAAATTGAAGCTCTTGAGTTGAACTTTCAGATTGGATCTTCTTATTTGAGCTTTACCCTTGCATCTATGCTTGAGTGCTTATGTATGCTATTGTTTGTTTGTGATAGAATACCCGGAGTGTGAAGCGTGCTACTACGAGTCCCTAGGGTTTGCAGATCGTCAGCAAGGCAAGTAACACTTTGATCATACCCCTTTAATACCCAGTTTTTATGCATTAGTTACAATCTTCAAAACATTGCATGAGTAGGATCTTTTAAACAAGTGGGTTTGGGAAGTAGAAGATGAGGTAGAGCCTATTGCCCTTTTATTATCAAACCCTTGGGAGTTACTTCTACGTTATGCTTAAACTGCTATGCTATGCTCATAGATGTGGTTTGGTTTGAGTGATCCATGACAGATGTGAGATTGTTAATTAATGGCTAACTTAAGGTGGCTACTCAAATACACATATGGGTGGATTGGTTGCAGGCACCTAGGGATATACCAGTGTTGTCTTTTGGTTCGCCACCCATGCTCAAAGGGATCATAAGATTATTCATGCTAGAAACTTCCATGTGCAGCCACAAGCTATTATGGGCTCTAGCATAGTTGAGTATGTTGCATGACCTCTTTCAGTGGTGGGCTAGCAGATGTAGGGGAAAGTAGGTGTAACTGTCCACCCAGAGTAAAGAATTAATGTTTATAAAAGACTGTGTCTCGGTCATCCGTTTCTCAAACACCCTGTAGTGCGAGAAAACCAATGGAGGAGATCGAGTCTTGTGGGGAAAAGTGCGCAAACCTCTGTAGAGTGTACAAACTAATCATGGTTAGCCGTGTCCTCGGTTATGGACATCTTGAGTATCTGGTTCTTGGATTGTCATGTTGATCTCAACACTCTAAATTAATTTGTTGGGTTGTTAATTACTGTTTAATTGGGATTGAGATGGGGTTACCATTCTCAATGTTTATCAATTACCATGATAGTTAAATAAAATATATTCCTTTGTTGTAGGGAAAAATTGGCTTTTCACAAAAACTTTATAACCATAGAGCCTCCACCAGCCATATATGCATGTAGTGATAGTATTTATTTGTTCATTGCTCTATTGTGTTATCTTGCCAGCATATTCCATGTGTTGACCCCTTTTGGGCTGCAACATATCATGTTGCAGACTTTTCATACAAAGAGTAAGGTGCGCTAGGTCGTTTGTCGTGCACTCTGCTGTGCCGTTGGAGTTGATGGACTCATTTTGTCTTCCAAGCCTTCCGTTGTTATCTTATTAGATGGCCTTAAGCCATATTATTATAATAAGTTCTCTTTTGAGACATTCAATGTAATAAGAGTGTGATTGCTACTCTGTTATAAATCCTTCGAAGTACTGTCTGTGTCAGCATTACCGATCCAGGGATGACACTTATGCACAGAGATTTGACTGTTTGAGGTCAGATCGCTACACCCACCGCCGCCATCGCTTCTGCATCACCCCGCATCACCAACCACCTTGGTTGGCTGTGCTCCGTGATACTTCTCCAACGTATCTATAATTTTGGTTGTTCCATGCTATTATATTATCCATCTTGGATGATTATATGCATTATTATGGTATTTTATATCATTTTTTGAGACTAACCTATTAACCTAGTGCCCAGTGCCAGTTGTTGTTTTCCCTTGTTTTTGTTTTTTAAAGAAAGTCAATACCAAACGGAGTCCAAATGGAACATAACTTTTTGGTGATTTTTCTTCGACCAGAAGACAACAACGAAACTTCGGGAAGAGGCCAGAGGAGCCATGAGGTGGCCACACGCCAGGAGGGCGCCCCCCAAGGGCTTGTTGGCCCCTCGGGACTCCCCTAACCCTAATTCCAGCTCTATAAATACCCAAATATTCCCCATATACCAGCAGGCACACCAAAAATACTTTTCTGCCACCGCAAGCTTCTATCCTCGTGAGATCTCATCTTGGAGCCTTTTTCGGTACTTTGCCGGAGGGGATTCGATCACGAAGGGCTTCCACACCAACTTTGATGCCTTCCGATGATGTGAGTAGTTTACCACAGTATACAGGTCCATAGCTAGTAGCTAGATGGCTTCTTCTCTCGCTTGGCTCTTCAATACAATGTTCTCCTCGATGTTCTTGGAGATCGATTCGATGTAATCTTCATTGGCGGTGTGTTTGTTGAGATCCGATGATTATGAGTTTATGATCATATTATCTATGAATATTATTTGAGTCTTCTCTGAACTCTTTTATGCATGATTACGATAGCTTTGTATTTCTCTCTGATCTATTGATTTGGTTTGGCCAACTAGATTGATTTTTCTTGTAATGGGAGAGGTGCTTTGTGATGGGTTCAATCTTCCGGTGTCCTCACCCAGTGACAGAAGGGGTAGCGAGGCACATATTTTTATTGTTTCCATTAGGGATTAAAAGATAGGTTTTTACCATATTGATTGGATCTATCCCTCTACATCATGTCATCTTGCTTAAGTTGTTACTCCGTTCTTGTTAACTTAATACACTAGATGCATGTTGGATAGCGGTTGATGTTGGAGTAATAGAAGTAGATGCAGAATTGTTTCGGTCTACTTGTCACGGATGTCATGCCTATATTCATGATCACTGTGTTAGATATCGTCATGATTATTCGCTTTTCTATGAACTTGTTCACCCACCGTATGCGTTCTTTCAAGAGAGAAGCCTCTAGTGGAAACTATGCCCCCAGGTATACTTTTACCATATTATTTTCAGATCTATAAAACCAAAAAACAAAAAATACCTTGCTGCAATTTATTTACCTTTACTTTATTTCGCACCTTTTATTTATCTTTTATACCTGTCACTATGAGATCTCATCCTTGAAAGTAAACTGAAGGGATTGACAACCCCTTTATCGCGTTGGGTGCAAGTATTTGTTTGTTTGTGCAGGTGCTATCATTGGAGACTTGTGTGTTCCTCCTGCTGGATTGATACCTAGGTTCTTAACTGAGGGAAATACTTATCTCTACCTTGTTGCATCAACCTTTCCTCTTTAAGGGAAAAACCAACGCAAGCTCAAGAAGTAGCGGGAAGAATTTATGGCACCATTGCCGGGGATGTTCTACATCAAGCCTACCAAGTACCTATCATATACTCTCATCTCTTGCATTTACATTATTCGCCATTTTCCTCTTGTTTTCCTCTCCCCCACTTCTAAAACATTTTCAGAAAAACACAAAAATATTTTCCTTTTTATTCGCCTTCTTTTTCTTCGTCTTTTCGTTTGCTTGTGTACTAGATCATTTATTTTGCTATCATGGCTAGTCCTTCTATCATTGCCGATACCATCAGAAGTGAGGTTCTTAATTTTAAACAAAGGGGAGGCGAGAATTTAAAAGATGCTTGGTATAGAATTTGTGGTGCTTAGAATAGATCTAGTCGTAAGCAATCCACTACAGTTCTTCTTGGAAATTTTTATGTGGGCGTTATTACTTGGTACAAATTTGTGTTGGATACTATTACTGGAGGTAATTTCTTAGGTAGTCCCCCTATGGATGCTTTTAATGCTATGGGAAATTTGGTGGGCTCACCGCCAATCATGATTAATGAAACAGTCTTAACTCTGGAACATGTGATGAAAAGGCTTGATATTATTGAGAATAAAATCTCCACCATAGAACATATTGAAAATTTGGATAAAAGATTCATAATCATATTACTCGGATTGGATCAAAGGTGGGAATCACTTTAAAACCCATAAAAGAGAAAGAGCCCATAATTGATGAGAGGGTAGAACAAGGTTCTGCTAGAATCGATAAAATAGAGGATATTATTACCAATTTGGGTTCTGCTTTTCTTCTATCAAGACTCCTCCAAAATTCCCCCCCCCCCAATAAAAATACCAAGTTTATCTATGTTCCTAAAAATAAGGGTGGATCATCTAGCAAAGAGAACGAAGATCCCAAGATGATAAATATTTGCCCTAGTTTTATCAATACAATTAAGGAACCTACCTTTACAAATGAATTTCTTGATTTCCTACCCAGGAGTGTACTCATCGAAAAATCTTATGAAAACTCTAGGAAGTTTGGATTTGCAATTGAAGAATTGAATACCAAAGATGACAATACCTAGATATTTGCATTATGCCTAGCTAGGAGCATAAAAAAATAGCGCTTGTTGGGAGGCAACCCAATTGTTATTTTTATGTTTATGATTCTGTTTTTCAATAAATACAGAATTAAAACTTCTGTTATGGTTGTGTTTTAGTGTTTTAACTTGTTTTGAAGCCATGTAAGACCTTTGGGATGATTTGGGTGATAGTTGATTTGATTATGTAAACAAACAGAAACTTTTGTGCTCACATATGGAATTTTGTAAATTCACAAAAAGTGTTTTTATCGATTTTTATGCAAGATTGATATACAAATTGCCTACGTTGTCCTAATTATTCAGAATTTTGGCCAATGTCCAGATTACTACAGACTGTTCTGTTTTCGATAGATTTTGTTTTCATTGTGTTGTTTGCTTATTTTGATGAATCTATGGGTACTATCGGGGGGTATGAAATATGGAGAAGTTAGAATACAGTAGACATAACACCAATATAAGATTGAAATGAGTTTACAACAGTACCTAAAAATGGTTTTCTGTTGAGTTTTGTGTTGTGAAGTTTTCAAGTTTTGTGTTGAGTTTTGTGTTGTGAAGTTTTCAAGTTTTGGGTGAAGTTTCGATGGACTATGGAATAAGGAGTGGCAGGAGCCTAAGCTTGGGGAGGCCCAAGGCACCCCAAGGAAATATTCAAGGACTACCAAGCATCTAAGCATTGGGACGCCCCGGATGGCATCCCCTCTTTCGTCTATGATCCATCAGTAAATTACTTGAGGTAATATTTTTATTCACCACATGATCGTGTTTTGCTTGGAGCGTCTTATATTATATGAGTCTTTGATTTTTAGTTTGCCACAATCACCCTTGTTGTACACACCTTTTGAGATGGACACACATTAATCATGAATTTATTAGACTACTCTATGTGCTTCACTTAAATCTTTTGAGCCAGGTAGTTGCTCTTGTACTTCACTTATATCTTTTTAGAGCACGACAGTGGTTTTATTTTGAAGAAATTGATGAACTCTCATGCTTCACTTATATTATTTTGTTAGTCTTATAAACAGTATGGTAATTTTCTTAGGTTATGAACTTAGTCCTAATATGATGGGTATTCAAGAGGGATATAATAAAAACTTTCATGAAGATCATTGAATATATGAGAAGTTTGATTGTTTGCATCTGTTTTGAGATATAAAGATGGTGATATTAGAGTCATGCTAGAGAGTAATTGTGGATTAGTAAGAATATTTGTGTTAAGGTTTGTGATTCCCGAAGCATGCGCGTATGGTCTCTAGTTATGTGATGAAGTTGGAGCATGCTTTATTTTTTATTGTCTTCCTTATGAGTGGCGGTCGGGGACGAGCGATGGTCTTTTCCTACCAATCTATCCCCCTAGGATCATGCGTATTAGTACTTTGTTTCGAGGGCTAATAAATTTTGCAATAAGTATGTGAGTTCTTTATGACTAATGTTGAGTCCATGGATCATACACACTCTTACTCTTCCACCATTGCTAGCCTCTATAGTATCGCGCAACTTTCACCGGTGCATTAATCCCACCATATACCTTCCTCAAAAAAGCCACCATACCTACCTATTATGGCATTTCCATAGCCATTCCGAGATATGTTGCCATGCAACTTCCACCGTTCCATTTTATGACACGCACCATCATTGTCATATTGCTTTGCATGATCATATAGTTGACATAGTATTTGAGGCTTGGCCACCATTCATATTTTCTATACATTTCATGCTAGATCATTGCACATCCCGATACACCGCCAGTGGCATTCATATAGAGTCATATTTTGTTCTAGTATCTAGTTGTAATTCTTGAGTTGTAAGTAAATAAAAGTGTGATGATCATCAGTATTAGAGCATTGTCCCATGTGAGGAAAGGATGAAGGAGGCTATTATTCCCTCACAAGTCAGGATGAGACTCCGGACATAGAAAAATAAAAAGAGGCCAAAGAGCCCAAAATAAAAAAAGAGCCAAAAATAAAAAATGGAGAGAAAAAGAGAGAAGGGACAATGTGACTATCCTTTTCCACACTTGTGATTAAAAGTAGCACCATGTTCTCCATGATAGAGAGTCTCCTATTATATACCTTTCATATACTAGTGGGAATTCCCATTATAGAACTTGGCTTGTATATTCCAATGATGGGTGATACGTCCATTTTGCATCATGCTTTTATATTGATATTTATTGCATTATGGGCTTTTATTACACATTATATCACAATACTTATGCCTTTTCTCTCTTATTTTATAAGGTTTACATGAAGAGGCAGAATGCCGGCAGATGGAATTTTGCACTAGAAAAGGAGCAAATATTAGCGACATATTCTGCACAACTCCAAAAGGCCCGAAACTTCACAGAGAATTATTTTAGAATATATTAAAAAAATTGGGCGAAGAACGTACCAGAGGGGGGCCACCAGCCATCCATAAGGGCCTTGTGGGCCACCTGGCAAGCCCCCGATGGCCATCTTCTGCTATATGGTGTGTTTTGACCTAGAAAAAAATCAAGAGGAAGCTTTCGGGACGAAGCATCGCCATCTCAAGATGGAACTTGGGCAGAACCAATTTAGGGCTTCAGTGGAGCTCTTCTGCCGGGGAAACTTCCCTCCTGGAGGGGGAAATCGAAGCCATAATCATCACCAATGGTCCTCTCAACGAGAGGGGGTCAATCTCCATCAACATCTTCACCAGCACCATCTCCTCTCAAACCCTAGTTCATCTCTTGTATCCAATCTTTGTCTCAACACCTCAGATTGGTACCTGTGGGTTGCTAGTAGTGTTGATTACTCCTTGTAGTTGATGCTAATTGGTTTATTTGGTGGGAGATCATATGTTCAGATCCTTAATGATAATTAATACTCCTATGATTATGAACATGAATATGCTTTGTGAGAAGTCACGTTTGTTCCTGAGGACATGGGAGAAGTCTTGTTATAAGTAATCATGTGAATTTGGTATTCGTTCGATATTTTGATGAGATGTATGTTGTCTCTCCTCTAGTGGTGTTATGTGAACGTCGACTACATGACACTTCACTATGATTTGGGCCTAGGGGAAGGCATTGGGAAGTAATAAGTAGATGATGGGTTGCTAGAGTGATAGAAGCTTAAACCCTAGTTTATGTGTTGCTTTGTAAGGGGCTGATTTGGATGCATATGTTTCATGCTATGGTTAGATTTATCTTAATTCTTCTTTCGTAGTTGCGGATGCTTGGGAGAGGGGTTAATCATAAGTGGGAGGCCTGTCCACGGAAAGGCAGTGTTGAGTAACGTGATTGTATTAGGAAACATAGGTTAGACTAGGAAATATTCTGGCTTGCCTTGTACTCCAAGTAGATCATGTACTCCTATATATATGCCCACGAGGCTCAAGCAATACAACGAACAATTCCACCAAACCTCTCTATCCCTTCTAACATGGTATTAGCCTAATCATGATCCAAACCCTAGCCGCCGCCGCTTCCGCAACCGCGCGCCGCCCCTGGGGCGGTCGGCCTCCATGACCGCCGCCGAGGGCCGCGCCGCCCGTACCTAGGGTTCGTTCGCCGGTTGTGTTGGCCGGCTGCCCTAGAGAGTCTTTTTTCCCGATCCTTTGATCCGGGTTTTCTCTCTCTCGCCGGTCCCTTTGATCGGCGTCTCCTTTTTGGTTCTCCAGTTCATGTGATCCGGTTTGCGTCGCCCACCGCCGCCGTCGACCCCGTACACCTCTACTCCAACAATGACGCGATCGGCCGGCTTCTTGACCGACCTGGCGGCCTCGCACGTCGTCCGCGCGTCTGCCCGTCAGTCGCCCCGACCCGGCGGCCTCGCGTGGCGTCCTTGCATCGGCCCGCCGGTCGCCCCGACCCGGTGGCCTTGCGTCATGCGGCGGCCCTTCACCGCCGCTGTTTGGGCGATGGCCCACCCGTCGATCTACACCGGTCGTCACCGCCCTGCTCCGACTGGGACTCCTGTATCACCCCGACTCGGCGGCCTCGCGCCATTTGGCGGCCAATCATAGCCGCCCTGCCGCCCGCCGCCGCCGGCTTCATCTCGGACTCCGCTGCCACAGCCCCTCCACCGAGCGGCGTCCCCGACCTCGCGCGCGATCGGATTGATCACTCACCCGCCGCCGTGATCCGCCTCATCTACGCTGTGCGACTGACCTGGCTCGTCGGTTGCGCGCGCCTGCACAGGCCCCGTGAAGAACGTACCGAGTTCAGCGCGCCCCTCTACCGATCGAGCAATGGGCTGCCACTGCGTCGCCCTGTCGGGCCGCAGCGCCGCCGCCCCGTGGTTCTTCTCCCAGCTGCACCGACCCGCGTCACCGCTACGTCGCCCCTTCGGGCTGTAGTACCGCGACCTGTGGTCCACCGCCTCCTAGAGGCTGTCCGCTCCAGGTCGTCCCCGTGGCGGCACCGACCCTCGCGCCGCCACTGTGTCGCCCCATCGGGCCGTAGCGAGCGTGGCACGCGGTCCACGCCGCCGTCCAGAGGCCGTCCCCACGGTTGCACCGACCCGCGCTCCTCTGCCACGCCGCCCCTTCGGCCTGTCGTGCCGCGGCCCGCGGTCCCTGCCGCCGCCCCGAGGTCTTCCCGCCGTCAACCCAACCTGCCCGCCGCCGCTGCGTCGCCCCTTCGGGTCGTAGCGCAGCGGCCCACTGTCCACTTTGTCGTCCACGCGCGTTGACTTCCCGTGGTATGCATCGCTCCACCTCAACGCCACCATCCACCTCCCTACTTCGAGCACCGCCGCCGCGCTCCTAACCTAGCCGCCGCCGCTGTCAGGCCGCCGCCGCCGCTCTTCTTTGGCCGCCGCCGCTACCCACGTAGCTGCCGCCGCCCGTCCACCTCCTTCGTCTTCGTCCAGCATCGGCCCATCGCCAGCATCGTCGTCATCTACCCCGACCACTTCGTCTACTCCGACAACTGCAGGCGACATCGGCTCCGTGCTGATTGACGCCGCAACCGTCGTCGAGTCCTTCTCTGCTGGCCTCTCCGACTCCTCCGACATGGCGTACAACTTGTGCAGATCCTCCTCTATGCATGCCTGGTGGTGGCAACACCGATGCGTGCCTTCATCCATGAGGTTTCCCCGGGCCTGGCAAGCCTGGTGTGGCGCTTCGTCAACTTCAAGCACCGGTCCACCCACATATCAAATTATCAAAGTAACGAACGCGAATCATATAAGCATGATGAAAACTAGCTTGATAGTAATTCCCATGTGTCCTCGGGAGCGCTTTGCTTTATATAAGAGTTTGTCCAAGCTTGTCCTTTGCTACAAAAAGGATTGGGCCACCATGCTGCACCTTATTTACTTTTGTTACTTGTTACCTGTTACGAATTATCTTATCACACAACTATCTGTTACCGATAATTTCAGTGCTTGCAGAGAATACCTTGCTGAAAACCGCTTGTCATTTCCTTCTGCTCCTTGCTGGGTTCAACACTCTTATTTATCAAAAGGACTATGATAGATTCCCTATACTTGTGGGTCATCAAGACTCTTTTCTGGTGCCATTTCTGGGGAGTGAAGCGCCTTTGGTGAGTGGAATTTGGTAAGGAAACATCTATATAGTGTGCTGAAATTTACTGTCACTTGTTACTATGGAAAATAATCCTTTGAGGGGCTTCTTCGGGGTATCTTCACCTCGACCGGAAGAGCAAAGAGTTGCTCCTGAACCTACTGCACCTACTGAAATTATTTATTACGAAATTCCTTCGGGTATGATAGAGAAACTACTGGCTAATCCTTATGTAGGAGATGGAATTTCACATCCTGATATGCATCTAATCTATGTGGATGAAGTTTGCGGATTATTTAAGCTTGCAGGTTTGCCCGAGGATGATTTAAAGAAGAAGATCTTCCCTTTATCTTTGAAGGGAAATGCATTGACATGGTATAGGCTATGTGATAATATTGGATCTTGGAACTACAACCGATTGAAATTGGAATTTCATCAAAAGTTTTAGGGATAATTGATTTTATGCCCCTAGTTGGGTCACACTCGGCAGGTTTACCCCTATTTCCTGAAAACAATTGTTCCTGCCCAAACCACTTTGCTCCTCTTATGATTTTTCCCTTTGACCGTTTGACCATCACTTTGAAAACTTCATAAAAAATTCATACTAACTCAGAAAAATTCAAATAAGATATCAAAATGTTCAGAAAAGCATCACCTATATGTGGATGTCATTTGCATTCATGAAAAAGTGTTGGTAGTCCCCATTTCAGTTTTAGCTCATATCATCTTTGCATGAATAGTAAAATCTAAAAAAATTCTAAAAATTCTAATAAAATTTGGTGGAAAACTTTGATCAATGTTTTGAGTGCTTGCCAAGTTTCATAAGGGAATGACATTCGTGGAAGTCGTGGCAAAAAACAAAAATAAATGCTCCAAAATTTCATTTTCTTACCACGACTTCCACGAATGTCATTCCCTTATGAAACTTGGCAATCACTCAAAACACGGGTCAAAGTTTGGCACCAATTTTTTTAGAATTTTTAGAAGTTTTAGGATTTTACTGTTCATGCTAAGATGATATGAGCTAAAACTGATATGGGGACCAGCCAAGACTTTTTTCATGAATGCAAATGACATGCACATATAGATGATGCTTTTCTAAACATTTTGATATCTTATTTGAATTTTTCTGAGTTAGTATGAATTTTTTATGAAGTTTTCAAAGTGATGGTCAAACGGTCAAAGGGAAAAAGCATAAGAGGAGCAAAGTGCTTTGGGCAGGAACAAGTGTTTTCGAAAACTAGGGGTAAACCTGCCGAGTGGGACACAACTAAGGGCACCAAATTAATTATCCCAAAGTTTTATCCTATGCATCTGGTTCATCGTGATCGGAACTATATATATAATTTTTGGCCCCGTGAAGGAGAAAGTACCGCTCAAGCTTGGGGGAGGCTTAAGTCAATGTTATATTCATGCCCAATCATGAGCTCTCAAGAGAAATTATTATTCAGAATTTTTATGCTCGGCTTTCTCGTAATGATCAATCCATGCTCGATACTTCTTGTACTGGTTATTTTATGAAGAATACTATTGAACTCAAATGGGATTTATTGGAAAGAATTAAATGCAACTTTGAAGATTGGGAACTCGACGAAGGTTAGGTGTCAGGTATAAACCTTAAGTTTGATTATGTTAAATCTTTTGTGGATACTGATGTTTCTCGTGATTTTAGCACTAAATATGGACTTGACTCTGAGATAGTAGCTTCTTTCTGTGAATCTCTTTCTACTCATGTTGATCTCCCTAAGGAGAAGTGGTTCAAATATCATCCTCCCATTGAAGTAAAAGTAGTAGAACCTATTAAAGTTGAAGAAGAAACTATTACTTATAATGTTGATCCTATTGTTCCTACTGCTTATATTGAGAAACCACCTTTCCCTGTTAGAATAAGGGAACATGCCAAAGCTTCAATTGTGGCTTGTAAGAGTTACACTAGAACACCTACACCCCCTGAACAAATTAAAGTTGAACCTAGTATTGCTATGGTTAAAGTTCTCTTAGTTGATAATATTGATGGGCATGTTATTTATTTCTATGATGAAGCTGCTAGGATTGCTAAACCCAATATTAAAGATAAACATAGACCCATTGTTTTTGTTAAAATAGGAGATCATTTTTATCATGGCTTATGTGATGTGGGTGCTAGTGTGAGTGCAATTCCTTTTACTTTATATCAAGAAATTATGAATGATATTGCACCTGCTGAGATAGAAGATATTGATGTTACTACTAAGCTTGCCAATAGAGATACTGTACCACCAATTGAAGTCTTGTGTGGGAAAATAAAATACCCTACTGATTTTGTTGTTCTTGCTTCCCCACAAGATGATTTTTGTCCCATAATATTTGGTAGACCTTTCTTGAATACTGTTAATGCTAAGATAGACTGTGAGAAAGAAATTGTTACTGTAAGTTTTGGGGATATGTCTCATGATTGTAATTTCTCTAAATTTCATAGACAACCCCATGATAAAGAACTACCTAGTAAGGATGAAATTATTGGTCTTGCTTCTATTGACGTGCCTCTTACTGATCCTTTAGAACAATATTTGCTAGACCATGAAAATGATATGTTTATGGGTGAAAGAAAGGAATTAGATGAAATATTCTTTAATCAAGGGCTTGTTTTGAAACACAATTTGCCTGTTGAAATCCTTGGGGATCCTCCTCCACCCAAGGGTGATCCCGTGTTTGAGCTTAAACAATTACCTGATACTTTGAAATGTGCTTATCTTGATTGAAAGAAGATATATCTTGTTATTATTAGTGCTAACCTTTCAGAGCATGAAGAAAAGAAATTATTGAAAACTCTGAAGAAGCACCGTGCCACTATTGGATATACTCTTGATGATCTTAAGGGCATTAGTCCCACTATATGTCAGCAAAAAAATTAATTTGGAGCCTGATGCTAAACCAGTTGTTGATCATCAACGACAGTTAAATCCTAAGATGAAAGAAGTGGTAAGAAATGAAATATTAAAGCTTCTGGAGGCAGGTATAATTTATCCTATTGCTGATAATAGATGGGTAAGTCATGTTCATTGTGTCCCTAAGAAGGGAGGTATTACTATTGTTCCTAATGATAAGAATGAATTGATTCCACAAAGAATTGTTAAAGGTTATAGAATGGTAATTGATTTTCGTAAATTGAATAAAGCTTCTAGAAAAGATCATTACACTCTACCATTTATTGATCAAATGCTACAAAGACTATCTAAACATACACATTTTTGCGTTCCAAATGGTTATTCTGGTTTCTCTCAAATATCTGTGTCAAAAGAGGACCAAGAAAAGACCACTTTTACGTGCCCTTTTGGTACTTTTGCTTATAGATGTATGCCTTTTGGTTTATGCAATGCACCTGCTACCTTTCAAAGATGCATGACTGCTATATTCTCTGATTTTTGGGAAAAGATTGTTGAGCTTTTCATGGATGATTTCTCTGTTTACAGAACTTCTTTTGTTGATTGCTTAAGAAACCTTGATCGAGTTTCGTAGATGTGTGAATAAACTAATCTTGTTTTGAATTGGGAGAAGTGCCACTTTATGGTTAATGAAGGCACTATCTTGGGGCATAAAATTTCTAAAAAAGGTATTGAAGTTGATAAAGCTAAAGTAGATGCTATTGAAAAGATGTCGTGTCCTAAAGATATCAAAGGTATAAGAAGTTTCCTTGGTCACGCTGGTTTCTATAGGAGGTTTATTAAAGACTTCTATAAAATTTCTAGGCCTCTCACTAATCTCTTGCAAAAAGATGTTCCTTTTGTTTTTGATGATGATTGTCTAGAAGCATTTGAAATACTTAAGAAAGCCTTGATTTTTGCACCTATTGTTTAGCAACTTGATTGGAATTTACCCTTTGAAATTATGTGTGATGCTAGTGATTATGTTGTTGGTGTTGTTCTAGGGCAAAGAGTTGATAAGAAATTGAATGTTATTTCATTATGCTAGTAAAACTCTAGACAGTGCCCACAAAAATTATGCTACTACTGAAAAAGAATTTTTAGCAGTTGTATTCGCTTGTGATAAGTTCATATCTTATATTGTTGATTCCAAAGTAACTGTTCACACTGATCATGCTTCTATTAAATATCTTATGGAAAAGAAAGATGCTAAACCTAGACTTATTAGATGGGTTCTCTTGCTGCAAGAATTTGATTTACATATTCTTGATAGAAAGGGAGCTGAGAACCCCGTTGCAGACAACTTGTCTAGGTTATAAAATGTTCTTGATGACCCACTGCCTATTGATGATAGCTTTCCTGATGAACAATTAGTTGGCATAAATGTTTCTCGTATTACTCCATGGTATGCTTATTATGCTAATTACATTGTTGCTAAATTTATACCACCTAGTTTCACATACGAGCAAAAGAAAACGTTTTTCTATGATTTAAGACATTACTTTTGGGATGACCCACACCTTTAAAAAGGAGTAGATGGTGCTATTAGACATTGCGTACCTGAGCATGAACATGAACAGATCCTACGCAAGTGCCATTCCGAGGCCTATGGAGGACACCACGCTGGAGATAGAACTACACATAAGGTATTGCAATCTGGTTTTTATTGGCCTACTCTCTTCAAGGATGCTCGTAAGTTTGTCTTGTCTTGTGATGAATGCCAGAGAATTGGCAATATTAGTAGTCGTTATGAAATGCCTATGAATTATTCACCTGTTATTGAACCATTTGATGTTTGGGGCTTTGATTATATGGGACCTTTTTCCTTCCTCTAATGGGTATATACATATTTTAGTTGCTGTTGATTATGTTACTAAGTGGGTAGAAGCTATTCCAACTAGTAGTGCTGATCATAACACTTCTATTAAGATGCTTAAAGAAGTTATTTTTCCGAGGTTTGGACTCCCTAGATATTTAATGACTGATGGTGATTCACATTTTATTCATGGTGCTTTCCGTAAAATGCTTGCTAAATATGATGTTAACCATATAATTGCATCCCCATATCATCCTCAGTCTAGTGGTCAAGTAGGATTGAGAAATACAGAGATTAAATTGATTTTGCAAAAGACTGTTAATAGATCCAGAAAAAATTGGTCTAAGAAACTTGATGATGCATTATGGGCTTATAGAACTGCTTATAAGAACCCTATGGGTATGTCTCCGTATAAAATGGTTTATGCGAAAGCATGTCACTTACCTCTCGAACTAGAACATAAAGCTTATTGGGCAATCAAAGAGCTCGATTATTATTTTAAACTTGCCGGCAAGAAGAGGTTATTCGACGTTAGCTCACTTGATGAATGGAGAACCCAAGCCTATGAGAATGCCAGGTTGTTTAAATAAAAGGTTAAAAGATGGCATGACAAGAGGATACAAAAGCGTGAGTTTAATATAGGTGATCATGTTTTGCTATACAACTCTCGTTTAAGATTTTTTGCAGGAAAAATTCTTTCTAAATGGGAAGGTCCTTACATTATCGAGGAGGTCTATCGTTCTGGTGCGATCAAGATCAACAATGCCGAAGGCACAAATTCGAAGGTGGTAAACGGTCAAAGAATCAAACATTATATCTCAGGTACTCCCATAAATGTTGGGACCGATATTATTAATACCATAACATCATAGGCGTACATAAGGATATTTTCCAGAACGTTTCAGACTCCGATAAGGAATAGCTACGTGGTACGGTAAGTAAACCAACTCCAAAATGTTTCCAGTGGTAATTTTTCTCCGTTTTGGAATAATTAAAAAATTGGGAAAATTAAAAGTAGTCCGAAAGACGCATGGGGAGACCACAAGGGTGTAGGGTGCGCCCTACCTCCCTGGACGTGCCCCCTGCCTTGTTGCCACCTAGTGTGCCCTCTGGACTCCGTTTTCTTGCACAGTACTTCTTTTGGTCGGTAAAAAATCATTATATAATCTCCCAGAGGTTTTGACCACCGCACCACGGCAATATCTCCTATTTTTGTTTTGAGATGTTTCTGCAGCATATTTAGAGCAAGATGTCTTCACAAGAGTTGGTCGGGGAGAGTCATGTAACTCACCGACACCGGGCCCAAGAGCATACAGCGAAGCTAACCACTTCGGGCAATCAATGGAGGAAGAGATGGAGGCTGACTTGAAAAGGGTGGATGCCGTGGAGGAGGATCATGAAGGTACCTCTCGTCTTCAAACTGGATTCATGCTAGAGGAACTTCAGAGCTCAGCAATACCAAATTCGGTCATTCCTCCCAATGCTAGATTTCTCTCTTATGAAAATATGAAAAAGAGTGTTTCTTTTTCTCCCGCGGCTATGAAACATCCATGGGTGATTGGAGCTCTAGCCGTCACGGGTAAACTTTGCGAGGAAGTAATGGATCTTAAGCAGCAAAATAATAAGCTCGAGGAAGAGAATCGCATCCTAAGGGGCATCATCACCAAGATATCACATCACCACCTTCGAAGAAAGTGACATAAATACATGGGTATGGGCACTCCCATTGGCAACTACCAAGTTTGGGGAAGGTGCCCTGATATCAATCACCATCACACCTTTACCTGTATCGTTTTTCTTAGTTTGATCCTTTTGGTTATATCTTGATCTAGTAGAATAAAGTTTTAGTATATCTAGCTTTGAGTTTTCTTCCAAGATCTATCTATGTAAACGAGTCCGTGAGTTATATATAATAAAGAGTAGTTTTGAGTTGAGGGCTTTGCTATATTGCTATGATCTTGAGGAAACTAAAGAAAATAAAGAAATAAAAATATCATATAATGATCATATGGAGAGTAATGACTTCACGTATAAAGAGTATCATGGATAAAATTTGTTGAGAGTTTACAAATATAGTTTTGGTCATTGTTGCAAGTAATATGAAGTAATAAAGCAATATAGGCTTCATATATAAATATACTATCTTGGACATCGTTTTTAAGTGTGAGCACTCATTAAAATATGACATGCTAAAAAGTTGATGCTGGAAAAGGAAGACAACATAGTGAGTTATGTTTGCTTATATCTGAATAGAAGTTATATTTTCATGGATCCTACAACACGTTGAGCTTGCCTTTCCCTCTCATGCTAGCCAAATTCTTTGCACCAAGTAGAGATACTAATTGTGCTTCCAAACATCCCTTAAACCAGTTTTGCCATGAGAGTCCACCATACCTACCTCCAGATTGAGTATGATCCTTCAAGTAAGTTGTCATTGGTGCAAGCAATAAAAATTGCTCTCTAAATATGCATGATATGTTAGTGTGAAGAAAATAAGCTTTATACGAACTTGTGATATGGAAGAAATAAAACGACGGACTGCATAATAAAGTTCTTTATCACAAGCGGGAATAAAAGTGACGTTCTTTTGCATTAAGATTTTGTGCATCCAACCATAAAAGCGCATGACAACCTATGCTTCCCTCTGCGAAGGGCCTATCTTTTACTTTTATCTTCTTCCCTTATACGAGAGTCATGGTGATCTTCAACTTTCCTTTTTACACCTTTTCTTTTGGCAAGCACTATGTGTTGGAGAGATCTAGATATATATAAATATATCCACTCAAATGTAGGTTATCATAAAGTATTATAGTTGACATTACCCTTGAGGTAAAAGGTTGGGAGGCGAAACTATAAGCCCCTATCTTTCTCTATGTCCGATTGAAACTTTGTACCCATAAGTATCGCGTGAGTGTTAGCAATTGTGAAAGACTAAATGATAGTTGAGTATGTGGATTTGCTGAAAAGCTCTTATATTGACTCTTTCCGATGTTATGATAAATTGCAATTGTTTCAATGACTGAGATCATAGTTTGTTAGTTTTTAATGAAGTTTCTTATTCATACTTTGCCTTGTGAATGAATTGTTACTTTAGCATAAGAAATTATAAGACAATATATGTTGCTGTTCTAAAGTTGATCATGATGCCCTCATGTCTGTAGTTCATTTTATCGACACCTCTATCTCTAAACATGTGGACATATTTTTCGATATTGGCTCTCGCTTGACGGGGAGTTGATAAGCCCATTTTGAATCATGATTTTATATTGATATTTATTGCATTATGGGCTGTTAATACACATTATATCACAATTTTTATGCCTTTTCTCTCTTATTTTATAAGGTTTACATGAAGAGGGAGAATGCCGGCAGCTGGAGTTCTGGACTGGAAAAGGAGCAAATATTAGAGACCTATTCTGCACAACTCCAAAAGTCCTGAAACATCATGGAGAATTATTTTGGAAAATATAAAAAATATTGGGCGAAGAAAGTACCAAAGGGGGACCACCAGCCATCTACAAGTGTGGTGGCGCACCCCCTGCCTGTGGGCCACCTGGCAGGCTCCCGATGCCCATCTTCTGCTATATGGTGTGTTTTGACCTGGAAAAAATCAATAGGAAGCTTTCGGGATGAAGCGTCGCCGTCTCGAGGAGGAACTTGGCCAGAACCAATCTAGGGCTTCGACGAAGCTGTTTTGCCGGGAAAACTTCCCTCCCGAAGGGGGAAATTGAGGCCATCATCATCACCAACGATCCTCTCATCAAGAGGGGGTCAATCTCCATCAACATCTTCACCAGCTCCATCTACTCTCAAACCCTAGTCATCTCTTGTATCCAATCTTTGTCTCAATACCTCATATTGGTACTTGTGGGTTGCTAGTAGTGTTGATTACTCCTTGTAGTTGATGCTAGTTGGTTTATTTCGTGGAAGACCATATGTTCAGATCCTTAATGATAATTAATACTCCTCTGATTATGAACATGAATATTCTTTGTGAGTAGTTACATTTGTTCCTGAGTACATGGGAGAAGTCTTGTTATAAGTAATCATGTTAATTTGGTATTCGTTCGATATTTTGATGAGATGTATGTTGTCTCTCCTCTAGTGGTGTTATGTGAACATCGTCTACATGACACTTCACCATGATTTGGGCCTAGCGGAAGGCATTGGTAAGTAATAAGTAGATGATGGGTTGCTAGAGTGACAGAAGCTTAAACCCTAGTTTATGCGTTGCTTCGTAAGGGGCTGATTTTGATCCATATGTTTCATGCTATGGTTAGATTTATCTTAATTCTTCTTTTGTAGTTGCGGATGCTTGCGAGAGGGGTTAATCATAAGTTGGAGGCTTTTCCAAGGAAGGGCAGCACCCAAGCACCGGTCCACACACATATCAAATTATCAAAGTAACGAACGCGAATCATATTAGCATGATGAAAACTAGCTCGACAGTAATTCCCATGTGTCCTCGGGAGCACTTTGCTTTATATAAGAGTTTGTCTTGGCTTTTCCTTTGCTACAAATAGGATTGGGTCACCTTGATCCACCTTATTTACTTTGTTACATGTTACCCGTTACGAACTATCTTATCACACAACTATCTGTTACAGATAATTTCAGTGCTGGCAGAGAATTCCTTGCTGAAAACCGCTTGTCATTTCCTTCTGCTACTCGTTGGGTTCGACACTCTTACTTATCAAAAGGACTATTATAGATCTCCTATACTTATGGGTCATCAATGGGCTTCTTCAAATTGCCCTAGGTCTTCGTGAGCAAGTGAGTTGGATGCACACCCACTTAGTTTTGTTTTGAGCTTTCATACACTTATGGCTCTAGTGCATCCATTGCATGGCTATCCCTACTCACTCGCGTTGATATCGATTGTTGGCATCTCCATAACCCATTAATTTGCCTAGTTGATGTGAGACTTTCTCCTTTTTGTCTTCTCCTCACAACCGATCACCATCATATTTTATTCCACCTATAGTGCTATATCCATGGCTCACGCTCATGTACTGCATGAGAGTTGAAAAAGCTTAAGAACATCAAAAGTATGAAACAATTGCTTGGCTTGTTGGGGTTATTCATGATAAATACTTTGTGTGATGAAGATAGAGCATGACAAGATTGTATGATTTTGTAGGGATGACGTTCTTTGGCCATGATATTTTGAGAAGACATGATTGCTTTATTAGTATGCTTGAAGTATTATTGTTTTTACGTCAATATTAAACTTTTGTTTTGAATATTATGGATGTGAATATTCATGCCAAATTAAGAAAATATTACATTGTAAACATGTTAGGTAGCATTCCACATCAAAAATTCTATTTTTATCATTTACTAACTCGAGGATGAGCATGAATTAAGCTTGGGGACGCTTGATACGTCTCCAACGTATCTATAATTTTTGATTGTTCCATGCTATTATGTTATCCATCTTGGATGTTTTATATGCATTATTATGCTATTTTATATCATTTTTTGGGACTAACCTATTAACCTAGTGCCCAGTGCCAGTTGCTGTTTTTTTCCTTGTTTTAGTATTTTTTTTACAGAAAATCAATACCAAACGGAGTCCAAACGGAACGAAACTTTTGATGATTTTTCTTGGACCAGAAGACAACCACGAAGCTTCGGGAAGAGGCCATATGAGCCACGAGATGGCCAAAAGCCAGGGCGGCGCGCCCTAGGGGGCGCCCCAGGGCTTGTGGGCCCGTCGGGACTCCCCTAACCCTAATTCCAGCTCTATAAATACCCAGATATTCCCTGTATATACTAGAAGGCACACCAAAAATACTTTTCCGTCACCGCAAGCTTCTGTCCTCGTGAGATCTCATCTTGGGGCCTTTTCCGGTACTCCACCGGAGGGGGATTCGATCATTGAGGGCCTCTACGCAAACTTTGATGCTCTTCC
Source organism: Triticum urartu (assembly GCF_056163025.1). Classification (NCBI taxonomy): domain Eukaryota; kingdom Viridiplantae; phylum Streptophyta; class Magnoliopsida; order Poales; family Poaceae; genus Triticum; species Triticum urartu. The sequence goes on from NC_141874.1 coordinate 504,605,430, forward strand.
GATGATATGTGAGTAGTTTACCACAGACCTACGGGTCCATAGCAAGCAGCTAGATGGCTTCTTCTCTCTCTCTTTGTTCTTTAATACAATGTTTTCCTCGATGTTGTTGGAGATCTATTCGATGCAATATTCTTTGGTAGTGTGTTTGTTGAGATTCGATGAATTGTGAGTTTATGATCAGATTATCTATGAATATTATTCGAGTATTCTCTGAACTCTTTTATGCATGATTAAGATAGCTTCATATTTCTCTGCAATCTATTGATTTTGTTTGTCCAACTAGATTGATTTTTCTTGCAATGGGAGAGGAGCTTTGTGATGGGTTCAATCTTGCGGTGTCCGCACCCAGTGAGAGAAGGGGTATCGAGGCACGTATTGGTATTGTTGCCATTAAGGATAAAAAGATGGGGTTTTACCATATTGATTGGATCTATCCCTCTACATCATGTCATCATGCTTAAGGCGTTACTTCGTTCTTGTTAACTTAATACACTGGATGCATGTTGGATAGCAGTCAATGTGTGGAGTAATAGTACTAGATGCAGAATTGTTTCGGTCTACTTGTCACGGACGTCATGCCTATATTCATGATCATTGCCTTAGATATCGTCATGATTATTTGCTTTTCTATCAATTTGTTCAACCACCGTATGTGTTCTTTCAAGAGAGAAGCCTCTAGTGAAAACTATGGCCCCCGGGTCTACTTTTGACATATTATTTTCAGATCTATAAAACAAAAAACTCGAAAAATACCTTGCTGTGATTTATTTATCTTTACTTTATTTTGCAATTTTATTTATCTTTTATACCTAGCACTATCACATCTCATCCTTGCAAGTAACCATGAATGGATTGACAACCCCTTTATCCCGTTGGGTCCGATTATTTGTTTGTTTGTGTAGGTGCTATCATTGGAGACTTGTGTGTTCCTCCTACTGGATTGACACCTTGGTTCTTAACTAAGGTAAATACTTATCTCTATTTTGCTGCATCACCCGTTCCTCTTCAAGGGAAAAACTAACGCAAGCTCAAGAAGTAGCACTCCGCCCCAGATCTCCATCGCTGGTGTCTCTCGGCCTCGATAAGCTCGTCCACGGCCTCCCCAAGATGAGCCTACGCCCATTCCCTCACTCTTCCCCTCTTCCCGACGCCATATGTCGTCTCCCCGCACCGCCCAAGCTCCGACCATTGGACGCGGTCACCGTGCGCCCTACCGCGCCCGCGCCTCGCGCCACGGCCGGCCCGTGCACTCCCCATGGCGTCCCTCGGCCGCATCCGGCCGCGACCGGCCACGCCCCCGCCCGTGTGAGGTTGCGCCCCCCCTCGCCCCTGTGACCTGCTGCAGCTCTGCTGCTTCACCACTTCTGCTTGCTGCTCCGCCGCTCCTGCCTCGCTGCTCTGCTACTCCTACTTACTGCTCCACGGTCCAGCTCCGCTCCCGTCACGCTCGCCCCCCTCTGCCGCTTCCACGCCGGACCTCGTGGCCACTGACGCCATGCTCATGCCCGTCCCAGCCACCCAGCCATGGCCTGGGCCACTTCCTTATGGGGCCGGCCCATTATTAACTAGCACTAACACCCCTGCCTAATTAGTTAGTACTAACCCCTACCACTAAGTATGCTAAATAAAAAATCTATTTAGCAAATGACCCTAAGACACCTTGGCCCCACTGCCTATATTTGACTAGTCAACCCAATCAATGTTGACTGGTGACTCGCTGACTCAGCTGGCCTGGCCCACTCGTCAGCTCCTCTGTACAATTCAGTGGGTACCTATAGCATTTTTGGGTTAAATGTTTTTGAATTAAAAACAAATCTGTAATTTCAAAAAATGATTAAAACTTAAAAAATAATAGAAAATAAAACCGTAACTCATATGAAATAACTTATATATCAAAGTTGCTCAGAAGAATGTGACGAATCCATTTACGCAACCCGCATGCCTACCACACCCCTCTAACATAGCGAACATCAACATTCCCCCTCTGGACCAAAATACCGGAAATCACCTCGAGCTGGGAAAACCCCTCTGGATGTTTTCCTTTTCCATCTGTAGCGCGTAGCATTGCGTTAGGTCACCCCTAGCACATCATACTGTCATGTCTTGCTCTCTGTTGCATTTGTATGCCTGTTATTTATTGTTACTTCACCTCTTCTCTCCGATAGACCCCGAGACTGACGCTGCTCCCGAGGTCGACTACACCCCTGACGACCAGACCTTTTCGGCACAGCTTCCAGGCAAGCAAACCCCCTTGATGATTCCAATATCACCCATTCTTCTCTCTTATGGTTGCATTAGAATTGCTATTGTTTTTGTATGATCCTATTCTGATGCATAGCCTAGTTTTGTAACCTGCTTTATACCTTATTGTCGGCGTTCTGGGATCGGGGGTACCCAGATCTGCCTGCCTGCAGCCTATGGCATGGCTCCTTCCACGGCCTGGTATGGCCCATCTATAGCACCCCCCTCCCCAAGTCATGATCCTCGCCAGCGCCCCGGCCTCTCGAGGAGAGCGACACCAAGACCTCCCGAGGGGCAGCTCTCTGAGCCTACCTCCCGAGGAGCGGAGATTTCTATGCAGGTGCCCCGCCTCACGGGGCTCTCGGTGATGTAAGCCATGATGACCAAGGCCAGACGGGTGCCAGCGGGCGCAGAGGAGGACAGTTTCCTCTTTGGTGCTAAGGAGGCAAGGATGAACGCGGGGTCCCAATGAATCCCCCAAAGTTTTTCCATTCCGGTGCAACAAAACCATGACCACAAGCTCGGCAGGACGGATGTCATCGCCGAGCCCACTCCTGCGTCACGACCAGAAGCTTTGCAGGCGAAGACCACCTTTCGTCAGGATTAGATGTACTTCTTGTCCCCTTTCAAATTGGCCTTTGTGGGATCCCTTCCCGCCTAAGTTATGAGGGAAGAGGACCAAGGCCACTATAAATATAGGTCAGCCACCACCATAGAGGGAATGAGACCCCGAGACCGATTCATCCTCAACTCTAGAGCCCTCGTGAGGCTGCTCGACCACTATACTAGTTCATCCTCAGCCTCCTCGTGAGGCCAATCCACCACAAAGCACTAGTAGGGTTTTACACCGCAAGGTGGCCTGGACCTGGGTAAACTGTTGTGTTCGTCTTCTCCCCCGCTCGCATGAACTCGACGTGGCTAGGCTATGGGGTGGAGAGCTTGAGGCTTGAGTTTGTTGAGATCTGCGCACATGCCCCTGAGTTCGAACCTTCTTGGGTCTATGAAGCCCTGAATCCGACATGTGGCATGCTATGTAGGGGCCTGTCGAAGTCCTCCTTCCAGTTCCGCTTCGTCTCCGCTCTGTCGCTTCCATCGCCAACGCACGCCGAGTCCGTGCCGAGCGCCGGGCTGCTCGTGTCGCCCAGACGGCACCCGTGGGCCGCGACGTCCCATGCTGCTTTGCCTCTCCCGTAGTGAACGATGCCACCAACCCTGCTGCTCACGAGTAGCAGGATTCCTCGCTACCACCTTGCGTGTAGCGTGATGGCCGCACCCCCTCTCCGTCAATCACTCCTACCACGGCCTCGTCCTCCCATGCTCGACGTGGGCCGGCAAACGCAGTAGGCTGCGCTACTCATGGCGCGCAAGTTGCTGCGCTACCATCCCGCCGACGAGGGATACGACGCTTGGCTCGACCACATCACCGAGCTCGTCAACGCCACTGGCAAGGCCCCGGCGCCCTCCCACTCGCTCCATCGCCCGCCGTCTTGGGCAGGCGACGTGGCCCATGGCGCACCTCCTCCTCCTCCTCTGTGCGGCACCGACCCCGAGCCCAGGTGGCATGCGCACCCGCGCGACCCGCTGCGTGGGGCGCCTGCACCGACCCGAGCCCAGGTGGCAAGCTGCCAGGTGGTGCAGCGGCCACAAGGTGACACGCGTGCGCTCCCAGCACCACCGTGCCAGCTCATACGTCTGCAACGTATCTATAATTTATGAAGTATTCATGGCATGTTTACAATATTTTTATATGATTTTGGTATGATTTGATTAGAACTAACCCGGACTGACGCTGTTTTCAGCAGAACTACCGTGGTGTTGTTTTTGTCCAGAAATAAAAGTTGTCAGAATGCGATGAAAATCAACGGAGTTTTTTCTAGAAAATATGAAAAATACTGGAATGAAAATCTACCGGAGGGGAGTCATGGGGGCCCCACCAGGGTGGGGGCGCGCCCACCCCCCTGCCTCGTGGACTCCCCGAGGGCCCCCCTGACGTGAAATCAATGCCAACTTCTCCTATAAATACAGAAACCTCGGAAAATTAACCTAGATTGGAAGTTCCGCCGCCGCAAGCCTCTGTAGCCATGAGAAATCAATCTAGGCCCTGTCTGGCACCCTGCCGGAGGGGGCCATCATCACCGGAGGGCATGGAGGAGGATCCCAAAGGGGCCATCATCGTCATGAAGGCAAAGGACCAGAGGGAGAACCTCTCCCCATCTAGGGGGAGGCCATGGAGGAGGAAGCACAAGGGGGAGAACCTCTCCTCCTCTCTCTTAGTGGCACCATAGTGCCATCGAGAGGGGAATCATCGCCGCGGTGATCGTCTTCATCAATGTCACCATCATCATCACCACCCTCATCTCTTTTACGCGGTCCACTCTCCCGCACCCCGTTGTAATCCCTACTTGAACATGGTGCTTTATGCCCCATATTATGATTCAATGATGTGTTGCCATCCTATGATGTTTTGAGTAGATATCCTTTGTCTTTGGGTTGATTGAAGATCTAGATTGGTATGAGTTGTATGTTTTACTTTGGTGCTGGCCTATGGTGCCCTCCGTGTCACGTAAGCGTGAGGGATTCCTGCTGTAGGGTGTTGCAATATGTCCATGGTTTGCTTATTGTATGTGTTGCGTGAGTGACTGAAACACAAACACGGGTAAGCGGGACATGGTGTATGGGAATAAAGAGGACTTAATACTTTAATGTTATGGTTGGGTTTTACCTTAATGATCTTTAGTAGTTGCGGATGCTTGCCAGAGTTCCAATCATAAGTGCATATGATCCAAGAAGAGAAAGTATGTTAGCTTATGCCTCTCCCTCATATGAAACTGCAATAGTGATTACCAGTCTTGTTAACAATTGGCTAGGACAATTCCACACACCGATCTACCATTATTCCACACTCGCTATTTATAATATTTAGTAATATATTCTAACTTTTATGATAACAACACCTACTTTTATATTTTATCTCCCCGATATCATGCAAAGTTATCCTCTTCATACCCACAACGTAGTTTTATTTCTCGTTTCTAGTTGGAAACAAACGTTCGGTGTACGTAGAGTCGTATTAGTGGCAGATAGGGTTTGAGAGAATCTTGATCTTACCTTTAGCTCCTTGTGGGTTCGACACTCCATACTTATCACTTCCACCTTTGGGAATAGCTACGATGATTCCATGCACTTGGAGATTATCACCAGCATCAAGACCATGTGCCGCCGGAGGCTGCAGCGCATGGACGTCAAGACCGAGCTCCCCTGGTGCGTGTCACACCCGTGAGGGGAGTGGGCTGCCGCACCTTCACCCCGAAGCTGCGCCGCGTCGTCTGGCCCGGCAAGTTCAAGCCAGATATGCCTCCACGCTACGACAGCAACCCTGACCCTATGTAGTTCCTCCAGCTCTACTCGATGAGCATCGAGGCGGCAAACAGTGACGAGAAGGTCATGGTGAACTAGTTCCCCATGGCCCTCAAGGATGGCACGCGCTCCTGGTTTCTACACTTCTCAGAGGGGTCGATCTCCTCTTGGGATGAGCTTCACGAGCGCTTCATCGCCAACTTATAGGGCACCTACGACTGAGCCCCTGCGGTGAACGACCTACGGCGCGTGATGCAGCAGCCGGGCGAGACTCTGCACAAGTACATACAACACTTCACGAATGTTCGCCTCAAGATCCTGAAGGCGTCGGAAGAGACCATCATCTCAGCGTTCACCGATGGCGTCAGGGACGTCAAGATGAAAGAGGAACACGCCATCCATGAGGACTTGTGCTCGGCCTTGGAGATGTTAAACCTAGCGAACAAGTGCGCAAGGGACAAAGAAGGCCGACTCTCCCTCCACGAGCTTCCGGAGGCTGACCCTGAAGACAAGAAGGCCAAGGCTAAGGATGCGAAGCACAAGGGCCCCGCCATGCTAGAGGAGGAGCCCGAGATGAAGCGCGAGCGTGACCATGATGAGCCTCCCAGGAGCAACTTCACATTATGCATCTTCCACAACGTACACAGCCACAACACAAATGACTGCCAGGAGCTCAGGGCACTCCGTGATGGGCTCTTTGGCCGCCGTCCCGAGCGTGGTGACCGTGGCTACGGCCGTGGAGGAGGCCGCAGCGGGGCCGCTGGGACAACGATGATCCTCGTCAGAATTGGCGCGACCTTCCTCGCGAGGACCGCTGGGAGGACCAGCCTCACGACGGCTCCTGGCGCCACCAGCCTCGTGAGGACCACCCTCAGGGCAATGCGGGCCTCCTTCCACTCTCGCGGCTGCGAAGGAGAAATGACGACAACCGCCAGGACAATGGGGCTGGGGGCTTCCGAGAACCCCGTGTGATCGCCTGCATCCTAGGTGGAGCCCCGGCCCCTGCCTTGAACGGCATCTTCAAGCAGTTCTCTCATGAGGTGAACGCGGCCCTCCCAAAGCTTGAGGCCGTGCGTCCCCTTAGGTGGTCGCAATATGCCATCACCTTCGATCCCAAGGACCACCTCAAGTGCTCAGCCGCCGCAGGCATGCTCCCCATGCTCTACACGCCCACCATCAATAACATCCTCGTCACAAAGACCCTCATTGACGGTGGCACGGGACGCAATGTTCTCTCTGTCCAGATGTTCGAGATGCTTCAGGTGTCATATGACCATATCCTGCCAACCAAGCCGTTCTCTAGAGTGACCGATGGCTCCACCATCCCCTTGGGGCAGATGCACCTCTCGGTCACCTTCGGCAACCATGACAACTACCACACCGAGCTAATTGACTTCGACATCGCCCACATCGGCCTCCCGTACAACACCATCCTCGGGTACCCGACCCTCGCCAAGTTCATGGCGGCAACCCACCATGGCTACAACGTCCTCAAGATGCCAAGGTGCAGCAGCATCATCACGGTCGCCTACGATGAGAAGGATGTGGTTTGCTCTCTTGAGTGGGCCTACTAGGCTATAGCGGCTAAAAACTCTGAAGATGAGGGCGGCATCCTGCCTCCCGAGGTCACTCGCAAGAAGAAGAAGCAGCTCCTCCCCATGAGTCGTCAGGATGCTGGGGCGCCCACAGGCAGTGCCTTAGGCTCTGCGCCCGCTGCTGGGCACCTCTTCCTCCTGCATAGGAAGGCACGCCCAGCGCTTCCCTCAGGACGGGCTCAGGTGCTTCCGTCTGGAGAGCCTCTGACCTGACCAGTGTGACGGGGGAGGTGCTCGGGCACCACTTGGAGGCGTGTTTCGATGCGCCCCCCCCCCCCCGCAAGCAAGGAGCATTGCGCGGGGCGCCAGGCACGCGATAATTCATCACCAAGGTGATTGAGGAGCTCCATGAGGCGCAGGCCATGCGTGGCGAATGCTGCCCCGCATAGCCTCCCAGTGCAACTGTCGTCCCCGACATGGGTGGCGGGTTGCGCATCTGCGTCAATATCCCGGGCCTCAACAGGGCCGCTTCGCAGGACCTCTTCAGGCCGTCCCGCGTCGGTCGGAGTGGGGGCGACCCCTGCAACTACATCTGTGTGTCGTTTGGCCTGCTAGATGTGGGCGCCTCATACTAGCTCCTCGTGCAGCGTGCTATGGCATCTTCCAGGCCAGGTGCTTGGCGGTCATGTCTCAGGGGGTCCCAGACCCTCACGAGGCCCCTGGGCCTTGTGAGCTCCCTAGGCCTCTGGAGCCACCAAGCTCGTTAGGGGAAATCTCCGCGGCACGCGTTTCTTCAGCTACCCCCAATGCTTCTACAATACTGGTGCCAGGAGACTTTTTTGTTTGTTCAGTTGAGGGTTGATGTCTACTATGAAACTTTATTCTTATAGACACGTGTTGGGCCTCCAAGCGCAGAGTTTTGTAGGACAGTAGCAATTTTCTCTCAAGTGGATGACCTAAGGTTTATCAATCCATGGGAGGTGTAGGATGAAGATGGTCTCTCTCAAACAACCCTGGAACCAAATACAAGAAATCTCTTGTGTCCCAAACACACCCATTACAATGGCAAATTGTATAGGTGCACTAGTTCGGCGAAGAGATGGTGATAAAAGTGTAATATTGATGGTAGAAATATATTTTTATAATCTGAATAAATAAAAACAGCAAGGTAGCAAATAGAAAACGGGCACAAAAACGGCATTGCAATGCTTCAAAATGAGGCCTAGGGTCCGTACTTTCACTAGTGTAATTTCTCAACAATGCTAATATAATTGGATCATATAACCATCCCTCAGCGTGTGACGAAGAATCACTGCAAAGTTCCTATCTAGCGGAGAACATAAGAAGAAATTGCTTGTAGGGTACTGTCGGTGTCAAAACCGGCAGATCTCGGGTAGGGGGTCCCGAACTGTGCGTCTAGGCCGGATGGTAACAGGAGACTGGGGACACTTTGTTTTACCCAGGTTCGGGCCCTCTCGATGGAGGTAGAACCCTACTCCTGCTTGATTAATATTGAAGATATGGGTAGTACAAGAGTAGATCTACCACGAGATCAAGGAGGCTAAACCCTAGAAGCTAGCCTATGGTATGATTGTGTATGGAGTTGATCCTCTACGGGCTACAACCCTCCAGTTTATATAGACACCGGATAGGGTTAGGGTTACACAGAGTCGGTTATAATGGTAGGAGATCTTGAATATCGCATCGCCAAGCTTGCCTTCCACGCCAAGGAAAGTCCCATCCGGACACGGGACGAAGTCTTCAATCTTATATCTTCATAGTCCAGGAGTCCGGCTGAAGGTATAGTCCGGCTATCCGAACACCCCCTAATCCAGGACTCCCTTAGTAGCCCCTGAACCAGGCTTCAATGATGACGAGTCCGGCGTGCAAATTGTCTTCGGCATTGCAAGGCGGGTTCCTCCTCCAAGTCCTTCATAGAAGATCGTAATCACCAAGAGTAGTGTCCAGCTCTGTAAAATAAGTTTCCACATATTGCTATAGAGAGAATAACACAAAACAAATCTGCTGACGTATTCTGCAGTGCGCCATCACACTACAGCCAAGTCCTTTACTCGAATCGTTTTTACTTTTCCACCTCAGCATGTTTTGCGAGGTGGTTTCCTTGGCACGTCTTATCAAAGCAGAGATTGTGTACCCTTTTTACGGGATTCTCATTAATATGGATGTGGGTAACCCAACCGCGCCATTTATCACGGTGATCGGGAGGCAAGCGAGTTTTATTAGGCATGTGGGGACGCATAACCGCATCCGCCTATATAAGGGGATAAGGATCCACCCTATTTACCTACGCCTTCTTCCTCCCTTGCCTACCCATCTCTCGCGCACCCGAGCTCCAGCGCCCAAGCCCGCACTTCCCACCTCAACCTTCTCCAGCAATGTCCAGAGCAGGAGGCAAATGGATGGTCTCCACCGTTACGGAGGACAAAATCAAGAAGCTAAGGAAGGCCGGGTATCTGTCCAAGGACATCGCGCACTGGCTTCCCGAGAAGGGACAGCTTATCCCCACCCCAAGGCCCCATGAGAGGGTGGTATTTCTCCTCCACTTCCTCCACGGACTGGGTTTTCCACTCCACCCATTTGTCCGGGGGCTCATGTTCTACTACGGCCTGGATTTCCACGATCTGGCTCCGAACTTCATCCTCAACATCTTGGCGTTTATCGTCGTGTGCGAGGCCTTTCTCCGCGTCCGCCCCCATTTCGAAGACTTTCAACGTCAAGCCCAAGGTGGTGAGCGGCAGCCAGGCGGAGTGCGGAGGCGCCATGGCGGGCAAGATGGCCAACGCCCTATGGTTCGAGGGCTTTTTCGTGGAGACCCTAAAGGGATGGCAATCCGGGTGGTTTTATATCACCGAGCCACGCGATCCGGAATGGACCACGGTCCCTGAGTTCCGATCCGGACCCCCCACACAGCTTGTGTCCTGGAAAGAGACGGGCCTATCGTGGGGCGACGAGAAAGAGGTGACCGGATTGCAAACATGCATCCGGTCCCTGGTGAACAAGCCAATCCGGCTTGTCAACATAATCCAGGTTATGATCATCCGCCGGATCCTCCTGTGCCAACACCAGGATTTCAATCTGTGGGAGTTCGACTCGGCGCAGCATCAATCCCTCAGTAGGCTCTTCGACACAACGTACGAAGATGCCTGGAAGATGCTATTCAAGGGCGTCGAGGCTCCCGTGTCCGCTTCCGAGGACCGCGGATACAGCTCATAGCGTCACGCTAGCAAGGTATGCTATTTGCACCTGTTACAGGATGTTCAAGCTTTTTTCATAGTTTGACTCTATGCGGGATCTAAACTCCCTTGCCTTTGACAGGCTTGGCGGGCGATGGCCGAACCGATTAACTGTCCGGCTTCGCTGCCCGAAGACCCAGCCCCAGCTCTACTGGTGAAGCTGCTGACTCCGGCGCCTTATGTGGTGCCGGCGAAGAAGGCTAAGAAGAAGAAGACCACGGGGACTCTACAGAGTACCCGTAATGTGGTGTTGTCGGACTCATCATCCGGCGAGTCCGAGACACCCTCCTCCCATGAAAATGAGGAGGAGGAAGAAGAAACCTCTCCCCCTCTAGCGGGGGGAGGAAAGAAGAGGGAGGCCGCCCCAACTGGGGAGGCCGAGGGGTCCAGGAAGAGGAAGACCCCTTCGCCGGACTATTCCCCCGATGCCGAAGAAGACGAAGAGGAGTGGCCGGACAGGGCCAAGTGTCCGGCGAAATCGTAAGTTCGGATATCAGAGTAACTCGTGATGTTCCTTTGTTGCACAGCTTTACCTAATGTCGACGATACTTATGCAGCCCGCCCCGGGCTGAACTCAACGAGTCGTCGAGCGGCTCCCTGGATTCATCGGACGTGAACTCCGTTCCGCCCGCTGTCTCCCCCCGCACTGCGGATGACGCCGAAGTGGCGTCGCGACAAGCTCCGGGGCAGGAGGAGGTGGTCCTGGAGGAGCCGCAAGGCAACCTCCCGGACTCCAGGAGTAAAGCGGACAAGACCCCCCAGGGCTCCAAGTCCGGCCTTAAGCCGGACACCGTGCCGGAATCTTCAACGATTCCGGACCGCGGTAGGTGAGCTCCTTCCAAGAGGAGCAAGTCTTTTGAGCCGGCAACCTCCGTCCAACCAAAGGTGCCAGACAATCTGCTGGAGGTGCTTGAAGGTGCCTCCATCGACGAGGAGCATCGTACTATTATGAGTACGGTGATCCAGAAGGTCTAGTCCGCCAAGAGCGAGCTGAGTGAAGCTTGCGCTGGCCTCCTAACAGGCTTCGAGGTAAGTAAAAATATGTAAAAATATTACCGCATAGACAGTAGCCCCTGATGCTCTATTTGGCGTTCGGCAAGAAAAGCCGAATAGAGGATCTATTAAATTTCGCAGGAGTCTAACAATAAAGAGTCAATATGCATATGCAGGCTTCGCTGCTGTCCACCGCCACACTAACTGCGGAGGTGGGTGTCCTGAAACAGGGACTCGAGCGGTCCGAGCAAGAGCTCGGCCTTGCCAAGCGGCAACTCGAGGAGAAAGAAGGTAAGAAATACCTTACCGAAATAAGTGCCTATAGAGAGGCGTGATTGCAAAAAATAACAGGATTGTACTGCTTATTGTAGGGGCCACGACTGAGGTGGCGACCCTCAAGCAGGCGCTGTCTGAGGCCGAAAAGAAAACGGCCGCGGAGCGCACCGAGCGATAAAAACATGGGGCTCAGGTCGGCGAGGTGCAGCAAGAGCTTCAGGCTCTCATGAGAAAACATGAGAGTTTGGAGCTTGAGTCCGAGACCCGAGCGTCCGAGCTCGTGGCGGCCCTTGAGACTACCAAGTCTGCCAAGGCCGAAGCCCAAAAGGCCCTCTGAGAGTTGGAGGATATGAAGAAGATAGCAGCGGGTAAGGCATTCTTTATGCAAAGCAGAAATATAAAAGTAAACTACTTGTTACTTACCCGAATCCGGAGTTCTCCAGGGGCATTCGCAGATCTTCCCCACAGCGTATCCGATGCCGCCGCATTCTACCGAGCTGAAGAGGGCAGCTCAACGGAGAAGGTGTTCTAGTCTAAGTATGCTGAGGCCGGACACCCTGTGCCCTTGAGCGACCAGCTGAAACAGCTGGTCGAACTCCACAAGGCGGCCGAACAGGCCATGAGGGGCTTCATAGTTCGGCTGTGGCCCAGAGAGGCCCTGCCTGGGAGCTACTTCGGGCTGGTGCGGCGGCTGGTGGAGGCCTGTCCAAGGCTCGAGGTCCTCAAGCGCTCCGTCTGCATCGAAGGTGCCCGTAGGGCCCTTGCCCGTGTAAAGGTGCACTGGGCTAAGCTGGACGGTGAGAAGCTTGCGAAGGACGGGGCGTCGCCGGGGAAGGAGCATCGCAAGCCCGAGAACTATTACAAGGATGTTCTTGCGGGTGCTTGCCTTGTGGCAGATGAATGTACCAAGGATGTAATTTTTGAATAAACTCGCTCGTTTTTATCCTGTGCGCTGAAAACTTGTTCATAGGCGCTTAAGCAATGCTTGTTGAATTTAAAATATTATTTTCTGTGCGGCCGTTTATCAAAAAATTGAGAGATGGCCAGTCGTCGGTTTCTGCCCCCATGCCACTAGTGCTGGGGTGTTCGGGGATAAACCTGAGCACTCTTTTTCCCATAGTTGGGTCCTTCGAGGGAGGCGCTCAGCACGGCGAACCAGGCAATCGGACTATAATGCTTGAACACTCTCACTTAGCCATAGAACTTTATAATTTTAAATTTCGGCGAAGCCCCTAGTTCGGAAGACCATGTTCGGGGCACTATCCACGCCTTGGCTGGGGTTATCCAGCTCCTCGCTCGAAGCGGCATAGGCCTTTAGGGACCCGAAAAACCACTTGAACAGCGACCTGTCTCTCGCCTCATCATGACAGTCAGTTTTAGCTTTCTCCACTGAGGTGCTTAGCCCAGCTCAACCGGGGCACAATCGCAGTGGTTCTCCTAGTGCTACCTTAGCCAATATAATGGAACGTAAGGAACCAAAACATAGGAGCCGGGCAAACCCAACTATAGACCCAAATCATGATTCGGAGCCGATGCATATAGTGCTATATGTTCGGGGTGCCGCACTTGTGGAAGTGTACGGACTTCTCACACCATATTAAAGGGTACTGAAGCCCCTGGCGTACTTGTCGTACCATAGTGTACGGGTGCAACATGTCATTAATGAACATATATAAAATAGAGTAATGCAAAAAATAGACGAGAAGCTAAGCATTGTTTATAGAGAGGCTATTTATCAAAGCCGAACGATACAAATAGTGCGATAAGCAAAAGATATAGGACTATTCAGTATGTCCTGACCAGGGGCAGGCCGCGGAATTGTATTTAAAACAGGTATACTGCTCGTAACAGAGACCACCTGTGAGTTCCATAATGCGGCATGTCTTGTCTGCCTCCCTGGATCTTGCATCGTTTGTGCGGCAGTAGAGTTGCCGAACAGGTCGTCCGAAGTATGGAGTCCTGAAAGTAAGAAAAAATTAAAAAAAGAATCCGGCAGCCCCTAGTACATTTTAAGCCGTATGTTGGGCGTGCCGTTTATTGTGCCCCTTCCCCTGTGCCCATGGTATTTCATGGGCGTAGTTGTGTACGCGAGGTACTGGTTTCGCTAGGTCGCGAAAGCTGGGGTTGGGGCCGCATTGCTACGCTTGCTCAGAGTGTGCCAGGCGGTCCTGCTGTAGGTTACTCCGGGCATGCTTGGCGGTGTCTGGCTTTTTATTGTCCGGACTGGGGAATTTCCTAAGAAGGCTACTTTGTATCTCCGCTGCGAGAGCCGCCGTATGCTCCTCCGTACGGAGGGAGCGTTCGGTGTTTCCGTTGACCGTGATTACTCCTCGAGGGCCTGGCATCTTGAGTTTGAGATATGCGTAATGCGGCACCGCATTGAATTTTGTGAATGCGGTTCGTCCGAGCAGGGCGTGATAGCCACTGCGAAACGGGACTATATCGAAGATTAACTCTTCGCTTCGGAAATTATCCGGGGATCCGAAGACCACGTCAAGTGTTACTCAGCCTGTATAGTTGGCTTCTACACCTGGTATAACGCCTTTAAAGGTCATTCTTGTTGGTTTGATCCTTGAGGGATCTATGCCCATTTTCCGCACTGTGTCCTGATAAAGCAGGTTCAGGCTACTGCTGCCGTCCATGAGGACTATTGTGAGGTGAAATCCGTCGATGATTGGGTCGAGAACCAATGCGGCGAAGCCGCCATGACGGATGCTAGTGGGATGGTCCCTTCGATCAAAGGTGATCGGGCAGGAGGACCATGGGTTGAACTTTGGGGCGACTGGCTCCATCGCGTATACGTCCCGCAGCGCACGCTTCCGCTCCCGCTTGGGAATGTGGGTTGCGTATATCATGTTCACCGTCTGCACTTGTGGGGGAAAGCCCTTCTGTCCATTGTTGTTCGGCGGCTTGGGCTCTTCGTCGTCGCTGTGCAGCCCCTTGTCTCTGTTTTTGGCTCTTAACTTGCCTGCCTGCTTGAACACCCAACAATCCCTGTTAGTGTGATTGGCTGGCTTTTCGGGGGTGCCATGTATCTGGCACAAGCGATCGAGTATTCGGTCCAAACTGGACGGGCCCTGAGTATTCTTTTTGAATGCCTTTTTCTGCTGACCGGATTTATAGCCTCTGAATCCGGCATTGACTGCCGTCTCTTCATTGTTGTCGCTGTTAACGCGGCGTTTTTGCTTATTCCGACGCGTCCTGCCACTTTTGTCCTTGGTATCCGAATTACGAGGGTTCTTTGATAAGTTGTTACTGCGAGCCAGCCAGCTGTCTTCTCCCGCACAAAAGCGGGTCATGGGTGTCGTGAGTGCTGCCATGGATTTCGGCTTTTCCTGTCCCTGGTGCCGGGCAAGCCACTCGTCGCGGATGTTATGCTTGAAGGCTGCTAGGGCCTCTGCGTCCGGACAGTTGACTATCTGGTTTTTCTTTGTTAGGAACCGTGTCCAGAATTGTCCGGCTGATTCTTCTGGCTGCTGAATTATGTGGCTTAAGTCGTCGGCATCCGGCGGTCGTACGTAGGTGCCCTGGAAGTTATCGAGGAATGCGGCTTCCAGGTCCTCCCAAGAACCGCTTGAGTCTGCTGGCAAGCTGTTAAGCCAATGCCGGGCCGGTCCTTTAAGTTTGAGCAGGAGGTGCTTGATGGCGTGTAGATCATCGCCGCGTGCCATGTGGATGTGAAGGAGATAGTCCTCGATCCATACCGCCGGGTCTGTGGTGCCATCGTATGATTCGATGTTTACGGGTTTGAAGCCCTCTGGGATTTTATGATCCATTACTTCATTCATGAAGCATAGCGGGTGTGCGGCGCCTCTGTACTGGGCTATATCATGACGCAGCTCGGAAGAGCTATGTCTGTTGTGTTCGGCCCGGCCGGATTTGTTGTATCCGGAGTGAAGATCATTGTCACATGCCGTAGGGCGCCTGCGCGATCCGTAGATCGATCTTATTTGTCTTGCTTTATCCTCCAGTATGTCTCGCAGGTCGGGCACATTTTCCCGTGCCTTAGTTGTGCGGCATCGGGGCATGGCTTGGGTGGAGGGCTGAGCGGCCTCTCTGTCACGGCCACGGGGTGGCCGGTCTGCCATGTCATGCGCTGGTGATGTAGGTGCTTCCTCCTCTGATCGGGGTAGCGGCCTGTGCTTCGGGTAATTCTTGGAGGGGCGTTCGAGTTCATACTCTTCGGCCGCAAGGACTTCAGTCCATCTGTCAGCTAGCAAATCTTGGGCAGCTCTAAGCTGTTGCTGCTTTTTCTTGAGGCTGCTTGCCGTGGCTAAAAGCCTGCGTTTAAAACGCTCTTGTTCGGCGGGGTCTGATGGTATGACGAATTCGTCGTCATCAAGGCTTGCCTCGTCTTCGGAGGGAGGCGTATAGTTATCATCCTCGACCTCTTGGTCTGCCGCTCTCTCGTGAGGGCTGGCTTCTCCCTCTTCCTGTGCCAAATCTTGCTGAGGTGGGTGTTCTTAGGCACTATCCGGGGTAGTATTATCTTCGGTGCTGGAATCACCATTTTTTCTTTGGCGGGATTTAGAGCGGCGCCGCTGACGCCGGCGCTTTGGCTGTTTCTTGGGGGCGTTATCCCCCATTGTTCCGTCGCCATCTCCATCTTTTGGAGTATCCACCATGTATATGTCGTATGACGAGGTGGCTTTCCAGCGCCCTACAGGTGCTGGTTCTTGTTCGTCTCCTATATCGTCGTCCATGCCGTCGATGTCTTCGGAGCCGAAATCAAGTATGTCGGTTAAGTCGTCGACAGTGGCTACAAAGTGGCTGGTGGGTGGGTTTTGAATTTCCTCACCATCCGTATCCCACCCTTGTTGACCGTAGTCCGGCCAGGGCTCTCCTGATAAAGAGAGAGACTTAAGAGAATTCAGGATGTCGCCAAAAGGCGAATGCTGAAAGATATCCGCTGCGGTGAACTCCATTACCAGCGCCCACTCGGATTCGATTGGCAGGGGCGCGGGGGGCTCGGAGTTCGGAGAGGGATCTGGCTCCTCGGAGTCACGGGTCATGCGGAGTGCGGGGCTGGAGTTCGGCTCGATCGTCTCTGAGATTGCAGCCCCTGAGGCAGCGTCCAACCGCTGATCCTCGATCGGCGCAGTAGGTTCCGAATCAATGGTCGAAACCAATGCGTGTGCGGCCTCCAAGGCGCTGTTCGGCGGCAGAGCTATATCATGCCCATCGAGACAGTGCGGCACGCTTGGCTATGGCTCGAATCCGTCGAAGATCAAGTCTCCGCGGATGTCAGCCGTGTAGTTTAGGCTTCCAAACCTGACCTGACAGCCAGGGGCATAGCTTCCGATCTGCTCAAGGTGGCCAAGCGAATTGGCCCGCAGTGCGAAGCCGCCGAAGACGAAGATCTGTCCGGGGAGGAAAGTCTCACCCCGGACTGCATCATTGTTGAAGATCGAAGGAGCCATCGGGCCTAAAGGCGACAACACAGAGGAACTCTCAATGAAATCACCAATGTCGGTGTCAAAACCGGCAGATCTCGGGTAGGGGGTCCCGAACTGTGCGTCTAGGCCGGATGGTAACAGGAGACTGGGGACACTTTGTTTTACCCAGGTTCGGGCCCTCTCGATGGAGGTAGAACCCTACTCCTACTTGATTAATATTGAAGATATGGGTAGTACAAGAGTAGATCTACCACGAGATCAAGGAGGCTAAACCCTAGAAGCTAGCCTATGGTATGATTGTGTATGGAGTTGATCCTCTACGGGCTACAACCCTCCGGTTTATATAGACACCGGATAGGGTTAGGGTTACATAGAGTCGGTTACAATGGTAGGAGATCTTGAATATCGCATCGCCAAGCTTGCCTTCCACGCCAAGGAAAGTCCCATCCGGACACGGGACGAAGTCTTCAATCTTATATCTTCATAGTCCAGGAGTTCGGCTGAAGGTATAGTCCGGCTATCCGAACACCCCCTAATCCAGGACTCCCTCAGGTACAAAACCACCTCGAAGCTATTCTTTCCGATCGATCTATCCAAGAGTTCGTACTAAAATAACACCAAATAATTTCCGATTCATAATACTCAATCCAACACAAAGAACCTCAAAGAGTGCCCCAAGATTTCTACCGGAGAAACAAAGAAAAGAACGTGCATCAACCCCTATGCGTAGATTACCCCAATGTCACCTCGGGAATCCGCGGGTTGAGTGCCAAAACATATATCAAGTGAATCAATACGATACCCCATTGTCACCACGAGTATTCATATGCAAGACATATATCAAGTGCTCTCAAATCCATAAAAGTATTCAATCTGATAACAATGAAATCTCAAAGGGAAAATCTCAATTCATCACAACAAGATAGAGAGAGGAAAACACTATATGATCCGACTATATTAACAAAGCCCGTGATACATCAAGATCGTGACATCTCAAGAACACGAGAGAGAGAGAGAGAGATTAAACACATAGCCACTAGTACAAACCCTCAGCCCCGAGGGTGTAGTCGGGGCTGAGGGTTTGTACTAGTGGCTATGTGTTTAATCTCTCTCTCTCTCTCTCGTGTTCTTGAGATGTCACGATCTTGATGTATCGCGGGCTTTGTTAATATAGTCGAAACAGGGTCTAGACTGGTTTTTCATGGCTACAGAGCCTTGTGGTGGCGGAGCTTCTGATCTTGGGTTACCCCGAGGGTTTTGGAATATTTGACAATTTACAGGGCAAAGAGGGGGTGCGGGAGGCCACCGAGGTGGGCACAACCCACCTGGGTGCGCCTGGGCCCCTGGGCGCGCCCTGGTGGGTTGTGCCCCCCACGGGGCACCACCCAGGTGCTGCTCTGGCCTAATGGATGTCTTCTGGTCCATAAAAAATCCACAAAAAGTTTCGCGGTGTTTGGACTCCGTTTGATATTGATTTCCTGCTATGTAAAAAAAGCAAAAAATAGCAACTGGCACTGGGCATTGGGTCAATAGGTTAGTCCCAAAAAATGATATAAAGTTGCTATAAAATGATTGTAAAACATCCAAGAATGGTAAATATAATAGCATGCATACTTGATAAATTATAGATACGTTGGAGACCTATCAAGGGTACCCCTCGGGGCTGCACTATCCTCAAGCTGTTAGGGCCCGCCCTGCAGTCGTGCCACTTCTTTTGTGTACCTTGGACTTGTTATGTGTCCGCAAGCTGCTAGGATCATTAACCCTACGCATGCTGGTGTATCACTTCTAGCATAGCCTTCGTGGGCACCGCGCGTTGCCAATTCTCCTCCCGAGCGTCCCATGAGAGGGGCCTATCGGCACGGCACCTGTGCTCAGGTCCGTCCCTGCAGTGCCGATAAACCTAAGAGACTGAGCTCTGGCCCTTGGGCCGGCCCCGCGCGCGTCACCTCAGCAGGTCCTTAGTGCCTTCATCTTCTCACGGAATGATCATGAGCGGATCCACAAGCGTGCGTTGCTTCTCGTATCGTGTAGTCATCTAATTTGCAGGGACCTCATGAGCCCAGCGTTCGTGCGACATTCCGCCCCCTCATGAGGGATGGCTTCGACCGAGTGGCTGCCCGGTCCGCAAAGGCGAAGTATATCGATCCTCTCCCCCTAGCCACTGGCCAAGGCAATCTCCAAGAAACCCCTGCGAGGCAAAGCCACTCCTCTTCCATGGAAACCGCTTGCATGTTAAAAGGGGGCTCTTGAGCATCGCGCCTCAGGAGCTCCTACTAGATCTTGAGCCCTCACCCCCTGTCCTTGCACACGGCATCGCGACCTGGCATACCAGCGGCTATCGGTGTCAAAAACCGGCGGATCTCGGGTAGGGGCCCCTGAACTGTGCGTCAAGGATCGATGGTAATAGGAGACGGGGGACACAATGTTTACCCAGGTTCGGGCCCTCTCTATGAAGGTAATACCCTACTTCCTGCTTGATTGATCTTGATGAATATGAGTATTACAAGAGTTGATCTACCACGAGATCGTAACGACTAAACCCTAAAAGTCTAGCCTGGCTATGATTATTCGGTCTATCTACGGACCTAGCCCTCTGGTTTATATAGACATGGAGGGATCTAGGGTTACACAAGGTCGGTTACGGAGAAAGGAATCTTCATAGTTGACGCCAAGCTTGCCTTCCACGCCAAGGAGAGTCCTATCCAGACACGGGTTGTATCTCTACGGACCATCAGTCCGGCCCATATCCAATAGATCGGACACCCGGGGACCCGTTAGTCCAGGACTCCCTCAGTAGCCCCTGAACCAGGCCTCAATGACGATGTGTCCGGCGCGCAGATTGTCTTCGGCATTGGAAGGCGGGTTCCACTTCCCGAATACTCCAAGATAGTCTTCGGATAAAACGAATGTGTCCAGATCTGCAACACAAGTACCACACACAACCGCAGGGAATATAATATTTCACGAGTCCCATTTGCTGACAACTTCTTTCAAGATGACATCATGTCTGTTCGGTCACTATATCGAACCGTTTTTGTCCGCCGATCCGTGCTTCGAGATGCGGTTTCCATTGGCACATCTTGTCAAAGAAGAGATTGTGTCCCCTTATTGCGGGATTCTCATCAATATGGGCATGGGTAACCCAACCGTGCTGTTTACATAGCCCTTGGGAATAGGCGAGTTTTGGGGCGAGTGGGGAGGCATTCGATATTCACTGCCTTTATAAGGGGATAAGGATTGCCCCTTCTTCTCCCACGCCTTCTCTCTTCCTCTGCCCTTCCACTCTTGAGCTCTAGCGCCCAAGTTCTCATCTTTTTCCCACATTTGCAAGCACTCAACCATGTCTGGATCCAGAGGTCAAGGCATGTGGATGGCCTCCTCCGCCAAGGAGAAGGACATTACTGAGCTTCGGGCGGCCGAGTATCTAGCGAAGGAAATCACCCACCGTCTTCCAGCCCAGGGGCAAGTCATCCCCACACCGAAGCCCAACGAGAGGGTGGTATTATTCCCTCATTTCCTCCATGGGCTAGGGTTTCCACTCCACCCTTTCGTCCGTGGGCTCATGTTCTATTACAGGCTAGACTTCCATGATCTATGCCCGAACTCTTTCCTCAACATCTCAGCATTCATCATCGTGTGTGAGGCCTTCCTCTACATCCATCCCCACTTCGGGTTGTGGCTCAAGGTCTTCAATGTGAAGCCGAAGGTGGTGGATGGCCAGCACGCGCAATGCGGAGGCGCCATGGTGAACAAGCTGACCAATGTCTCCTGGCCAAAAGGCACTTTCGTGGAGACTGTCGAGGAATGGCAGAAATAGTGGTTCTACATCACAGAACCCCGCGGCGGCACCTGGGCCGTAGCTGCCGAATTCAACTCTGGTGCTCGCATGCGACTCACCTCCTGGGTTGAGAAGAGCCCGAACTGGTGTTCGTCAGATGAGCTGATAGCGCGGCAGACGCGCGTTCAAAGCATGGTGGACAAAGATATCAAGCTCGTCGATGTAATCCAGGTGATGCTAGTTCGCCGGATTCTCCCGTGCCAAAGCCGAAGTCGCCCTTTATGGGAGTTCAATCCGAAGAAGCACCATACCCTGAAGAGGCTCTTCGAAACCAGTCACGAAGACGCCTGGAAGTTGCTCTTCAAGGGCAACGAGACACCGCCGGCCACAGACTCGGACCGCGGGCACGACATTAAACACCTCGCCAATGAGGTATGTTATTTTTAACGCATCCTCTACTCGCTTGTTTAAAGGATGATATCTGAGCTTTTATTATCATTGCTTCTTCAGGAATGGACGGAGAGGGTGAAGCGGATCCAGTGTCCGGCTCCGCTACCTGAAGAAATAGTCATCCCGTGTTTAGCGAAGATGCTGGTGTCAGCGCCCTACATGGCACCGGAGAAGAAGGCCAAGGGGGTCCAGAGTGGCCCCCACCGCAAGGGCGCTTCGGGCGCGACGTCTGAAGACAAGACCCGCTCCTCCGCCGTTGAAGACGACGACGATGAGGAGGAGGAGGAGGGCGATTCTCCCCCTGATGGGGGGAGGAAGAAGAGGGCGGCCACCACCATTCTGGAGGCGGAGGCGCCCAAGAAGGGGAAAGGCCCACTCGTGGGCAGCTCCGCACGGGACGTCGATAGCAGTCCAGAGAGACGCCCCAGAACAAGCCCCTGGCCGCATTGTGAGTGCTAAGAACCCGTACAAGTCCATTTATCCGGCCTTTCCACCTTATGGTATTTTATATGGTTTAATCATGTCCTTGCAGTCTGGCCCACGACAGCTCCTAGCGATCCTCATCAAGAGGCTCGTTGGACTCAAAGGAGATGGCCAGCAAGACACCGCCGGCCGCTTACTCTCCCAAGGCCAAGGGAGCCGACGAGGTGCTATCCCAAAGGACCGTCCCAGGACAGGGAGAGGTTCGGGAGGCCATCAAGGCAGCGCCGGAGGGTGACACCTCGGCCGCCGGACACATGGGGGAACAGGCCCCATGGAGACTGACGATGGGGGCCATGCTCAATTCGGCCCCCCTCTGAGCACGGACCCGGAGACCCATACAGCCCCAGAGTCCGACAAGCAGCCTCCTTCAAGGGAAGGAGGCGTGCCCGTCCCGCCGGCGACCTCTGTCCAACCAGAGGTGTCGGATAATCTATTGGAAGCGCTATGAGGCGCTTCCATTGTGTAAGAACATCGTATCCGTATGGGTACGGTGATTGAGAAGGTTCAGTCCGTTAAGAGCGGACTGACCGAAGCCTGCAGCAGCCTGCTGACAGGTTTTGAGGTAAGCAACATTTAACCGAGAAAATCCCAATATAGACAGTAGCCCCTGAGACACTGTCTAGTGTTCGGAAAGAAAAGCCGGGCAGAGGATCAATTAAATTCCGCGGGAAGCTAACCAAACTGTGTCCGATTTGAATAAGCAGGCATCGCTGCTGGGCGCGATCTCTCACACTGCCGAAGTCTCCAGACTAAAGTAGAAACTAGAGCGGGCCAAAGAGGAGCTCGGCCAGGCGAGGAAGCAGCTAGAGGACCAGCAAGGTATGTAGTGACTCGCTATGTATTCGGAAAGAATAAATGATGTGTACTGACCGTAGTGTCATGATATGTGTAGGGACGACAACCGAGGTCGAGGCCCTGAAAAAGGCCCTAGCCGAAGCCGAGGGAAAAGCTGTCAAGGAGCAGGCTGCTCATAAAAAGCTTAAGGCCAGGCTGAACGAGGTCCAGCAAGAGCTCCAAGATGCTGTCAAGAAGTATGAGGCCTTGGAGGGAGATGTTTCGGTTCGAGAGGCCGAACTCTCAAAGGCTCGCCAAAGCACGGAAGCGGCCCGGTTTGAAGCCCAGGGTGCCCTCCAGGAGATCCAGGAGGCCAAGAAGATTGCAACGGGTAAGGCACTTAGTATGCAAAGCAACCATGTGAAGAAGAAATATCTCCTACTAACCCGGATTCGGAGTTCTCCAGGGGCATTTGCAGATCTGCCGCGTAGTGTGTCTGCCGCCGCAGAGTTCTTTTGAGCCGAAGAAGGGAGCTCGGCGGAGAAGTTGTTCTGGTCGCAGTATCTTGCGCTAGAGCATCCCGTGCCCTTCACCGATCAGCTAAAATGGCTGGTGGAGCTTCATAGGGTGGCTGAACTGGCCATGAAGGATTTGATAATCTGGCTGTGGCCAGCCGAAGCTATGCCCGGCAGCTACTTCGGACTCGTGAAGCGGCTGGTGAACGCCTGTCCTCGGCTGGACGTCGTCAAGCGATTGTCTTGCATTGAAGGGGCGCGCATGGCCTTTGCCCGTCTCAAGGTGTGGTGGGCGAAGATGGACGCCGTCAAGCTGACGACCGAGGGCCGCCAGAGGGTAAGGGGCACCGCACACTAGAGTGGTATTTTGCAGATGTCCTGGAGGGGTCACGCATTGTAACAACGCAATGTGCGCAAGACATTATTTACGAATGAATACAATCATGTTGTCTTTGCCCTGTATGATGAAACAAAATAGTTATGTGATATAATTTTTAGTTAAAAAATTTCTCCTCATGTCCGGCCGTGTTATGTGAAATCTGAGAGTTGGCCAATCATCGGCTTCTGCCCCCACGTAGGAATTACGGGGGTGTTCGGGATGTAATCTAAACACTCTTGATCCAATTGTTTGGTCCTTGAAGGAGGTGTTTGATGACCCACATGTGTAGGGTATCTATCATAGCCTTTTCGATAAGTAAGAGTGTCGAACCCAACGAGGAGCAGAAGGAAATTATAAGCGGTTTCCAGCAAAGTATTCTCTACAAGCACTAAAATTATCTGTAACAGATTGTTGTGTGATAAGATAAATTGTAACGAGCAACAAGTAATGAAAGTAAATAGGGTGCGGCAAGATGGCCCAATCCTTTTTGTAGAAAAGGACAAGCCTGGACAAACTCTTATATGAAGGAAAGCGCTCCCGAGGACACATGGGAATTATCGTCAAGCTAGTTTTCATCATGTTCATATGATTTGCGTTCGGTACTTTGATAATTTGATATGTGGGTGGACCGGTGCTTGGGTACTGTCCTTACTTGGACAAGCATCCCACCTATGATTAAACCCTATTTCAAGCATCCGCAACTACAACTGAAGTATTAAGGTAAACCTAACCATAGTATGAAACATATGGATCCAAATCAGCGCATTACGAAGCAACGCATAAACTAGGGTTTAAGCTTCCGTCACTCTAGCAACCCATCATCTACATATTACTTCCCAATGCCCTCCTCTGTGCCAAAACAATGGTGAAGTGTCATGTAGTCGACATTCACATGACACCACTAGAGGAAAGACAACATACATCTCATCAAAATATCGAACGAATACCAAATTCACATGACTACTTATAGCAAGACTTCTCCCATGTCCTCAGGAACAAACGTAACTAATCACAAAGCATATTCATGTTCATAATCAGAGGGGTATTAATATGCATAATGGATCTGAACATATGATCTTCCACCAAGTAAACCAACTAGCATCAAGTACCAGGAGTAATCAACACTACTAGCAACCCACAGGTACCAATCTGAGGTTTGAATACAAAGATTGGATAGAAGAGATGAACTAGGGTTTGATATGAGATGGTACTGGTGAAGATGTTGATGGAGATTGACCCCCTCCCGATGAGAGGATCATTGGTGATAACGATGGTGATGATTTCCCCCTCCCGGAGGGAAGTTTCCCTGGCAGAACAGCTCCGCCGGAGCCCTAAATTGGTTCCGCCAAGGTTCTGCCTCGTGACGGCGGAGTTTCATCCCGTGATCTTGATTATGATTTTTCCCTCGACAAAAGACTCCATATAGACAAATATAGGCATCAGAGGGCTACCAGGGGGCCCACGACGCAGGGGGCGCACCTAGTGGGGTAGGGCGCGCGCCCACCCTCATGGATGGTGGGTGGCCCCCCTCTGGTATTTTCTTCGCTCGGTATTTTTTATATATTCTGAAAATAACTCCCGTGGAGTTTCAGGGCTTTTGGAGATGTGCAGGATAGGTCTCTAATATTTGCTCCTTTTCCAGCCCAGAATTCCAGCTGCCGTCATTCCCCCTCTTCATGTAAACCTTGTAAAATAAGAGAGAATAGGCATAAGTATTGTGACATAATGTGTAATAACAGCCCATAATGCGATAATTATCGATATAAAAACATGATGCAAAATGGACGTATCAACTCCCCCAAGCTTAGACCTCGCTTGTCCTTAAGCGAAAGCCGAAATCGAAAAATATGTCCAGATGTTTAGAGATAGAGGTGTCGATATAATAAAATATGGACATGAGGGCATCATGATCATTCTTAGAACAACAATATATATATATATATTTTGTAATATGATCTCTTTTGCTAAAGTAACAATTCAATCACAATTTCAAGTATGAATCATAAACTTCATTGAAAACTAACAAACTACAATCTCAGTCATTGAAGCAATTGCAATTTATCATAACATCGGAAAGAGTCAATAAGAGCTTTTCAGCAAGTCCACATACTCAACTATCATTTAGTCTTCCACAATTTCTAACACTCACGCGATATGTATGGTTATGAGGTTTTAGCCAAGACACAGAGAAAGATAGGGGCTTATAGTTTGCCTCCCAACTTTTTACCTCAAGGGTAATGTCAATAATAATAGTTCATGGAAACTCACATTCAATTAGTTATATGTATCAGGATCTTTCCAGCACATTGTGCTTGCCAAAGGATAAAATGTAAAAAGGAAAGGTGAAGATCACCATGACTCTTATATAAGGTAGAAGATAAAAGTAAAAGATAGGCCCTTCACAGAGGGAAGCAGAGGTTGTCATGCGCTTATATGGTTGGATGCAAAAAATCTTTATGCAAAAGAACATCACTTTATATTGCCACTTGTGATATGGACCTTTATTATGCAGTCCATCGCTTTTATTTCTTCCACATCACAAGATCGTATAAAGCTTATTTTCTCCACATTAATAGATCATACATATTTAGAGAGCAATTTTTATTGCATGGACCGATGACAACTTACTTGAAGGATCTTACTCAATCCATAGGTAGGTATGGTGGACTCTCATGGCAAAAACGGGTTTATGGATATTTAGAAGCACAAGTAGTATCTCTACTTGGTGCAAAGAAATTGGCTAGCATGAGAGGGAAAGGCAAGCTCAACATGTTGGACGATCCATGACAATATAATTTATCTCAGATGTAAGAAAACATAACCCATTACGTTGTCTTGTCCAACATCAACTCTTTAGCATGTCATATTTTAATGGGTGCTCACAATCATAAGAGATGTCCAAGATAGTATATTTATATGTGAAAACCTCTCTTTCTTTATTACTTCCTATTAATGGCAACGATGACCAAAACTATGTTTGTCAACTTTCAACAACTTTTATTCATCATACTTTTATATGTAAAGTCATTACTCTCTATAAGATCCTTATGATCTCTTTATTTCTTTTTATTTCTTTTTCTTTTATTTTATTCCCTCAAGATCATAGCAAGATAATCAAGCCCTTGACTCAACACTAATCTTTATTATATAGCTCACGTACTCGATTACATAGAAGGATGATAAAGCAAAACTCACAACTAGATCATATTAAAACTTTATTCTACTAGATCAAGATATTACCAAAAGGATCGAACTAAGAAAAACGGTAAAGATAAAAGTTATGGTGATACGATACCGGGCACTCCCCAAGCTTGGCAGTTGCCAAGGGGAGTGCCCATACCAGATACTCGGTTCTTCTTTGTTGGTGAAGAAGATGATGGTTTTGTTGATGGCGTAGGCTTCTTCCTTAATTTGCGCTTGAGGACAGAATTTTGATCCCTCGGGTCATCCATCTCCTGCTCCAGGCTTAGTATCTTTTTGCATAATTACTGCTTGTTTTCCTGCAAGAGGCAAAGCGGGATAAACTCGATCTTAGGTTTCTTTGCTATATCCGGGAGGCTTGACTTTTCGAACTCCACATGCATGTCCCCAGGTTGAGGTAATGGGACTTCACCTTCATCTGAGCTCGTCTCCTCCTTTCCCTTAGGTTCATAGTCCTATTCTTCTTCCTTAGTCCAACCACAATGCTCCACATCCCCATAGACCTTAGGATCTGCTAGGTAATCAGCCACATAGCTTTCTCCTTCGGAATCCTAGGACGACATGTTGCTCAAATCTGCAGCAGGACAGCTCGAAACAAATATAGGAGATATTTGCGTGATACAGTGGTCAAAACCTTCGGGAGATTATATAATGAGTTTTTATCGACCAAAAGAAGTATCGTGCAAGAAAATGGACTCCGGAGGGCACACGAGGTGACCACGAGGCAGGGGGTGCGCCCAGGGGGGTAGGGTGCGCCCTCCACCCTCGTGGAAGTCTCGTGTCCTTTCCGGACTGCTTATTATTTTCCTATTTTCTTAAATATTCCAAAACGGAGAAAAACTGCCATTAGAATTGTTTTGGAGTCGTTTTACTTACTCTACCACGTACCTATTCCTTTTCGGAGTCTGAAACGTTCCGGAAAGTGTCCCTTATGTATTCCTCCGGGTTTACGGTTTCAATAACATTAGTTTCAACATTTATGGGATTACCTGAGATATAATGTTTGATTCTTTGACCGTTCATCACTCTCGGATTTGTGCGTTCAAAGTTGTTGATTTTTATGGCACCGAAACGATAGACCTCCTCGATGACGTAAGGACCTTCCCATTTAGAGAGGAGTTTGCCTGCAAAAATCTCAAACGAGAGTTGTATAGCAATACATAATCACCTACATTAAACTCACGCTTTTGTGTCATTTTATCATGCCATCTTTTAACTTTTTCTTTAAACAGCTTGGCATTTTCATAGGCATGGGTTCTCCATTCATCAAGTGAGCTAATGTCAAAAAGCCTCTTCTCACCGGCAAGTTTGAAATCATAATTGAGCTCTTTAATGTCCCAACATGCCTTATGTTCTAGTTCAAGAGGTAAGTGACATGCTTTACCATAAACCATTTTATACGGAGACATACCTATAGGATTTTGTATGCAGTTCTATAAGCCCATAATGCATCATCAAGTTTCTTGGACCAATTCTTTCTAGATTTATTAACAGTCCTTTGCAAAATTAATTTAAGCACTCTATTACTTAATTCTACTTGGCCACTAGACTGTGGGTGATAAGGAGATGCAATTCTATGATTAACATCATACTTAGCAAGCATTTTACGGAAGGCACCATAAATAAAATGTGAACCACCATCAGTCATTATGTATCTAGGGACTCCAAACCTCGGAAAAATAACTTCTTTAAGCATCTTAATAGAGGTGTTATGATCAGCACTATTAGTTGGAATATCTTCTACCCACTTAATAACGTAATCAACAGCAACTAAAATATGTGTGTATCCATTAGAGGAAGGAAACGGTCCCATATAATCAAAGCCCCAAACATCAAATGGTTCAATAACAAGTGAATAATTCGTAGGAATTTCCTGGCGTCTACTAATATTATCAATTCTTTGACATTCATCACAGGACAAAATAAACTTACGGGCATCCTTGAAGAGAGTAGGACAATAAAAACCGGATTGCAATACTTGTGTGCTGTTCTATCTCCAGCATGGTGTCCTCCATAAGCCTCAGAGTGACACTTACGTAGTATCTGTTCCTGTTCATTCTCAGGTACACAACGTCTAATAACACCATCTACTCCTTTGTAAAGATGTGGGTCATCCCAGAAATTATGTCTTAAATCATAGAAGAACTTTTTCTTTTGCTGGTATGTCAAACTAGGTGGTATAAATTTAGCAACAATGTAATTAGCATAATCAGTATACCATGGAGCAGTACGAGAAACATTTATGACAGCTAGTTGTTCATCAGGAAAGCTATCATCAATAGGTAGTGGGTCATCAAGAATATTCTCTAACCTAGACAAGTTGTCTGCAACGGGGTTCTCAGCTCCCTTTCTATCAATAATATGGAAATCAAATTCTTGTAGCAAGAGGACCCATTATTTAAGTCTAGGTTTAGCATCTTTCTTTTCCATAAGATATTTAATAGCAGCATGATCAGTGTGAACAGTTACTTTAGAATCAACAATATAAGGTCTGAACTTATCACAAGCAAATACAACTGCTAAAAATTCTTTTTCAGTAGTGGCATAATTTCTCTGGGCACTGTCCAGAGTTTTACTAGCATATTGAATAACATTTAGTTTCTTATCAACGCTTTGTCCTAGAACAGCACCTAGAACATAATTACTAGCATAAAACATGATTTCAAATGGTAAATTCCAATCAGGAGGTTGAACAATAGGTGCAGAAATCAAAGCTTTCTTAAGTATTTCAAATGCTTCTACACAGTCATCATCAAAAACAAAAGGAACATATTTTTGCAAGAGGTTAGTCAGAGGCCTAGAAATTTTAGAGAAGTCCTTAATGAACCTCCTATAAAAACCGGCATGACCAAGGAAACTTCTTATACCTTTAATGTCCTTAGAGCATGACATCTTTTCAATAGCATCAACTTTAGCTTTATTAACCTCAATACCTCTTTCAGAAATTTTATGCCCCAAGACAATACCTTCATTAACCATAAAGTGGCACTTCTCCCAATTCAAAACAAGATTGATTTGTTCACATCTCTGCAAAACTCGATCAAGATTGCTTAAGCAATCATGAAAAGAAGTCCCATAAACAGAGAAATCATCCATGAATACCTCAACAGTCTTTTCACAAAAGTCAGAGAATATAGAAGTCATACATCTTTGAAAGGTAGCAGGTGCATTACATAAACCAAAAGGCATACGTCTATAAGCAAAGGTACCGAAAGGGAAAGTAAAAGTTGTCTTTTCTAGATCCTCTTTTGACACAAGTATTTGAGAGAGATGAAAATAACCATCTAGAAAGCAAAAATGTGTATGTTTGGACAATCTTTCTAGCATTTGATCAATAAAGGGAAAAGGGTAGTGCTCCTTTTTAGTAGCTTTATTTAATTTGTGGAAATCAATTACCATCCTATAACCTGTAACAATTCTTTGTGGGATCAATTCATCTTTATCATTAGGAACAACAGTAATACCTCCCTTCTTAGGGACACAATGGACAGGACTTACCCACTGGCTATCAGCAACGGGATAAATTATACCTGCCTCCAGAAGCTTATTATTTCTTTTCTTACCACTTCTTTCATCTTAGGATTTAACCGTCATTGGTGATCAAGAACTGGTTTAGCATCATTCTCCAATTTTATTTTGTGCTAGCATAAAGTGGGACAAATGCCCTTAAGATCATCAAGAGTATATCCAATAGCAGCACGGTGCTTCTTCAGAGTTTTCAATAATATCTTTTCTTCATGCTCTGAAAGGTTAGCACTAATAATAACAGGATATATCTCTTTCTCATCAAGATAAGCATATTTAAGAGTATCAGGTAAAGGCTTAAGCTCAAACACGGGATCACCCTTGGGTGGAGGGGGATCCCCTAGGATTTCAACAGGCAAGTTGTTTTTCAAAATAGGTCCCTGTTTAAGAATACTTCATCTATTTCCCTTCTTTCATTCATGAACATATCATTTTCATGGTCTAGCAAAAAATATTGTTCTAAAGGATCAGTAGGAGGCACGGCAATAGAAGCAAGACCAATAATTTCATCTTTACTAGGCAATTCTTTATCATGCGGTTGTCTATGAAACTTAGCAAAATTAAACTCATGATACATATCCCCCAAACCAACAGAAACAATATCTTTATTGCAGTCTATCTTAGCATTAACAGTATTCAAGAAGGGTCTACCAAATATAATGGGACAAAAGTCATCTTGTGGGGAACCAAGAACAAGAAAATCAGCAGGATATTTAACTTTCCCACACAAGACTTCAACATCTCTAACAATCCCAACTAGTGAAATAGTATCTCTATTGGCAAGCTTAATTGTAACATCTATCTCTTCTATCTCAGCAGGTGCAATATCATGCGTAATTTCTTTGTATAAGGAATGAGGTATTGCACTTGCACTAGCACCCATATAACATAAACCATGATAGCAATGATCTCCTATTCTAACACAAATAATAGGCATGCCTACAATAGGTCTATGTTTATTTTTAGTATCGGGTCTAGCAATTCTAGCAGATTCATTGTAGAAGTAAATAACATGCCCATCAATATTATCGGCCAAGAGATCCTTAACCATAGCAAAACTAGATTCAACTTTAATTTTCTCAGGGTGTTTGGGTGTCTTAATATTGCTTTTGTTAACCATAGTTGAAGGTTCAGCATGATCCTTTATTCTAACAGGGAAAGGTGGCTTCTCAATATAAGAAGTAGGAACAACAGGATCATTATAAGTGATAGTCTTTTCTTCAGCTTTAATAGGTGCAACTACTTTTACTTCAATGGGAGGATTATATTTAAACCACTTCTCCTTAGGGAGATCAACATGAGTAGCAAAGGATTCACAGAAAGAAGCTACTATCTCAGAGTCAAGTCCATATTTAGTGCTAAATTCACGAAAAGCATCGGTATCCATAAAAGATTTAACACAATCAAACTTAGGTGTTGTACCTGCCTCCTTACCTTCGTCGAGGTCCCAATCTTCAGAGTTGCATTTAATTCTCTCCAATAAATCCCATTTGAATTCAATAGTCTTCATCATAAAAGAACCAGTACAAGAAGTATCAAGCATGGAGCGATTACTAAGAGATAGCCGAGCATAAATTTTTTGAATAATCATTTCTCTTGAGAGCTCATGATTGGGGCATGAATATAACATTGACTTAAGCCTCCCCCAAGCTTGACCGATTCTTTCTCCTTCATGAGGCCAAAAATTATATATATAATTACGATCACGATGAACAAGATGCATAGGATAAAACTTCTGATGAAATTCCAATTTCAATTGTTTGTAGTTCCATGATCCCATATCATGACATAGCCTAAACCATGTCAGTTTCTCTCCCTTCAAAGATAAAGGGAAGACCTTCTTCTTGATAACATCCTCGGGCATACCTGCAAGCTTAAATAATCCACAAACTTCATCCACATAGATTAGGTGCAAATTGGGATGTAATGTTCCATCACCTGTGAAAGGATTAGCTAGCAGTTTCTCTATCATACCTGAAGGGATTTCAAAGTAAAAAATTTCAGTAGGTTCAGTAGATTGAGGAGCAACTCTTTGCTCTACTGGTCGGGGTGAAGATACCCCGAACAAGCCCCTCAAAGGATTATGTTCCATAGAAACAAGTGACAGTAAATTTCAGCACACTATATATATTTTTCCTTACCAAATTCCACCTACCAAAGGCGCTTCACTCCTCGGCAACGGCGCCAGAAAAGAGTCTTGATGACCCACAAGTGTAGGGTATCTATCGTAGCCTTTTTGATAAGTAAGAGTGTCAAACCCAACGAAGAGCAGAAGGAAATGATAAGCGGTTTCCAGCAAGGTATTCTCTTCAAGCACTGAAATTATCGGTAACAGATAGTTGTGTGATAAGATAAATTGTAATGAGCAACAAGTAATGAAAGTAAATAGGGTGCAGCAAGACGGCCCAATCCTTTTTTAGCAAAGGACAAGCCTGGACAAACTCTTATATGAAGGAAAGTGCTCCCGAGGACACATGGGAATTATCATCAAGCTAGTTTTCATCACGTTCATATCATTCGCGTTCGGTACTTTGATAATTTGATATGTGGGTGGACCGGTGCTTGGGTACTGTCCTTACTTGGACAAGCATCCCACTTATGATTAACCCCTATTGCAAGCATCCGCAACTACAACAAAAGTATTAAGGTAAACCTAACCATAGCATGAAACATATGGATCCAAATCAGCCCCTTATGAAGCAATGCATAAACTAGGGTTTAAGCTTCTGTCACTCTAGCAACCCATCATCTACTTATTACTTCCCAATGCCCTCCTCTAGGCCCAAACAATGGTGAAGTGTCTTGTATCGACGTTCACATGACACCCCTAGAGGAAAGACAACATACATCTCATCAAAATATCGAACGAATACCAAATTCACATGACTACTTATAGCAAGACTTCTCCCATGTCCTCAGGAACAAATGTAACTACTCACAAATCATATTCATGTTCATAATCAGAGGGGTATTAATATGCATAATGGATCTGAACATATGATCTTCCACCAAGTAAACCAACTAGCATCAACTACGAGGAGTAATCAACACTACTAGCAACCCACATGTACCAATCTGAGGTTTGGATACAAAGATTGGATACAAGAGATGAACTAGGGTTTGAGATGAGATGGTGCTAGTGAAGATGTTGATGGAGGTTGACCCCCTCCCGATGGGAGGATCGTTGGTGATGACGATGGTGATGATTTCCCCCTCTCGGAGGGAAGTTTCCTGACAGAACAGCTCCGCCGGAGCCATAGATTGGTTCCGCCAAGGTTCTGCCTCGTGGCGGCGGAGTTTCGTCTCGTGAGCTTGCTTATGATATTTCCCTCGACGAAAGACTCCATATAGCCAAAGATGGGCATCAGAGGGCCACCAAGGGGGGTAGGGCGCGCCCCGACCCTTGTGGATGGTGGGTGGCCCCCGTATGGTACTTTCTTCGCTCATTATTTTTATATATTCTGAAAATAACTCCCGTGGAGTTTTAGGTCTTTTGGAGATGTGCAGGATTGGTCTGTAATATTTGCTCCTTTTCCAGCCCAGAATTCCAGCTGTCGGCATTCCCCCTCTTCATGTAAACCTTGTAAAATAAGAGAGAATAGACATAATTATTGTGACATAATGTGTAATAATAGCCCATAATGCGATAATTATCGATATAAAAACATGATGCAAAATGGACATATCAATGTTTAGCGTGACGAACCAGGCAATCGTACTATGCGGCTTTAGCACCCTCACTTAGCCATAGGAGTTTAACAGATAGAAATATAGGCGCAACCCCTAGTATCTGGACTAGGATGCTATAAACACTTGATCGGATAAGTACCTATCCCTCGCGTAATACGGGAAAAGTCTCTAAGGATTTGAGACCTCCGAAGAGCTGACAGGCTCTCGCCGCATCATGATAGTCAGTTTTCTGCACACTTGGCTAAACCAGGGCACAATCGTAGTAGTGCTCCCTTTACTACCCTAGCCGATATAGTGGAACATAAGGTAGTAAGTGATAACCCACAAGTATAGGGGATCGCAACAGTTTTCGAGGGTAAAGTATTCAACCCAAATTAATTGATTCGACACAAGAGGAGCCAAAGAATACTCTCAAGTATTAGCAGCTGAGTTGTCAATTCAACCACACTTGGAAACTTAATATCTGCAGCAAAGTATTTAGTAGCAAAGTAATATGATAGTAGTGGTAACGGTAGCAAAAGGTAACAGTAGTAAAAGTGATGTTTTGGTATTTTGTAGTGATGATAGCAATAGCAACGGGAAAGTAAATAAGCGAAGAATAATATATGGAAAGCTCGTAGGCAATGGATCAGTGATGGATACTAGGGATCAAACCCTAACAAAACTAACACGATTACATGACAGATCCCATCCAACCCATCACCGTCCAGCAAGCCTACGATGGAATTACTCACGCACGGTGGTGAGCATCATGAAATTGGTGATGGAGGATGGTTGATGATGACGATGGCGACGGATTCCCCTCTTCGGAGCCCCGAACGGACTCCAAATCAGCCCTCCCGAGAGGTTTTAGGGCTTGGCGGCGGCTCCATATTGTAAAACGCGATGAATTCTTCTCCCTGATTTTTTTTCTCCCTAAAACACAATATATAGAGTTGGAGTTGGAGTCGGAGGAGCTCCAGGGAGCCCACGAGGTAGGGGGCGCGCCCTAGGGGGGCAGGCGCGCCCCCACCCTCGTGGACAGGTGGTGGGCCCCCTGGCCTTCATCTTTTGCAGGTATTTTTTATATTTTCCAAAAAGTTGCTTCATGAAGTTTCAGGTCATTCTGAGAACGTTTGTTTCGGCACATAAATAACACCATGGTAATTCTGCTGAAAACGGCGTTAGTCTGGGTTAGTTCCATTCAAATCATGCAAGTTAGAGTCCAAAACAAGGGCAAAAGTGTTTGGAAAAGTAGATACGACAGGGACGTATCAACTCCCCCAAGCTTAAACCTTTGCTTGTCCTCAAGCAATTCAGTTGATAAACTGAAAGTGATAAAGAAAAACTTTTATAAACTCTGTTTGCTCTTGTTGTTGTAAATATGTAAAGCCATCATTCAAGTTTTTAGCAAAGATTATGACTAACCACATTCGCAATAACTCTTAGGTCTCAAGTTTACTCATATCAATAGCATAATCAACTAGCGAGCAATAATAATAAATCTCGGATGACAACACTTTCTCAAAACAATCATAATATGATATAACAAGATGGTATCTCGCTAGCCCTTTCTGAGACCACAAAACATAAATGCAGAGCACCTTTAAAGAACAAGGACTGACTAGACATTGAAATTCATGGTAAAAGAGATCCAGTCAAGTCATACTCAATGTAAACTAACAATAATGAATGCAAATGACAGCAGTGCTCTCCAACTAGTGCTTTTTAATAAGAGGATGATGACTCAGCATAAAAGTAAATAGATAGGCCCTTCGCAGAGGGAAGCAGGGATTTGTAGAGGTGCCAGAGCTTGGTTTTGAAATAGAGATGAATAATATTTTGACCGGTATACTTTCATTGTCAACATAACAACCAAGAGATGGCGGTATCTTCCATGCTACACACATTATAGGCGGTTCCCAAACAGAATGGTAAAGTTTATACTCTCCCTTCCACCAACAAGCATCAATCCATGGCTTGCTTGAAACAACGAGTGCCTCCAACTAACAAGAGTCCTAGGGGGAGTTTTGTTTGCAATTATTTTGATTTGATTTGCATAAAGCATGGGATTGGGCATCCCGGTGACCAGCCATTTATCTCTTGAGTGAGGAGCAGAGTCCACTCCTCTTGAGAATAATCCGCCTAATATGGAAGATACAGACAGCCCTAGTTGATACATGAGCTATTCGAGCATACAAAACAGGATATTTATTTGAAGGTTTAGAGTTTGGCACATACAAATTTACTTGGAACGGCAGGTAGATACCGTATATAGCTAGGTATGGTGGACTCATATGGAATAACTTTGTGGTTTTATGGAGTTGGATGCACAAGCAGTATTCCCGCTTAGTACAGGTGACGGCTAGCAAAAGACTGGGAAGAGACCAGCTAGAGAGCGACAACAGTCATGAACATGCATTAAAATTAATCAACACCGAATGCAAGCATGCGTAGGATATAATCCACCATGAACATAAATATCGTGAAGGCTATGTTGATTTTGTTTCAACTACATGCGTGAACATGCGCCAAGTCAAGTCACTTAAATCATTCAGAGGAGGATACCACCCTATCATACCACATCACAACCATTTTAATAGCATGTTGGCACGCAAGGTAAACCATTATAACTCATAGCTAATCAAGCATGGCACAAGAAACTATGATCTCTAGTTGTCATTGCAAACATGTTTATTCATAATAGGCTGAATCAGGAACGATGAACTAATCATATTTACAAAAACAAAAGAGGTCGAGTTCATACCAGCTTTTCTCATCTCAGTCAGTCCATCATATATCATCATAATTGCCTTTCACTTGCACGACCGAATAGTGTGAATAATAATAATAGTGCATGTGCATTGGACTAAGCTGGAATCTGCAAGCATTCAATAAACAGGAGAAGACAAGGCAATATGGGCTCTTTTGTCAGATAAACAATTATGCATACAAGAGCCACTTAAACAATTTAATTAAGGTCTTCTCCTATCGACCCCCAAGGAAAAGAAAAAAATAAAACTATTTACATGGGAGAGCTCCCAACAAGAAAAAGAAGAACATGAAATCTTTTTGGGTTTTCTTTTTAATTACTACTACAAGCATGGAAAGTAAACTAATTAAAAGCTACAACTAATTTTTTTGGTTTTTCTTAAGGTTTATTAAACACACAAGAAGAAAGCATAAAAAGGAAATAAACTAGCATGGATGATACAAATGAAAAAGTATGAGCACCGACATCTAGCAATGAGTGTGTGAACATAAATGTAATGTCGGTGGGAAATACATACTCCCCCAAGCTTAGGCTTTTGGCCTAAGTTGGTCTATGGCCACGGTTGGCCTGGCGGATATCCATAGTAATAGTTGGGGTCGTACTGAGATGCAGCAGCTATCGCATCCTGAGCTGCAGCGTGGCGACGAGCGGCCTCTGCTCTCCTCTCGTACTCATCTGCCTCCTCTCTGGTAATAACATATCTTCCTTTTGCCTGATGATCAAAGAAGGCAGGAGCAGGGAGAGTAATATGGACAGCATGGCGTCTGTCAAAGATTAGTCAATACTGGAGAGGTGATTCATTCGTCTCGACAAACTGGTGGTGAACCATAGCATTAAAGTCTAGGTAAGCAGGGGGTAGTTCAATATCATCTTCGCGTATGGCTACACCAAGAAAATTAGCTATGCAGGTTGCATAAATTCCTCCAAAGAAATCTCCATTAAATCTATTAAGATGCAACCTACGTGCAACAATGGCTCCCAAATAAGAAGATTTATCTCCTAATACAGCAGTCCTATGAATACTGAGGTCAGGGACACACATATGACATGCCTCATCTTTACCATTAATGCATCTAACTATGAAGAGAGCAAAATAATGTATAGCAGGAAAGTAAATCCTCCCTATGGTAGCTTGTGTAATATCTCTAGATTCTCCCACAGTTATGCTAGCAAGAAAATCTCTAAATTCAGATTTGCGAGGATCCCTTATCCTACCCCATTGTGGAAGTTTGCAAGCAGTGGTAAAATCCTCTAAGTCCATAGTATAAGAATTTTTATAAAGATCAAATAGGACAGTTGAAGAATTACATGAAGATGAAAATTCAAACCTCCTCAAAAAGGAACTAGTGAGATTGTGATACTGGTTGCACTTCTCTTCCTTGAAGCTCACAAGATAAGCGTTACGCAAATATGCATTGAATTCTTCCTTAATTCCCGCTTGATCCATAAAATTTTCAGAAGGCCACTCACAAGGACGCACTGGAGCGTCTCTTGGTGGCTCTTCATCAGCATCACGCATTGCAAGCCTGGGTCCTTGCTTCCTTGAAGAACCACCCTGGAACATTTTCCTAAGCATATTTTATCCTCTGAAAAATTTCTGAAATTTTTAGTAACTTCAAAATAAAAGTAAACCAAACTCAATAATATTGATAGCAACTACTCCTACAAGTGCCTAGAGCTTATATCATGCATCAAAACTACTTGGAACCATATAAATTTGACATGCAAGCTCAAGAACATGGTAACCTAGGAAGCAAAAATTTGCAATGAATAAAGCAGTAGAACAAAAACTAATTGGACGAAGGAGTCACATACCAAGGAACAATCTCCCAAGCAGTTTTGTGAGAGGTGCTTTGAGCAAGGAGATCGAAAATGGCAGCAAAACGAGCTTGGTCTCGGGTATGAACTGGATATTCGTGTTTGTGGGAGGAAGAAGAAATGTGTGGGTGAAAGGATAAGTGGAGGAGGGCCACCGTGGGCCCACGAGGCAGGGGGCGCGCCCTCCACCCTCGTGGGCAGGTGGTTGACCCCCCTGCTATGTTCTCGGTGCCAAATATTCTCAAATATTCCAGAAAAAAATCATATTTAAATTTCAGGGCATTTGGAGAACTTTTATTTTTGGGGTATTTTTATATTACACGGATAATCAGATAACAGACAGAAAAATACTATTTTTATTTTATTTAATATAAATAACAGAAAGTAAAAGGAGGGTACAGCAGGTTGTGCCTTCAAGTTTCATCCTTCTCATGATCATCAAAAGGAATCCACTAACAAGGTTGATCAAGTCTTGTGAACGAACTCATTCTGAATAACATGGAACCGGAGAAATTTCGAATAACACTATGTTACCTCAATGGGGATATGCACATCCCCAATAATAAGAGTATCATATTTCTTCTTGACAATAGGAAGAGGAAATTTGAAACCTCCAAATATAATCGATGGAATTTTTCCATTAGAGTTGATACTATGAACTTGAGGTTGTTTCCTCGGAAAGTGTATCGTATGCTCATTACCATTAACATGAAAAGTGACATTGCCTTTAGTGCAATCAATAACAGCCCCTACAGTATTCAAAAAGGGTCTTCCAAGAATAATAGACATACTATCGTCCTCGGGAATATCACGAATAACAAAGTTCGTTAAAATAGTAACGTTTGCAACTACAACAAGCACATCCTCACAAATACCGACAGGTATAGCAGTTGATTTATCAGCCATTTGCAAAGATATTTCAGTAGGTGTCAACTTATTCAAATCAAGTCTATGATATAAAGAGAGAGGCATAACACTAACACCGGCTCCAAGATCACATAAAGCAGTTTTAACATAGTTTCTTTTAATGGAGCATGGTATAGTGGGTATTCCTGGATCTCCAAGTTTCTTTGGTATTCCACCCACAAAAGAATAATTAGCAAGCATGGTGGAAATTTCAGCTTCCGGTATCTTTCTCTTATTTGTAACAATATCTTTCGTGTACTTAGCATAAGGATTGATTTTAAGCATATCAGTTAATCGCATACGCAAAAAGATAGGTCTAATCATTTCAGCAAAGCGCTCAAAATCCTCATCATCCTTTTTCTTGGATGGGTTGGGAGGAAAAGGCATGGGTTTTTGAACCCAAGGCTCTCTTTCCTTACCGTGTTTCCTAGCAACAAAGTCTTTCTTATCATAACGTTGGTTCTTTGATTGTGGGTTATCAAGATCAATAGCAGGTTCAATTTCTATATCATTATCATTACTAGGTTGAGCATCATCATGAATATTTTTATTAACATTATCACTAGTTTTAGGTTCATTACCAGATTGATTTTCAGCATCAGAAATAGAAATATCATTTGGATTCTCAGGTGTTTCAGTAATAGGTTCACTAGAAGCATGCAAAGTCCTATCATTTTTCTTTTTCTTCCTTTTAGAAGGACTAGGTGCATCTATATTATTTCTCTGAGAATCTTGCTCAATTCTCTTAGGATGGCCTTCAGGATACAAAGGTTCATGAGTCATTCTACCACCTATAGTCATAACTCTAGCAACATTATCATTATTCTTACTATTTAATTCATTGAGAAAATCATTTTGAGCTTTAAGTACTTGTTCTACTTGAGTGGTAACCATAGAAGCATGTTTACTAATAAGTTTAAGTTCACCTTTAACATTAGCCATATAATCACCCAAGTGTTCAAGCATATTTGAATTGTATTTCAATTGCCTACAAAAATAAGAATTAAAGTCTTCTTGCTTAGCCATAAATTTATCAAACTCATCTAAGCATGGGCTAGCAAATTTAGTAAATGGGATTTCAGCTTTATCATATCTATAGAGAGAATTTACCTTTACTACCTGTGTCGGGTTATCAAGACCATGAGTTTCTTCAATAGGTAAAGGATTAAAATCATATGTGTCTTCAACAGGCGGTAAATTAAGACCATGTATTTCTTCAATAGGAGGTAAATTCTTAACATCTTCAGCTTTAATACCTTTTTCTTTCATAGATTTCTTTGCCTCTTGCATATCTTCAGGACTGAGAAATAGAATACCCCTCTTCTTCGGAGTTGGTTTAGGAATAGGCTCAGGAGCTGGCTCCGGAGGTGTCCAATTATTTTCATTTGTCAACATATTATTTAATAGAATTTCAGCTTCATCTGGTGTCCTTTCCCTGAAAACAGAACCAGCACAACTATCCAGGTAATCTCTGGAGGCATCGGTTAGTCCATTATAAAAGATATCAAGTATTTCATTTTTCTTAAGAGGATGATCAGGCAAAGCATTAAGTAATTGGAGAAGCCTCCCCCAAGCTTGTGGGAGACTCTCTTCTTCAATTTGCACAAAATTATATATATCCCTTAAAGCAGCTTGTTTCTTATGAGCAGGGAAATATTTAGAAGAGAAGTAATAAATCATATCCTGGGGACTACGCACACAACCAGGATCAAGAGAATTAAACCATATCTTAGCATCACCCTTTAATGAGAATGGAAATATTTTAAGGATATAAAAGTAACGAGTTCTCTCATCAATAGTGAACAGGGTGGCTATATCATTTAATTTAGTAAGATGTGCCACAACAGTTTCAGATTCATAGCCATGAAAAGGATCAGATTCAACCAAAGTAATTATATCAGGATCAACAGAGAATTCATAATCCTTATTAGTAACACCGATAGATGAAGTAGCAAAAGCAAGGTTAGGTTTCATCCTAGCATTTAGAGATTGCTTATTCCATTTAGCTAATAACCTCTTAAGTTCGTGTCTATCTTTGCAAGCTAAAATAGCTAAAGAAGCTTCTTTATCAAAAACATAACCCTCAGGAATAACAGGCAAGTCTTCATCATCAATTTCATCAGTATTATCAGATTCAATATTTTCAATCTCTCTAGCCCTAGCAAGTTGTTCATCAAGAAATTCATCAAGTGGCACAGTAGTATCAAGCATAGAAGTAGTTTCATCATAAGTATCATGTATAGCAGAAGTGGCATCATCAGTAACATGCGACATATCAGAACGAATAGCAGAAGCAGGTTTAGGTGTCGCAACCTTACTCAAAACAGAAGGTGAATCTAGTGTAGAGCTAGATGGCAGTTCCTTACCTCCCCTCGTAGTTGAGGGATAAATCTTGGTTCTTGGATCCTTCAAGTTCTTCATAATGATAAGCAGATATAAATCCCAAGTGACTCAAGGAATGGAGCTATGCTCCCCGGCAACGGCGCCAGAAAATAGTCTTGATAACCCACAAGTATAGGGGATCGCAACAATTTTTGAGGGTAAAGTATTCAACCCAAATTTATTGATTCGACACAAGGGGACGCAAAGAATACTCTCAGGTATTAGCAGCTGAGTTGTCAATTCAACCACATTTGGAAACTTAATATCTACAACAAAGTATTTAGTAGCAAAGTAATATGATAGTACTGGTAACGGTAGCAAAAGGTAACAATAGTAAAAGTGATGTTTTTGGTATTTTGTAGTGATGATAGCAATAGCAACGGGAAAGTAAATAAGCGAAGAACAATATATGGAAAGCTCATAGGCAATGGATCAGTGATGGAGAATTATGCCGGATGTAGTTCATCATGTAACAGTCATAACCTAGGGTGACACAAAACTAGCTCCAGTTCATCAATGTAATGTAGGCATGTATTCCGAATATAGTCATACGTGCTTATGGAAAAGAACTTGCATGACATCTTTTGTCCTACCCTCCCGTGGTAGCAGGGTCCTTACGGAAACTAACGGATATTAAGGCCTCCTTTTAATAGAGTACCGAAACAAAGCATTAACACATAGTGAATACATGAACTCCTCAAACTACGGTCATCACCGGTAAGTATCCCGATTATTGTCACTTCGGGGTTAACGGATCATAACACATAATAGGTGACTATAGACTTGCAAGATAGGATCAAGAACTCTCATATATTGATGAAAACATAATAGGTTCAGATCTGAAATCATGGCACTCGGGCACTAGTGACAAGCATTAAGCATAGCAAAGTCATACGAACATCAATCTCGGAACATAGTGGATACTAGGGATCAAACCCTAACAAAACTAACTCGATTACATGATAGATCCCATCCAACCCATCACCGTCCAGCAAGCCTACCATGGAATTACTCACGCACGGCGGTGAGCATCATGAAATTGGTGATGGAGGATGGTTGATGATGACGATGGCGACGGATTCCCCTCTCCGGAGCCCCGAACAGACTCCAGATCAGCCCCCCGAGAGGTTTTAGGGCTTGGCGGCGGCTCCGTATCGTAAAACGCAATGAATTCTTCTCCCTGATTTTTTTCTCCCCGAAACACAATATATAGAGTTGGAGTTGGAGTCGGAGGAGCTCCAGGGGGCCCACGAGGTAGGGGGGCGCGCCCCCCACCCTCGTGGACAGGTGGTGGGCCCCCTGGCCTTCATCTTTTGCAGGTATTTTTTATATTTTCCAAAAAGTTGCTCCGTGAAGTTTCAGGTCATTCTGAGAACGTTTGTTTCTGCACATAAATAACACCATGGTAATTCTGCTGAAAACAACGTTAGTCTGGGTTAGTTCCATTCAAATCATGCAAGTTAGAGTCCAAAACAAGGGCAAAAGTGTTTGGAAAAGTAGA
Source organism: Triticum urartu (assembly GCF_056163025.1). Classification (NCBI taxonomy): domain Eukaryota; kingdom Viridiplantae; phylum Streptophyta; class Magnoliopsida; order Poales; family Poaceae; genus Triticum; species Triticum urartu. The sequence continues at coordinate 504,648,639 of NC_141874.1, forward strand.
TACGACGGGGACGTATCAGTAAGCACAGGAGCCGGGCAACCCAACAATTGACCAAAGACATGATTCGGAGCCAATGCATATAGTGCTAAATTCAGGGTGCCGAATTGTACTGTATAAGTGTTCGGACTTTTATTGCCATGCTATGGGGCGCTATGAAGCCCCTGGCAAATTGAAACGCACCAAAGTGTACAGGTGTTATCTGATAAAGTTACCAGAAAAGAAAAGACAAAAGGGAAACAGAAGAAGAACAAGGGGTAAGCTAGGGCCGTAAAATTTGGGCCACAAACTATTTCTATGATAATTTCATTGGTGCGTTAAAGCACATTTATACAAATAATGCAATAAGAAGAAGGCTATTTACTATGCCTTAACCAAGGGAGATCTGCGTGTGGGTCTTGAAAACAGGTGAAAGGGGTCATTAAAGAAACCACCTAAAGATTCCCAGTACGTCCACGCTTCTTGTCGCCTTGGTGTGTTTTTATCCTTCGAAAAGAATCGATGGTCAAGTCGCCAGGAAAGGCCTGTGAGAAAGAGGAAAATAAAAAGGAAAAAGGAAATATTCAAATTATGTGTGTCCGGGGCGGTCGAGCCATTTTGCGGATCACAAGCTGATTGTGCCTCTATCCGTGTCCATGGTACTTTTAGTGCGTAATTATGTACGCGCGGTACAATTGCCGCCACCTGGTCAGGACTGGGATGGAGGCCAAATTGCTAGTCAAGCTCTTGACGAGCTGAGCTATCCTTCTGCGGAATGGTTTGGACTCTCTTGACAGTGTCCGAGGGATCGGCCGCCGAATTGAGGTTCTGCTTGAAAAGGCCGCCATGTACCTCTGCCGCTAAGGCAGCGGTGTGCTCCTCGGTGCGGAGGGAGCGTTCCGTGTTTCCATTAACTGTTATGACGCCGCGTGGTTCGGGCATCTTCAGCTTGAGATAAGCGTAGTGTGGCACCACACTGAATCGAGAAAATGCGGTTCATCCGAGCAGTGCGTGGTAGCCGCTGCGAAAGGGGACGATATCGAAGATTAAATCCTCACTTCGGAAGTTGTGCGGAGATCCGAAGACAACCTTTAGTGTGATTGAGCCTGTGGAGAGGGCCTCTACGCCCAGTATGAATCCCTTAAAGGTAGTCTTTGTGGGCTTGATCCGTGATGGGTTAATGCCCATTTTGCGCATTGTATCCTGATAGAGCAAGTTGAGGATGCTGCCACAGTCCATCAGGACTCGCATCAGGTGGAACCCATCAATTATTAGGTCCAGGACCAGTGCGGCCGAACCGCCGTGACGGATACTGGTCGAATGATCCCGGCGATTGAAAGTGATCGGGCATGACGACCATGGATTAAATTTTGGGGCGACTGGCTCGATCGCGTAGACGTCCCTAAGCGCGCGCTTGCGCTCCCTCTTGGGGATGTGGGTGGCATATATCATGTTCACCGTTTTGACCCGAGGGGGAAACTTCTTCTGTCCCCCTGTGTTCGGCAGCGGGGGATCCTCGTCGTCGTCCTCGCTTTGCAATCCCTTATCCTTGCTTTCGTCATTTAACTTGCCGGCCTATTTGAAAACACAACAATCTCTATTGGTATGATTGGGTGGTTTGTCTGGGGTGCCGTGAATCTGGCACGAACGATCAAGTATGTGGTCCAAGCTAGATGGGCCTGAATTGTTCTTTTGGAACGGCTTCTTCTGCTGACCGGACTTAGAGCCACTGAATCCGGCATTGACCGTCGTATCGTTGGTGTTGTCATTGTTGTTTTGATGCTTGTATCTGTTGCGTCGAGACTATTTTTAGCTTCAGGGGTGCTAGCGTTGCTTCCATTGTTTTTGCTACGGGCCAACCAACTATCCTCGCCCGCACAAAAGCGGGTCATGAGTGCCGTGAGGGCCGCCATGGACTTTGGTTTCTCTTGGCCGAGGTGACGGGCGAGCCATTCGTCGTAGATGCTGTGCTTAAAGGCCGCTAGGGCTTCGGCATCCGGACAGTCGACGATCTGGTTCTTTTTAGTTAAGAACCTAGTCCAGAATTTCCCGGCGGACTCTCGGGGCTGTTGAACTATATGGCTTAAGTCATCAGCGTCCGGAGGTTGAACATATGTACCTTGGAAGTTATCAAGGAAGGCTTCTTCCAAGTCCTCCCAGGTGCCGATGGAATTATCGGGTAGGCTGTTCAACCAGTGTCGGGCTGGTCCTTTGAGTTTGAGGGGGAGGCAGTATTTAATGGCATGGAGGTCATTGCCGCGGGCCATATGAATATGGAGAATGAAGTCTTCGATCCATACCGCGGGGTCTGTGGTTCCATCATAGGATTCTATATTCACGGGTTTGAACCCTTCTGGGATTTCATGTTCCATGACTTCGTCTGTGAAGCAATGAGGGTGTGCGGTGCCTCTATATCGGGTCGTATCGCGACATAGCTCTGATGGGGTCTATCTGCGGCTTTCAGCCCACGCATGGCTAGGTTTTTCACGTCCGAATAGATGGCCATCGTCGCGTATCGGGGCACGTCCTCGCGATCCGTAGATCGATCTGGTATGTCCTGCTTTATTGTTCAGGTCCTGTCAAAGGTCATATGTATGACTCTGAGCTGATTTACTTCTGCCTTTGCAATGAGGCGGGGCGGGCTGGTATTCGGCTTGAGTTGCTACTTTATCGCGACCATGTGGTGGTCAGTTAGCCGCATTGCGCGATGGTGGTATGTGTTCTAGTGCCTCATCGTCGAACTGAGGTAGCAGTTTGCGCTTCGGGTAACTTTTGGCTAGGCACTTGAGGCCGTATTCTTCGGCTGCTAGGACATTGGTCCATTTATCGTTGAGCAGATCTTGGTCAGCTTGAAGCTGCTGCAGCTTCTTCTTCAGGCTCCTTGCAGTGGCTATTAGCTGGCGCTTGAAGCGCTCCTTCTCAAGAGGTTCCTCAGGCACGATGAAATCCTCAGTGCCGAGGCTTGCCTCATCCTCTGATAGCGGAAGATAACTACCATCCTTCGAGTCTTCGTGTGTGGCCTATTTACCAAGGCTAACCTGCCCATCCTCGCGTTCATCCTGTTCAGTAGCTACGTCAACGGGGTCTTCGTTGTCTTCGGCACCTTTCGGAGTGTTATCTTCTCCTGTGCCGGTGTTGCTGTCTTTACTGTGGCGTGACTTAGAGCGCCTCGCTGACGCCGGCGCTTTGATTGTATCTGAGAAGGTTTATCCTCAGCTGGATCTTCCTTGTCATCACCGCTATTCTCCTTTGGTGCATCTACCATGTATACATCATACGAGGAAGTAGCCATCCAACTTCTGGTGAACGGCGGGTTCTGGGCCTCTTCTTCTCCGGCATCGTCCTCCATATCGTCGATGTCGTCGGAGCCATAATCAAGCATGTCAGTTAAGTCTTCGACAGTGGCTATGAAGTGGGCGGTGGGTGGGAAGTGAAATTCTCCATCATCAGCCTCTAGTTCGAGCCGGACATAATTCGGCCGTGAGCCTCCCACTAAAGATAGTGCTCTTAACGAGTTTAGCACGTCGCCCAAAGGCGAGCGCCGGAAGATGTCCGCGACGCTAAATTCGGCGATCGATGGCCGATCATGTTCGACATGCGTGGGCGCACATAGATCGAAACTTATAACTGGAAACGAGTCTGTAGCTCTGGTGACACATATGTAACTTGAAGTTAAGTCCGTGTGCGGCTCCAACGCCGTGGGGTTTGCGGCCATGGCAGGGTGGATCTTCCTGTCCTCGGATGGCACGACCTGCTCCGGATCTATGGCCAGAGCGGTTTCAAGTGCAGTTTCCTGGGTATGGCCCGAAGACAGATCTAAGTCATGTTCATCGTGGTGACTGGGAGTGGCTGCCGTGGTCTCGAACCCGTCGAAGATCAAGTCTACACGGATATCTGTGACGTAGTTGAAGCTTCCAAATCTGACCTGGTGGCCAGGGGCGTAGCTTTTGATCTGCTCCAGATGGCCAAGCGAGTTGGCCCGTAGTGTGAAGCCGCCGAACACGAAGATCTGTCCGAGGAGGAAGACTTCCACTTGGATAGCATCGTTGTACATGATTGAAGGAACCATCAAACCTTTTGAGGATGGCATAGTGGAACTCTCAATAAAAGCACCAATGTCGGTGTCAAAACCAGTGGATCTCGGGTAGGGGGTCCCGAACTGTGCGTCAAGGATCGATGGTAACAGGAGACGGGGGACACAATGTTTACCCAGGTTTGGGCCCTCTCTATGGAGGTAATACCCTACTTCCTGCTTGATTGATCTTGATGAATATGAGTATTACAAGAGTTGATCTACCACGAGATCGTAATGGCTAAACCCTAAAAGTCTAGCCTGGCTATGATTATTCGGGCTATCTACGGACCTAGCCCTCCGGTTTATATAGACACAGGAGGGATCTAGGGTTACACAAGGTCGATTACAGAGAAAGGAATCTTCAGAGTTGACGCCAAGCTTGCCTTCCACGCCAAGGAGAGTCATATCCGGACAAGGGTAGAGTCTCCGGTCTTTGTATCCTTATGGCCCATTAGTCCGGCCCATATCCAATAGATCGGACACTCGAGGACCCCTTAGTCCAGGACTCCCTCAGCGGCGGCTGAGCTCCGCTCGAGAGTCGGGTCCTAAGGATGTAGAGCATCAAGGTGGGCAAAGAAGGGGGGATGGTGCACCCCGCGGGGGGACACGGTGAAAGGGGCGCAGTCTGGCAGCATAGGCGATTCTTTTGAAACATGAGGGTGTAAACTTTCTTACGCACCCCTAGAGGGACTTGTGCTGGTTCATTTCAGAACAGGAGACACACATAGGATCAGAAGACTCCAGAGACGCGTGGCCCAACAAACCAAAGGTCTGCCACGGGCTACGAAAGCACTAAGCTAAGTTATCCAGCTCACGTCGGGCATGAGCCCTCCTTCTATCGCCTTATTTTCTAGTGGTCTCGCTCAATCAAGGAACCCCCTCTTTAATCTTCCAGTAGACGCTTGCGTGCCAAAGGGCACCTCCTGAGCATCGCGCCTCAGGAGCTCTTACCGGACCACAGGTTGCTCACCTCCTGGACTTGCACATGGAATCATGACCTGGCATACCAGCGACGGCTGAAGCCCACCTGGGGACTGGGTCCTGTTGACGCAGAGCAACACGCTGTTGTAAGACCAAAAAGGGGACCCGTGCCCAAGCGAGAGATGCAAGCATAACCAAGAACATAAGTCGGAAACTCTACGGATAGAGGCGCAAGAGCCAAGATTCTTACGACCCCCGCAGGGCCTTTCATGACTTCGATGCAGGAAAGAGAAATAAAAGAGGCGGCCTCCCGAGGGTTGCGTCTCAGGAGGCACCGGCTCTGGCGTCACAACACCTAGTCGCTGTCCTCCTCCTCCTTGACTCGGTCAAGGCGGCCCGGCGGCTCGTCGTATTCTTCGTCGCTTGAGCTTTTCCCGGAGGAGGTGTTGTTGCCGCTGGAGACATCGCGGGCGTGGCCAAGGGCAAGTTCACCGCCGAGGGCCTCACCGCCCCATTGGCCACTGTTGTCAGAAGGGCGGTCGCCACCACTGTTGCCGCCCCTGTGCAGCATTCCAGGTATCCGCCATCTTGTTCGAAGACCTTGAAGAAGAGCGTTGTCGCCCTGTCATACTTGAAGTGGAGGGCGTGCCTCCCCTTCGAGCCACAGGCACGGGCGATTGCTCCCCATCCCCGGGTCATGAAGACGTAGCCGGAGAGGGCCTCAACCTCCGCCTTTGAGTACTGGTTGCAGCAGCCGTCGTGTTGCAGCCACAGCCCGGCAGGCCCCCTTGTTGGTAGATCTTTCGCCAGGGAATGTGGGAGTTGGATCCAGGTGCTTGGTGGCCTCGCCACTCACACCACAAACTCGCATGTCGTGGGCTCCTCATGAATCGGTGGGCGGGGAGGTCGGGTTGCCGTCGCGTGCCTCTCTCCTTGGCCTTGACTTCCGCGGTTCCCGTAGCCACTCCCGCGGGAAGGGCCCCTTCCACGAACACTGGAACCGGCATGCCCTCCTGGCAGAGTGTGCTCGCATTGGAGAAGGGCTGCCGCAGGCATCGCGTTGATCTTGCGAGGACAGTCTCATCCTCTCTTTGGCAGGGGCGACTCCGGTTGCTCTCGTGGAGCCTTCCCCTTCTCGGCGGCTGAGAACCTTCTCACCGGCGCCATGGATGATGTAGCAAGTGCGCGGAGTGGGGGAGCGAGAAGATGAAGATGGGCTAGAAGCTCTGTCTCCCTCTCCCTCTTACAGGCGGTCGGAGGCCCACCAGCGTCCCTCTATGTTTGGGAAATGATGGCCCTGCGGTGTGCGCTAGTCTTTTGTCAGCCCGGGCAGTTGCTGAGGTGACATGGGGAAGTGGATGCGTCTGCGTTCCGTCGTGCACCACATGTCAAGCCTTGTCCGCAGGAGATTGGGGCCCGCGGCGCTTCAGCCTTCTCACCTTGGCTTTGCCTCGAAGCCAGCCCGAGCGCGCCTTGGGCCCGGGGCCTACTGTCGGTGTTCTAGGATCGGGGGTACCCAGATCTGCCTTCCTGCAACCCATGGTGTGGCTCCTTCGACGGCCTGGTACGACCAAGTTGCAGGACCCCCCAAGTCAAGACCCTCGCGAGGACCCTGGCCTCACGAGGAGAGCGACGCCAAGACCTCCCATGGGACAGCTCTCCGAGCCTACCTCCCGAGGAGCAGAGATTTCTATGCAGGTACCCTTCCTCATGAGGCTCTCGGTGACACGAGCCATGATGACCAAGGCCAGACGGGCACTAGCGGGCGCAGAGGGGGATAGTTTCCTCTTTGGTTCTAAGGAGGCAAGGACGAACGCGGGTTCCCAAGGAATCCCCCAAAGGTTTCCATTTCGGTTTAACAAGACCAAGGCCACGAGCTCGGCAGGACGGATGTCATCACCGAGCCCACTCCTGCGTCACGACCAAAAGCTTTGCAGGTGAAGACCACCTTTCATCAGGATTAGATGTTCTTCTTGTCCCCTTTCAAATTGGTCGTTGTGGGATCCCTTCCCACCTAAGTTATGAGGGACGAGGACCGAGGCCACTATAAATATAGGTTAGCCACCACCATAGAGGGAATGAGACCCCGGGACCGATTCATCCTCATCTCCAGAGCCCTCGCGAGGCTGCTTGACCACTGTACTAGTTCAGGCACGCCCTAGTGGGTTGTGCCCTCCTCGGCCCACCTCCGGTGCCCCTCTTCTGGTATATAAGTCATTTTGACCTAGAAAAATAAGAGAAGGACTTTCGGGACGAAGAGCCGCCGTCTCGAGGCGGAACTTGGGCAGGAGCACTTTTGCCCTCCGGTGGAGCGATTCCGCCGGGGGAACTTCCCTCCCGGAGAGGGAAATAATCGTCATCATCATCACCAACAACTCGCCCATCTTGGGGAGGGCAATCTCCATCAACATCTTCAACAGCAACATCTCCTCTCAAACCCTAGTTCGTCTCTTGTGTTCAATCTTTGTACCGGAACCTTAGATTGGTGCTTGTGGGTGACTAGTAGTGTTGATTACATCTTGTAGTTGATTGCTATATGGTTTATTTGGTGGAGTATTATATGTTTAGATCGATTATGCTATTTAATACCCCTCTGATCTTGAGCATGATTATCATCTGTGAGTAGTTACTTTTGTTCTTGAGGTCACGGGAGAAATCTTGTTGCAAGTAATCATGTGAACTTGATATGTGTTCGATACTTTGATGGTATGTATGTTGTGATTCCCTTTGTGGTGTCATGTGAACGTCGACTACATGACACTTCACCTTATTGGGGCCTAAGGGAATGCATTGTGGAGTAGTCATTAGATGATGGGTTGCGAGAGTGACAGAAGCTTAAACCCTAGTTTATGCGCTACTTCGTAAGGGACTAATTTGGATCCTCCAAAAGTTTAGTGATGTGGTTAGATTTTATCTTAATACATTTCTTGTAGTTGCGGATGCTTGTGAGGGGGTGAATCATAAGTAGGAGGTTTGTTCAAGTAAGAACAACACCTAAGCACCGGTCCACCCACATATCAAATTATCAATGTAGCGAACACGAATGAAACCAACATGATGGAAGTGACTAGATGAAATTCCCGTGTACCCTCAAGAACGCTTTGCTTATCATAAGAGACCGTTTTGGCCTGTCCTTTGCCTCAAAAGGATTGGGCTACCTTGCTGCATGTTTTACCTTTACCGTTACTTGCTCGTTACAAATTATCTTGCTATCAAACTACTCGTTACTTATAATTTCAGTGCTTGCAGACAATACCTTGCTGAAAGCTACTTGTCATTTCCTTCTACTCCTCGTTGGGTTCGACACTCTTACTTATCAAAAGGACTACGATAGATCCCCTATACTTGTGGGTCATCCAGGCTCTTTTGTGGCGCCGTTGCCAGGGAGTGAAGCCCTCTTGGTAAGTGGAAATCTATAAGGAAAAATTATTACTACGTGCTAAAATTAATTGTCACTTGATTCTATGGAGAATAATCCTTTGAGGGGTTTGTTCTGGGTATATTCACCTCGACTGGTACAACAATTAGTTACACCTCAACCTACTGCACCTACTGAAAATATTGGTAATGAAATTCCATCGGGTAAGATAGAACAACTGCTAGCTAATCCTTATGCAGGAGATGGAACCGAACATCCTTATGCACTTGATATATGTGGATGACATTTATGGATTATTTAAGCTTGCAGGTTTACCCGGAGCTGAAGTTAAGAAGAAGGTTTTCCCTTTATCTTTGAAGGGAAAAGCATTGGCATGATATAGGCTATGCGATGATATTGGATCTTGGAATTGGAATAGATTGAAATTGGAATTTCACCAAAAATATATCCTATGCATCTAGTTCATCATGATCGGAATTATATATATAATTTTTTGCCTCATGAAGGAGAAAGTATTGCTCTAGCTTGGGGGAGGCTTAAGTTAGTGTTATATTCATGCCCCAATCATGAGCTCTCAAGAGAAATTATTATTCAGAATTTTTATGCTCGGCTTTCTCGTGATGATCAATCCGTCGTTGATACTTCTTGTATTGGTTCCTTTATGAAGAAGACTATTGAATTCAGGTGGGATCTTTTAGAAAGAACTAAACGCAACTCTGAATATTGGGAACTCGACGAAGGTAAAGAGTCAGGTATTAAGCTTAAATATGATTGTGTTAAATCTTTTATGAATACCGATGCTTTTCAAAAGTTTAGCGCTAAATATGGAATTGACTCTGAGATAGTAGCCTCCTTTTGTGAATCATTTGCTACTCATGTTGATCTCCCTAATGACAAGTGGTTTAAATATCACCCTCCTATTAAAGAAGAAATAAAAGAACCGGTAATAGCTAAAGATGAAACTATTTTCTATAATGTTGATCAAGTTATTCCTACTGCTTATATTGAGAAACCACCTTTCCCTATTAGGATAAAAGAACATGCTAAAGTTTCAACTGTGGTAAATAAAATCTATATTAGAGCACCCAAAACCTGCTGAAAAAAACAAAGTAGAACCTAGCGTTGCTATGGTTAAAGATCTGTTGGTAGAAAATATTGATGGGCATGTTATTTACTTCTATGATGAAGCTGCTAGAATTGCCAAACCCTTGATGATGTTAAGGGCATTAGTCCTGTTGTTGGCATGCATGTGGTCTCAGTCTAAATAGGAGATCACTGTTATCATGGTTTATGTAATTTAGGTGCTAGCATGAGTGCTATTCCTTTTACCTTATATCAAGAAATTGTGAATGATATAGCACCGACTGAAATAGAAGACATAGATGTTACTATTAAACTTGCTAATAGGGACACCATCACACCACTTCGGATTGTTAGAGATATTTAAGTCTTGTGTTGGAAAATAAAATATCCTACTGATTTTCTTGTTCTTGGTTCCCCACAAGATAACTTTTGTCCCATTATCTTTGGTAGAAGTTTCTTGAACACCGTTAATGCTAAAATAGATTGTGAGAAACAAATCATTGGTGTAAGTTTTAGGGATGAGTCTCATGAGTTTAATTTTTCTAAGTTTAGTATAAAGCATCATAAGAAAGAATTGCCTAGTAGGGATGAAATAATTGGTCTTGCTTCTATTGCCGTGCCTCCTACTGACCCACTTGAACAATATTTGCTAGACCATGAAAATGATATGCATATGCATGAAAGAAATGAGAAAGATAAAATTTTCTTTGAACAACGACCTCTGCTTAAACACAATTTTCCTATTGAAACTATAGGAGGTCCTCCTCCACCTAAAGGTTATCCTGTGTTTGAATTAAAACAATTACCATACACTTTGAAGTATGCTTATCTTGATGAAAAAAAGACATATCTTGTTATTGTTAGTGCTAACCTTTTAGAGCATGAAGAAGAAAGATTATTGAAGGTTCTGAAGAAGCATTGAGCTGCTATTGGATATACTCTTGATGATCTTAAGGGAATTAGTCCCATTCTCTGTCAGCACAAAATTAATATGGAACCTAATGTAAACAAGTTGTTGATCACCAATGACGTTTAAATCCCAAAATGAAGAAGTGGTAAGAACTAAAATACTGAAGCTTTTGGAAGCAGGTATAATCTATCATATAGCTGATAGTAGATGGGTAAGTCATGTTCATTGTGTCCCTAAGAAAGGGGGTATTACTATTGTTCCTAATGATAAAAATGAATGTATTCCAAAACGAATTGTCACTGGTTATAGAATGGCAATTGATTTGAGAAAATTAAATAAAGCAACTAGAAAAGATCATTACCCTCTACCTTTTATTGATCAAATGCTAGAAAGATTGTCTAATTAAGCGTACACACTTTTGTTTCCTTGATGGATATTCTGTTTTTTCTCAAATACCTGTTTCACAACCTGATTAAAAGAAAATCACCTTTACTTGTCCTTTTGGTACTTATGCTTATAGACGTATGCCTTTTGGTTTATGCAATGCACCTGCTACCTTTCAAAGATGTATGACTGCTATATTCTCTGACTTTTGTGAAAAGATTATTGAGGTTTTCATGGATGATTTTTCCATTTACGGGACTTCTTTTGATGATTGCTTAAGCAACCTTGATCGAGTTTTGCAGAGATGCGAGCAAAATAATCTTGTCTTGAATTGGAGAAGTGCTACTTTATGGTTAATGAAGGTAATGTCTTGGGACATAAAATTTCTGAACGAGGTATTGAAGTGGATAAAGCTAAAGTTGACGCAGTTGAGAAAATTCCGTGTGCTAAAGATGTCAAAGGTATTCGTAGTTTCCTCGGTCATGCTGGTTTCTATAGGAGGTTTTTAAATACTTCTCTAAAATTTCTAGGCCTCTTACAAATCTTTTACAAAAGGATGTTCCATTTGTTTTTTATGATGATTGTGTAGAAGCCTTTGAAGCACTTAAGAAAGCCTTAATTTATGCACCTATTGTTCAACCACATGATTAGAACTTGCCTTTTGAAGTTATGTGCGATGCTAGTGATTATGCTGTTGGTGTTAATCTAGGACAAAGAGTTGATAAGAAATTAAATCTTATTCATTATGCTAGTAAAACTCTAGACATTGCCTAACACAATTATGCTACTACTGAAAAAGAATTTTTAGCAGTGGTGTTTGCCTATGATAAATTCAGATCTTACTTTGTTGATTCTAAGGTGGTTGTTCACACTGATGATGCTGCTATAAAATATCTTATGGAAAAGAAAGAGGCTAAACCTAGACTCAATAGGTGGGTTCTTTTGCTACAAGAATTTGACTTACATATCACTGATAGAAAGGGAGCTGAGAACCCCATGGCTGATAACTTGTCTAGGTTAGAAAATATTCTTGATGACCCACCACCTATTAATGATAGTTTTCCTAATGAACAATTAGCTACATTAAATGTTTCTCATAACACTCCTTGGTATGCTGACTATGCTAATTACATTGTTGCTAAATATATACCACCTATCTTCACATACCAACAAAAGAAAATTTTCTTCTATGATTTAAGACATTACTTTTGGGATGACACACATGTTTATAAAGAAGGAGTAGATGGTATTTAGACATTGTGTACGTAAGCATGAATAGGGACAAATCCTATGGAAATGCCACTCCGAAGCTTATGGAGGGCATCATGCGGGAGACATAACTTCTCACAAGGTATCGCAATCTGGTTTTTTGGGCTACTCTCTTCAAGGGTGCCCGTAACTTTGTTTTATCTTGTGATGAATGCTAACGAATTGGTATTATTGGTAAGTGTCAAGAAATACCTATGAATTATTCACTTGTTGTTGAACCATTTGATGTTTGGGGTTTTGATTACATGGGACCTTTTCCTTCCTCTAATAGGTATACACATATTTTGGTTGCTGTTGATTATGTTACTAAGTGGGTAGAAGCTATTCCAACTAGTAGTGCTGATCACGACACCCCTATTAAATGCTTAAGGAAGTTATTTTCCCAATGTTTGGAGTCCCTGGATATTTAATGACTGATGGTGGTTCACACTTTGTTCATGGTGCTTTCTGTACAATGCTTGCTAAGTATGATGTTAACCATAGAATTGCATCTCCATATACCCTCAGTCTAGTGGTCAAGTTGAACTTAGCAATAGAGATATAAAGTTAATACTACAAAAAACTGTCAATAGGTCCCGAAAGAATTGGTCTAAGAAATTAGACGATGCACTTTGGGCTTACAGAACAACGTATAAAAATCCTATGGGTATGTCTCCTTATAAAATGGTTTATGGAAAAGTCTGTCATTTGCCTCTTGAGATAGAACACAAAGCATATTGGGCAATTAAAGAACTCAACTATGATTTCAAACTTGCCGGTGAAAAGATGTTATTTGATATTAGTTGTAACATCCCAAATTTTCAATTTGGAATGTTATACATAGGTCATCATATGCATATCATATTTTATTTGCATCTCGTTTGCGATCCTAGAAATCCTAAGAAACTCAAGGACACACGGAGAGAGTTGGGGATTTCACTATTTTCACATTTGAATTTTTCTCAAATTTGAAAAGAGTATCACTTTGCTTCTAATATTTTTCTCTCTGAAATATTTCCAATATAAAAATAAAAGACAGGAGATAAAAGGACTTCTCCAAAATAAAAGAAATATTGGAGGAAAAATGTTAAAATCAAATAAATATTTTATTTGGTTTTTTCTCCTATTTTATTTGAATTAGAAAAATATGCATTTTTCAAAATTTGCATTTTTAGGCCAGAAAAATGTTCACTTTGTTCTAAATATTTTATTTAGACGACGAAAATTGTTTTGGCATTTTTAGAAATTTTTATATTTATTTAGGATTTTCTTCGGCGGAATTTATTAAAAAAAAAGTTTTGCCCGACTGGGCCAATGGCCGAGCCGAGCGGGTCGAAGCCCAGCACCGCCAACCGCCTCCGTCACCGTGAGCGGCACGGACTCCGAGGAGTCCGGCGCGCCGCCGCCGCCGCCCGACTTCGGCCGCAAGTTAGAGCCCCCCGAGGCTATTTAAAGCCCCCCCTGCCGCCTCACACCACCGCCGCCGCAGCAGCAGCCGTCGCCGCCGCCGCCTGCCGCGCTCGCCACCGCTGTCACCGCTTGTCGCGCTCGCCGCCGCCTGCCGCGCCGCCCCACCGCAGCCCCGGATCTCCGCGTCGCCGCCCGCGACGCCTCGCCTCGCCACCGCCCCGCCGCAGCCTCGCCGGAGCCGCGACTCGCCGCCGTTGACCGCCACCGCGATTCGGTAAGGAAAACAGCCGCCGGTTTTTTTCTGGTTTAGATCTAGTTCGGTTTTTTTTGTATTAGGGTTTTCTCGATTTTCTCCGGTTTTGTTAGTTAGCGGACGTTCGCCCGAACGTCCCTGTTCGTGAACATGTTCGTTCTCTCGTCTATGCTAACGAATATTCGTTCGTTAGTCTTTTCTTTTTATTTTATTTTTCGCCAGGGACCTATCCGCGAAGAGTTAAATGCACCGGAGGTCCTAAAATTTTCATCGGGGTGTCACTTTAGTCCTAATTCTTCCAAAATGCACCTTTAGGTCCTAATTCTTTAGTAAGTGGTTCATGCGAGGTCCTTTTTTCACGAGCGCTCATTGACCTACCCGCGTGGCGCGTTAACCCATGCCACGTCGACAGAGGGCCCAACCGCCAGTCAAGAAGAATACACTGGAGGTCCTAAAAGTTTCTGAGCAGTGTCACTTTAGTCCTACTTCTTTCAAAATGCATGTTTAGATCCTAATTCTATAGTAAGTGGTTCACGCGAGGTCCTTTTTTGCACGATCTTTCGCTGACCTGCTTGCATGACGCGTTGACCCATGCCACGTCAACTTAGAGGCCGTTGTGGTTGCTTTTTTTCACAGAAAGCCCATTGTAACCCCCCCTCTTGACATTTAAAAAACCGCTACTAAATCTCTCTCTCTCTCTCTCGTGCTCACACCATCACCATGGCTGGGGCAGCAAGCTCCTTGCCAAGGAAGCGGGTGATGAAGAGGAGTGTTGCAGTAGCGTCGGCAGCGCTGCCTCCTCCAGAAGCTCCTACCGCGTAACCCCAAATCAAAGCAAGCGGTTTGAGGAACTTAACAAAAAAGTGCAAATCAAACTAAATCAGTGCCTACAGCTAGTGATTGTGGCAGAGTAGAGGAAATCACATAGCTACGGGATGATAGCGGCAAAAAAGTTAGTTTTTTTTGCAATGTTCCTCATCTGCTAGTGACCCTAAATGGACTTGGCATGGGTCAACCCGCAACCAAGCAGGTCTGAGAATGATCGTGCGAAAAAGGACCTCGGGTGAACCACTTACTATAGAATTAGGACTCAACATGCATTTTGAAAGAAGTAGGACTAAAGTGACATTGCCCAGAAACTTTTAGAACTATCAATGTATTTTTCTCGCCACCGGTTAGGCTCTCCGTCGACATGGGATGGGTCAACGTGCCACGCGGACAGGTCAACGAGCGCTCGTGAAAAAAGGACCTCAGGTGAACCACTTACGAAAGAATTAGGACCTAAAGGTGCATTTTGAAAGAATTAGGACTAAAGTGACACCCCGATGAAATTTTTAGGACCTCCAGTGCATTTAACTCATCCGCGAATACTTTTATCATAGATCAGCCCCTGATCTTCAAACCCTCGCAACTTTTCAACCGTTCGTCCAAATCCAGTGAAACCAACGACAAAATCTTCTTATTGAAACCCTCTTTCCAGTTAACCAACTTGAACATGGTTTTACCAAATTAAAATTTGGTTTCAAGCAGATTTTAATTCGAAGTTCTTTTGATCGTAGTTTTAGTTCCGTAGCTCTATTCGATTGATTCTTTTTGCAAATAGAAGCTCTTCAGTTGAACTTTTAGTTTGGACTTTCTTATCTGATTTTTAACCTTGCATCTATGCTTGAGTGCTTATGTATGCCATTGTTTGTTTGTGATAGAGTTTCTGAAGTGCGAAGCGTGCTACTACGAGTCTCTAGGGTTTGCAGATCGTCAACAAGGCAAGTAACACTTTGATCATACTTCTTCATTACCCAGTTTTTATGCATTAGTTCCAATCCTCAAACATTGCATGAGTAGGATCTCTTAACATGTGGGTATTGGGAAGTAGATGACGAGGTAGAACCTATTGCCTTTTATTATCAAACCCTGGGAGTTACTTCTACGTTATGCTTATACTACTATGATATGCTCGTAGACGTGGATTGGTTGAGTGTGTCAATGAAAGATGTGAGAGTTGTTAATTAAGGGTTAACTTAAGGTGTCTACTTAAGTACACATCTGGGTGGATTGGTTGCGGGCACCTGGAGAATCCAGTGTTGTCCTAGGATATCCCAGAGTACTCGTGTGATCATCATATGGTTCGCCACCCACGCTCAAAGGGATCAAAAGATTATTCATGCTAGAAACTTCCGTGTGCTGCCACAAGCCATTATGGGCTCTGGCATAGTTGAGTATGTTGCGTGACCTCTTTCAGTGGTAGGCTAGCAGATGTAGGGGAAAGTAGGTGTAACTGTCTACCCAGAGTAAAGAGTTAATGCTTCTGAAAGACTGTGTCTCGATCATCCGTTTCTCAAACACCTTGTAGTGCGAGAAAACCAATGGAGGAGATCGATTCTTGTGGGGAAAAGTGTGCAAACCTATGCAGAGTGTATAAACAAATCACGGTTAGCCGTGTCCCCGGTTATGGACATCTTGAGTATCTGGTTCTTGGATTGTCATGTTGATCTCATCACTCTAAATTAATTGGTTGGGTTATTAATACTGCTTAATTGGGATTGAGTTGGAGGAACCTTCTCAATGTTTATCAACTACCATGATAGTTAAAAAAAAATATTCCTTTGTTGTAGGAAAAAATTGGCTTTTCACAAAAACATATTAACCGTAGAGCCTCCACCAGCCAAATATGCATATAGTTATAGCTGTTACATGTTCATTTGCTTTACAGTGTTATATTTCCAGCATACTCCATGTGCTGACCCGTTTTCGGGCTACAACGGAATATGTTGCAGACTTTTCAGACGAAGAGTAAGGTGCGCTAGGTCCTTGTCGTGCACTCAGCTATGCCATTGGAGTTGATGGACTCACTTTATCTTCCAAGCCTTCCGCTGTTATCTTATTTAGATGGCCTTAAGCCATATTATTGTAATAAGTACTCTCTTATGAGATATTCGATGTAATAAGTGTGTGATTGCAACTTTGTTATAAATCCTTCAAAGTACTGTGTGTGTCAGCATTACCGATCCAGGGATGACACTTATGCACGGAGATTCGACCGTTTGAGGTTGGATCGCTACATTAGTTCACTAGATGAATGGAGAACCCAAGGTTATGAAAGTGCCAAATTATTTAAAGAAAAAGTTAAAAAATGGGATGATAAAAGAATCCAAAAGCATGAGTTCAAACTTGGAGAATATGTTCTTTTGTACAACTCTCGTTTCAGATTCTTTGCCGGAAAACTCCTCTCCAAATGGGAAGGACCTTATGTTATCGAGGAGGTTTATCGTTCTGGAGCCATCAAAATAAATAATGCGAAGGCACTAACCCGAAGGTTGTCAATGGGCAAAGAATAAAACATTATATCTTAAGTACGCCCATTAACGTTGAAAGCAATATTATCCAAACTATGACACCGGAAGAACACATAAAAGAAACGTTCCGCAACACACCAGAATCGTGAAAAAGAGGAGGTACGTGATACAGTAAGTAAAAATATTTTCTGTCGGTTTTGGAATATATCAAAAATTAGGAACATAAGAAACAACCAGGAAGGCACCCCTGGTGGGCCCAAGACACCAGGGCGCACCCAAGTGGGTTGTGCCCAACTCGGGTACCTTCCGGACTCCATTTTTCTCCCGTTTGCTTATTTCCCAAGATAAAAAATCTTTATATACCCTCCGAACCTACTGACCACCATATTGAGGAGAAATATTTTGTTTTCTTTTCTCGTTGTTTTCCTACAAATCTGAAAATATGTCATCTCAAAATTCCGAGGAGGGGTGTCTAGTTTCTTATCAGCCTTTAGATAAAAATATCTTCAAGGACACCTATCCCTACATATGGTTCTCCGATAAGGAAGATGAAGATGAACCAGTCCCTCCTCGTTTCAAGCATGAAAGCATGGTGGCGTTATGCAAGAGGATAATAAAGCTTGAGATGGAGAATGATAAGTTGAGGATAGATAAATTTACCCTCCGATGTAAGCTGGAGAAAAAGAAGGAAAAACCCTCTACTTCATCATCATCACCTCCTTCTTCATCATCACCAAAGGAAACTTGAGTATTGGGTATGGGCACTCCCCTTGGCTTGTGCCAAGCTTGGGGGAGGTGCCCCGGTATCGTATCACCTCCATTATATTTTGCCTTTACTTATCTTAGTTCGATCCATAGTTATCTTTTGCTTTAGTTGAATAAAAGCTTAGTTCGATCCTTTCTTTTCGAGTGTTTGCTTAGCGATATATCCTTGTAATCACGTGCGAGATATATAATAAAGTTTAGTTTGAGTTTTGTTTTCTTTACTTCAATGTTCAACAAAAAGACAGGAAATAAATGAAAATGATCATATGCTAATCTTATGGTAAGTAATGACATCTCATAAGGAAGAGTATAAGTAGAAAATTTTATTGGAGATTTACAAACATATCATTGGTCAATGATGCAATTCATGAAAGAATTAATAAGGAAAGAGAAGATTCACATGCAAATACACTATCTTGGACATCTTTTGTGATTGTGAGCCCCCATCAAAATATTATATGCCAAAATTGTAGACGTTGGACAAGGAAGACAATGTAATGATTTATGTTTGTTCATATTCACATAGAAGTTATATTGTCATAGATCCTTTAACATGTGGTGCTTTCCCCCCATCTTTGCTAGCCAAGAATTTCGTAGTAAGTGGAGATACTACTTGTGCATCCAAAAACCCTTAAACCAAATCTTGTTTTCAGAGTCCACCAAATCTACCTATGGATTAAGTAAGATCCTTCAAGTAAGTTGTCATAGATGTAATAAGTCAATAAAAATTGCTTCTAAAAGTGTTGGATCATTTAGTGTAAGAGAAAATTGAGCGTTGTAGGAACTTGTGATGGCAAAGAATAAAAGCGACATACTGCATAATAAAGGTTACTGTCATAAGGGGCAATATAACATGACGTTCTTTTGCCATAAGAGATTGAGCACACAAACAAAAAGCGCATGGAAACATCTGCTTCCCTCTGCGAAGGGCCTATCTTTTACCTTCATGTAATTACTTTTATGCAAGAGTCAAAGTATTTCTCACTATTCCTTTTTTATTTTCTCTTTTGGCAAACACCATGTGGTGAGGGAAGATCTAGGCACATATATCCAGTTGGATATGGGCGGGCATGAATACGTTGGGAGGCGAAACTATAAGCCCCTATATTTCTATGTGTCCGGTTGAAACTTTTTGCTCATGTGTATGTGGTGAGTGTTAGCAATCATAAAAGACTTTATGATGTTTGAGTATGTGGACTTGCGATATGGCTCCGATACGTGACCCTTCCAGAAAAGATGATGAATTGTAGTTGCAAAGTTGACTAAGAACATAGTTTGTTGATTTTCAATAGAGTTTATGCTTTATACTTCGATGTTGTGATGAATTGTTACTTGTTCATGAGAAGTTTATGAAGTTTGTTGCTGTTATAATAATATACATGATGCTTCTATGTCCGTATTTTGTTTTTATCGACACCTCTCTCTCTCTCTAAGCATGTGGACTTGTTTTCGATTTTCGTTTTCGCTTAAGGACAAGCGAGGTCTAAGCTTGGGGGAGTTGATACGTCCATTTTGCATCATGTTTTCCTACTATTATTTATATTGTTGCAATGCATAATAATGCTTTTTGGAGTAATTCTAATGCCTTTTCTCTCATAATATGCAAGGTACACACAAAGAGGGAGAATACCGGCAGCTGGAATTCTGGACCTAAAAAAGCTACATCAGGCCACCTATTCTGCACATCTCCAAATGAGCTGAAACTTCACAAGGATTTTTATGGAACATATAAGAATTATTGGAGCAAATAACTACCAGAGTGGGGCCACCAGGTGGGCACAACCCACCTGGGCGCGCTAGGGAGCCCAGGCGTGCCATGGTGGGTTGTGCCCTGCTCGGCCCACCTCCGGTGCCCCTCTTCTGGTATATAAGGAATTTTTACCTAGAATAAAATAAGAGGAGGACTTTCGGGATGAAGCGCGGCCGTATAGAGGTGGAACTTGGGCAGGAGCACTTTTGCCCTCCGGCGGAGCGATTCTGCCAGGGGAACTTCCCTCCCGGAGGGGGAAATCATCGTCGTCATCATCACCAACAACTCACCCATCTTGGGGAGGGCAATCTCCATCAACATCTTCAACAACACCATCTCCTCTCAAACCATAGTTCATCTCTTGTGTTCAACCTTTGTACCGGAACCATAGATTGGTGCTTGTGGGTGACTAGTAGTGTTGATTACATCTTGTAGTTGATTACTATATGGTTTGTTTGGTGGAAGATTATATGTCCAGATCCATTATGCTAATAACCCTACGATCTTGAGCATGAGTATCATCTTGAGTAGTTACTTCTATTCTTGAGGTCACGGGAGAACTCTTGTTGCAAGTTATCATGTGAACTTGATATGTGTTCGATACTTTGATGGTATGTATGTTGTGATTCCCTTAGTGGTGTCATGTAAACATCGACCACATGACACTTTACCTTATTAGGGCCTAAGGGAATGCATCGTGGAGTAGTTATTAGATGATGGGTTGCGAGAGTGACAGAAGGTTAAACCCTAGTTTATGCGCTACTTCATAAGGGACTGATCTGTATCCAAAAGTTTAATGCTATGGTTAGATTTTTTTCTTAGTACTTTTCTCATAGTTGCGGATGCTTGTGAGGGGATTAATCATAAGTAGGAGGTTTGTTCAAGTAAGAATAGCACATAAGCACCGGTCCACCCACATATCAAATTATCAAAGTAGCGAACACGAATCAAACCAACATGATGGAAGTGACATGATGAAATTCCCGCGTACCCTTAGGAACTCTTTGCTTATCATAAGGGACCGTTTTGTCCTATCCTTTGCCTCAAAAGGATCGGGCTACCTTGATGCACTTCTGTTACCGTTACTGTTACTTGCTTGTTACAAATTATCTTGCTATCAAACTACTCGTTACTTATAATTTCAGTGCTTGCAGACAATACCTTGCTGAAAACTACTTTTCATTTCCTTCTACTCCTCGTTGGGTTCGACACTCTTATCAAAAGGACTACCATTGATCCCCTATACTTGTGGGTCATGAATGGACCGTGTAAGCACCTGCCTTGTATAAGGAGGTTGCCAGGACTGATCCCGGCCTTCCATGCAACATGCAGGAATGCAAAGGGCGATGGGCCCAAGACCCCTGCTTGCTTAGGATGTAGATCGGCATGCTGGCCTCTTTGTTGAGCCTAAGTAGGACTGCGGTGTGTTGATCGGTCGAGGCCGGTCATGACCTGATGGTGTGTCTGGCCGGAGTTGATCAAGCGTGCTGGTAAGTTTGTGTGATACGTCCATTTTGCATCATGCTTTTATATTGATATTTATTGCATTATGGGTTATTGTTACACATTATGGCACAATACTTATGCATTTTATCTCTTATTTTACAAGGTTTACACAAAGAGGGAGAATGCCGGCAGCTGGAATTCTGGACCGGAAAGGAGCAGATCTGAGAGACCTATTCTGCATATCTCCAGAAGTCCTGAAAATTTACAGAGAATTATTTTGGAATATATAAAAAATATTGGACGAAGAAAGTAACAGAGGGGACCCACCAGGTAGCCACAAGGGTGGAGGGCGCGCCCTACCCCTTGGGCACGACCCCTGCCTTGTGGGCCACCTGGCAGGGCTCCGGTGCCCATCTTCTGCTATATGATGTGTTTTGACCTGGAAAAAATCAAGAGGAAGCTATCAGGATGAAGGGCCGCCGTCTCGAGGC
Source organism: Triticum urartu (assembly GCF_056163025.1). Taxonomy (NCBI): domain Eukaryota; kingdom Viridiplantae; phylum Streptophyta; class Magnoliopsida; order Poales; family Poaceae; genus Triticum; species Triticum urartu. Next base: position 504,670,023 of record NC_141874.1, read on the forward strand.
GGAACTTGGGTAGAAGCAATCTAGGGCTCTGACGGAGCTGTTCTGCTAGGGAAACTTCCCTCCCAGAGGGGGAAATCATTGCCATCGTCATCACCAACGATCCTCTCATCGAGAGGGGGTCAATATCCATCAACATCTTCACTAGCACCATCTCCTATCAAACCCTAGTTCTTCTCTTGTATCCGATCTTTGTCTCAAAACCTCAGATTGGTACCTGTGGGTTGTTAGTAGTATTGATTACTCCTTGTAGTTGATGCTAGTTGGTTTATTCGGTGGAAGATCATATGTTCAGATCCTTAATGCTATTCAATATCCCTCTGATTATGAACATGAATATGCTTTGTGAGTAGTTACGATTGTTCTTGAGGACATGGGAGAAGTCTTGTTATAAGTAATCATGTGAATTTGGTATTCGTTTGATATTTTGATGAGATGTATGTTGTCTCTCCTCTAATGGTGTTATGTGAACGTCGACTACATGACACTTCACCATTGTTTAGGCCTAGGGGAAGGCATTGGGAAGTAATAAGTAGATGATGGGTTGCTAGAGTTACAGAAGCTTATACCCTAGTTTATGTGTTGCATCGTAAGGGGCTGATTTGGATCCACATGTTTCATGTTATGGTTAGATTTATCTTAATTATTTTTTGGTAGTTGCGGATGCTTGCGAGAGGGGTTAATCATAAGTGGGAGGCTTTTCCAAGTAAGGACAACACCCAAGCACCGGTCCACCCACATATCAAATTGTCAAAGTAACGAACGTGAATCATATGAGCATGATGAAAACTAAGTTGACAAAATTTTTCATGTGTCCTCGGGAGCGCTTTGCTTTATATAAGAGTTCGTCCAGGCTTGTCCTTTGATATAAAAAGGATTGGGCCACCTTGCTGCACCTCTGTTACTTTTGTTACTTGTTATCCATTACGAATTATCTTATCACACAACTATCTGTTACCAATAATTTCAGTGCTTGCAGAGACTACCTTGCTGAAAACCGATTGTCATTTCCTTCTGCTCCTCGTTGGGTTCGACACTCTTACTTATCGAAAGGACTAAGATAGATCCTCTATACTTGTGGGTCATCAAGACTCTTTGCTGGCACCGTTGCCAGGGAGTGAAGCACCTTTGGTGAGTGGAATTTGGTAAGGAAACATTTATACTACGTGCTAAAATTTACTGCCACTTGTCACTATGGAAAATAATCCTTTGAGGGGCTTGTTCGGGGTATCTTCACCACGACCAGTAGAGCAAAGAGTTGCTCCTCAACCTACTGAAAATATTTATTATGAAATTCCTTCGGGTATGATAGAGAAACTGCTAGCTAATCCTTATGCAGGAGATGGAACATTACATCCTGATATGCATCTAATCTATGTGGATGAAGTTTGTGGATTATTTAAGCTTGAAGGTTTGCCCGAGGATGATGTCAATAAGAAGGTTTTACTTTTATCTTTGAAGGTAAAGGCATTGACAAAGTATGGGCTATGTGATGATATTGGATCTTGGAACTACAACCGATTGAAATTGGAATTTCATCAAAAGTTTTATCCTACGCATCTGGTTCATCATGATCAAAATTATATATATATATATAATTTTCGGCCTCGTGAAGGAGAAAGTATCGCTCAATCATGGGGGTTAAGTCAATGATATATTCATGGCCCAATCATGAGCTCTCAAGAGAAATTATTATTCAGAATTTTTATGCTCAACTTTGTTGTAATGATCAATCCATGCTCGATACTTCTTGTACTGGTTCTTTTATGAAGAAGACTATTGAATTCAAATGGGATTTGTTGGAAAGAATTAAATGCAACTCTGAAGATTGGGAACTCGACGAAGGTAATGATCTAGGTATAAACTTTAAGTTTGATTGTGTCAAATCTTTTATGGATACCGATGCTTTTCTTAAATTTAGTTCTAAATATGGACTTGATTCTAAGATAGTAGCTTCTTTCTGTGAATCATTTGCTACTCATATTGATCTCCCTCAGGAGAAGTGGTTTAAATATCATCCTCCCATTAAAGTGAAAGTAGTAGAACATATTAAAGTTGAAGAAGAAACTATTACTTATAATGTTGATCTTATTGTTCCTACTGCTCATATTGAGAAACCACCTTTTCCTATTAGGATAAAGGATCATGCTAAAGCTTTAGCTGTAGTTCGTAAGAGTTATACTAGAAAACCTACACCCCCAGAACAAATTAAAGTTGAACCTAGTATTGCTATGGTTAAAGATCTCTTGGTTGATAATATTGATGGGCATGTTATTTATTTCTGTGATGAAGCTACTAGGATTGCTAAACCCGATATTAAAGAAAAATATAAACCTATTGTTGGCATGCCTGTTGTTTTTGTTAAAATAGGAGATCATTGTTATCATGGCTTATGTGATGTGGGTGCTAGTATTTGTCCAATTCCTTTTACTTTCTATCAAGTAATTATGAATGAGATTGCACCTACTGAGATGGAAGATATTGATGTTACTATTAAGCTTGCCAATAGAGATACTATATCACCAATTGGGATGGTAAGAGATGTTGAAGTCTTGTGTGGGAAAATAAAATACCCTACTGATTTTCTTGTTGTTGGTTCCCCATAAGCGGATTTTTGTCCCATTATATTTGGTAGACCATTCTTTAAGACTGTTAATGCTTAGATAGACTGTGAGAAAGAAATTGTTACAGTAAGTTTCGGGGATGTCTCTCATAATTTCAATTTCTCAAAATTTCATAGACAACCCCATGATAAAGAATTGCCTAGTAAGGATGAAATTATTGGTCTTGCTTCTATTGCCTTGCATCCTACCGATCCTTTAGAACACTATGTGCTAGACCATGAAAATGATATGTTTATGAATTAAAGAAAGGAATTAGATGAAATATTCTTTAACCAAATGCCTGTTTTGAAACACAATTGGCCTATTGAAATCCTTGGAGATCCTCCTCCACCCAAGGGTGATCCCGTGTTTGAGCTTAAACAATTACCTGAGACATTGAAATATGCTTATCTTGATGAAAAGAAGATATATCCTGTTATTATTAGTGCTAACCTTTCAGAGCATGAAGAAAAGAAATTATTGAAAACTCTGAAGAAGCACCGTGTTGCTATTGGATATACTCTTGGTGATCTTAAGGGTATTAGTCCCACTCTATGTCATCACAAAATTAATATGGAGCCTGCTGATAAACCATTTGTTGATCATCAACGGTGGTTGAATGCTACGATGAAAGAAGTGGTAAGAAATGAAATATTAAAACTTCTGGAGGCATGTATAATTTATCCTTTTGCTGATAGCAGATAGGTAAGTCCCATTCATTGTGTCCCTAGGAAGGGCGGTATTACTGTTGTTCCTAATGATAAGAATGAATTAATTCCACAAAGAATTGTTACAGGTTGTAGAATGGTAATTGATTTTCGCAAATTAAACAAAGCTACTAGAAAAGATCATTACCATCTACCTTTTATTGATCAAATGCTAGAAAGATTATCCAAACATACACATTTTTGCATTGTAGATGGTTATTCTGGTTTAAATCAAATACCTGTGTCAAAAGAGGATCAAGAAAAGACCACTTTTACTTGCCCTTTTGGTACTTTTGCTTATAGGCATATGCCTTTTGGTTTATGTAATGCACCTTCTACCTTTCAAAGATGTATGACTGCTATATTCTCCGACTTCTGTGAAAAGATTGTTGAGGTTTTCATGGATGATTTCCCCATTTACGGAACTTGTTTTGATGATTGCTTAAGCAGCCTTGATCGAGTTTTGCAGAGATGTGAAGAAACTAATCTTGTTTTGAATTGGGAGAAGTTCCACTTTATGGTTAATGAAGGTATTGTCTTGGGGCATAAAATTTCTGAAAGAGGCATTGTAGTTGATAAAGCTAAAGTAGATGCTATTGAGAAGATGTCGTGTTCTAAATATATCAAAGGTATAATAAGTTTCCTTGGTCATGTTGGTTTCTATAGGAGGTTTATTAAAGGCTTCTCTAAAATTTCTAGGCCTCTCACTAATCTCTTGCGAAAAGATGTTCCTTTTGTTTTTCATGATGATTGTGTAGAAGCCTTTGAAATACTTAAGAAAGCCTTGATTTCTGCACCTATTGTTCAACCACCTGATTGGAATTTACCCTTCGAAATTATGTGTGATGCTAGTAATTATGTTGTTGGTGCTGTTCTAGGGCAAAGAGTTGATAAGAAATTGAATGTTATTCATTATGCTAGTAAAACTCTAGACAATGCCTAGAGAAATTATGCAACTAATGAAAAATAATTAGCAGTTGTTTTTGCTCGTGACAAGTTCAGATCTTATATTGTTGATTCCAAAGTAACTATCCTCACCGATCATGCTGGTATTAAATATCTTATAGAAAAGGAAGATGCTAAACCTAGACTTATTAGATGGGTTCTCTTGTTACAAGAATTTGATTTGCATATTATTGATAGAAAGGGAGCTGAGAATCCCATTGCAGACAACTTGTCTAGGTTAGAAAATGTTCTTGATGACCCACTGCATATTGATGATAGCTTTCCCGATGAGTAATTAGATGTCATAAATGCTTCTCGTAATACTCCTTGGTATGCTGATTATTCTAATTACATTGTTGCTAAATTCATACCACCTAGTTTCACATACTAGCAAAAGAAAAAGTTTTTCTACGATTTAAGACATTACTTTTGGGATGACCCACACCTTTATAAATAAGGAGTAGATGGTGTTATTAGATGTTGTGTACCTGAGCATGAACAGGAACATATCCTACGCAAGTGTCACTCCGAGGCCTACAGAGGACACCACACTGGAGATAGAACTGCACACAAGGTATTATAATCTAGTTTTTATTGGCCTAGTCTCTTCAAGGATGCCCGTAAGTTTGTCTTGTCTTGTGATGAATGCTAGAGAGATGGCAATATTAGTAGACGCCAGGAAATGCCTATGAATTATTCACTTGTTATTGAGCCTTTTGATGTTTGGGGCTTTGATTATATGGGACCTTTTCCTTCCTCTAATGGGTATACACATATTTTAGTTGTTGTTGTTTACGTTACTAAGTGGGTAGAAGCTATTCCAACTAGTAGTGATGATCATAACATTTCTATTAAGATGCTTAAAGAAGTTATGTTTCCGAGGTTTGGAGTCCCTAGATATTTGATGACTGATGGTGGTTCACATTTTATTCATGGTGCTTTCCGTAAAATGCTTGCTAAATATGATGTGAACCATAGAA